>NC_141163.1:16808763-17123624 GCF_053477565.2 Lygodium microphyllum
TTTTTCACAGATTACTCAATAGTACATGCAATCGGCAACCCATTTGTAGATAGACCTTATGTTTGATTCCTGGAAAACACCTCAAAAATGATAGATTTGAAATTTGTAACCTGTGCACCCACTTTCGGTCAATATATCCGAAATCACAGTGTACCTTGAAACTAATGTCCGCAACCTTGCAACTCTAAAAGGGGGCCTGAAATGGCCTCAGATGCCCAAACAAACTGCACAAAATCCCTAAAGGGACTATTTGAAAAATATATAGTGCTCTTCTCACACACCAAATCTCACAGCAATCTGAGATTTTCACTCTACCCTACTTCCGATGCCTCCACAGGCACTATCCAAGAGAGAGAGGAGAGAGTGGAAGAATGGGAGAGCTTCTTACCCATTGCTTGCTTGCTCGAACCTTGCTTCTTCTCCTTCACTTCAGCCTTCAAAATCAGCCTCTCTTAGTGGGGCGGCTCTGATACCATGTCAAGAATTTTGTGGTGGGGGGACTTGCTTGAGCTGCTGCACTAAACACACATTGTATACACAAGAGGAAGCTCACTCAAGAACACAAGAAGAGAGATGGAGGCCAAAACGTTTTCTTGCTAATTTTTTCTTCTTCTTCCACACACTATACAATGTTCACAAATTATAGATAAGTTACAACATAAAGGAAAGTGGTCTACTAAGTCAAACAATGCATAACAAACTACATTAATTGACTAGCACTATATATTTGCTAGATGTAGGTAGGTGTAATAAACTAAATATAATAAGTGATAAGTCAAAGGCCATGTGAGTATCATAATGACCACCAACGTGCTAAGTGTAGACATGCAAACCCATCTAGCCAAGCGATTCATCATCAATGTCCGCACGTGTTGAGCTTGCCATCTTAACAATTGACAATTGTATTGACCATCAGTCGTATTGTTTCTGCACTCCCTCTGCACCTACTTCTGCACTCCCTCTCACAAGAATCAAATAATCGAAAGCCCTTGACTTTCAAAAATTTCCTTTCAAAAGTAGACCAATTTAGGGCCTACCCACATTTATGAGGACATTTGAGGCCACAAGGCCACAAGAAGACTAATGTGCAATTATATTTAGCCCATTAAGATCTCATTACCTACAATCAACTATGTACTTTTCTCTTCCAAATTCATTTGATTGTCCACAGTGCTAGAAATTTTCTTGATTGTCCATCATAAAGGTCATCAAGGCCATTAAATTTGGTAATTCTCCAAATGCAATTTTCTAATTAGAATTCATCCAAATTTGTCTAATGGAAAATTCATCTAGTTAAAGATCTCTAGATTCACCTAATTGTGATTCATACTGACTAATTCTAGTTAAAGATCTCTAGATTAAAATTTGGCTGATTGATATTGTGGTCAATTCATCTAGGTCAAAATTCATTCAATCGATGTCACGTCTTGAAATTCATCCAATTTGCAACCTCCAAATTCATTCAATCGATGCACGTCCTGAAATTCATCCAATTTGCAACCTCCAAATTCATTCGGTCATCCAATTTGACAGTTCCTAAATGCAATGATTTTCTTTTTCTTACCCTTGACCATTAAATGACCAAGTAGGGATCGAAGGATACACGTTTGTACCAGGCTACTCAAGTTCGTGCATAGCAACAAAATGAAGGGTCTTCCAACAAGAGATATTATAATCCAAATCTTCATATAGCCACTTTTTATAGAAAAATAAAAGTGATAACTACCTTGAACAATTATTTTTAATAGAAAACTAATGCAACAATTATTTTTTTATAGAAAGCTAATGCTACCTTGAACTTTCTTTAAACCTAGGATATGTGCATGTGGGATGATACTTGCAATTGGATATTGCTATTTGGAGTAATCTAGGCCAGGGTGGATTTAATGCTAGAGAGGTCAAGAGTAGATTTAAATCCTTTAATAAGAGATTACACCCAATCATGCCTACCCTTATATATTTCTCTATTACAAGACTTGACTACTTTCCAATCTTGACGATGATGACTTGCAACTTGATGACCCAATGCTTCATGATCTTGAGTGAGAGAGAAAGACATACACAAAGGTTGAGAGAGAGAGAGAGGGGCGGGGAGAGTGTCTCTTGGCTTGAATTAGTTAAGGTTTGAGAGAGGGAGGGAGGGGGGAGACACAAAGTTTTGTGAGAGCGAGAGCAAGAGTAAGACATTGAAAAAATCAAGAGTTCATGTTGAAAGGCGTTTTCTTTGGCAAGGCAATGTTCTTAACTAGGATTATACTGGGCTCTTGCTACCAAGGTAGCTGGCAGTGACACTGGAGATTATATTAGTAGGCCTAGAGGGTTGTACTAATGTGTGTGTAAAATGTCTAGCAAACAACCCAAATGTCCTTTTGTATCATTTTTATTACATCTCTCATGTAAGTCTCTCACTCAATGTAATGACATTTTAGAGTTATTGAGCCATCACTACTAAATGTTCTCTATGATGTGTCATAAATGGATAGTCCTTTTGTGGCTCTTAAATTTTGATGATTCTACTAATTCATCAATTAGTATTCTAAAGTTACAATGATGGCCACCCACTACAACTTTTACGTTATTCAAACCCTCTTGAGACTTCCTCTATGACACCCTTTTTCCTTTGCACTTTCCTTAATTTGAGAGCTGTTGCCTTCTCTTTAACAAATCCACATTGTAAGCTCAATATAGAATTGTCTTATTTTTCATTGATTTCCAACCCAATAGAGAGCACAACATGTCAATTTTTACCATTTTGTCATGGAGAATAGTTGGTGATTACATAGAGCATAAGGTTTCATTAAGAAATGGAGAGCTTGTTTTGAGTGAGAACTACTTGCAAAAACTATTGCCTCCAACACAAAAATTTCAGGGGTTGCAAGCCGTCATAGAGCATGAAGGTAGAGAAAAAAAGGTCAACGTTTCTCCAAGATGGGATCATGAAGGGCATGCACACTATCAACCACCTAATCCATCATGCACTCAAACAATTGTGTGTATGTATATGATAGTATTGAGTCAATAAAAGGTGGTACTAGTAGCAAGTCAACTCCAGTGTATCTTGATATATCCTCAGATGATAGCAAGGATGTTGACCAAGTGATACTATCAAAAGCTGAATACAATGACAGAGGTGTACACACATGGATGCATGACACAAATATTGAGGAGGAGTTGCATGTGGGTAGCCAAAGCAAGGATGTGTCTTCCTATGATAAGTCCATTGTGGCCTTCATTGAGGAGAAAGCAAGGCCAGGTAGATTGAAAAAATTACTAGCACTTTGTGGATCTTTGCAAAAGGTGGATGAGCTCCCAACAAGTGAGTATAATGGTATGATTTCTTTTGAGCTTCCAGCTACACACAATAAGAAATGAATGATGGGTATGGAACATAAATATGATGGCCACCTTTGGTCATGGCCCTCACAAACAAATATGACAATAGAGTGCACAATACATTTGAGCTATTGTCTTAGAAGTCTTCAATGTCCTAGGGTAACTTGTCCTTACTACATAATTGAGAGAAGATACAATGATATTTTTTTCCATGGTCATTTAGATAGACAGGTGAGGGAAACTCTGAGATAACATGTCACTATTGCCAAAAGGTTGTTAGTTGTATATATGTTTGTAGATGCTCAAACTATTATGTGTTGTCACTAGACCCTACAATGACATAGTTGGTGATACATGTTGGGGAGCATGCTCACGACGTTCAACAGGGCACAAAGAGAGAAACTGTTGAAAAGTTACAGAGCCTTGTCAGCACAGTCCTAAAAATTGAAAAGGGAGGCCCACGAAAAACAAAGATGCTAGTTGCTCGATAGATAACCCATATCACAAACTCATGCAATTTCCTTTCATTGATGCTTAAGAATTGCTTAACCTCTAAATTTGGGGTTTTTGTGGTTCAATCCATTGAGAATATCCAATAAATTGTAAAAGGTGAGCATAGTAAATCAGTGAGTCACTGATTACTATTGGTAAGCCTTTCTCATCCTCAGTTTTCATACATTGTATCCTTCAATTCTTCCATACCATGAAATGAAAAAATCATGATTTAGCCATGCACTGCATTGCTTGATTGTTAGAACACTAGCTCTACCATGTATATTCTAATCGACAAAAAAGGTTGAAGCCGAACGAGATAGCAAGACAAAAGAGAGGTTACCCTTCCTTGCTATTTAAGACTCCGTAGGGGTGCACAACTTGGCCCAAAAGGAACTTTGCATACCTTCTAGAGCTTTAGAGCCCATGTAGATGCTTGTCCTACCGTTTTATCCCTCACCACAGGCGGTGGACCATGGAAGACCACTTGGGAAAGAGTGGATGAAGATTTGGAAGTCTTGGAGTATCGAACATGGCAGTTTGTGACATCCTTGGACAGATTTACAAGTCTTTTTACACAGGTACCTATCAGTTTGTTGCAGGGGTTTACTAGATACTTATAGGTGCCTTACAGCCTATCACAAGTCTACTAATTGCTTTGAAGGTCTACAAGTACTATAGGATTCATTTTAGGGTCAAACAGGGTTCCCAGAGGGTGTTAACAGGTTGTAGGAATTCTTTGGATAGGTATACAGTTCTTATTATAGAAAATTCTATGCTGATCCAAACTAAGAACTTGATAGCTCCATTCAAAGAGGGGATCCTAAGCTCTGATTTGAATAAAAAATTTTGTTGATCCGACATCGAAAGCAAAAGTTATGGCCAATTTATTGACAGGGGGTCTAGTGGACTGCATCTAAACAGGTTGTCTGGAATACACTATTTGAGTTCAATCGACCTATGTACCCTATTGCAAGTTGAGATATTATTAAATATGGTATATCCCCATATAATAATATTTCCATAGAGCTATTAAGCATTGGGATTGGTGCCATATTCAGAGAGAAATAAGAGGTTTAGTGACAAAATGTCTACTATTACATCACTATTTCCTAATGGCCAAGAATAAGAAGAAAGACCCTATTACTGAGGCATTGAATGATGGTGTTAGAGACTTCCAAGAGGATAAAAATTACACAACTGAAGGCAATAATTCTGATCAAGTAGATGAAGAATTAATTATTGGGATTGCTCATAGCACACACCAAGGACAGTAGGACACACATGAAGAGCATGTAGGGAATGATTATATCCTAGTGTCAAAAGAGCTGGGACATGTCAATGAAGACCTTCTAAGGATTTGAAAGTTTTGAATGAATATTTAACCCATATGAATCAAGGTTTGTTGCATGGGATGGCACAGGTACACCAAGGAATCTTTGAATTGCAGCAAAGCAATAAATTCTTATTTCAAGAACTCATCTCAGCCATAAAGGAAATTGGAAGAAAACCACAAAGTGAACCTCAAAACATTGAAGACTCTCATGTGATTCCCTTTGTTGGTAATCCTTCCCATCCAAACAAAGAAAAGTCTCAGCAAATAATGCACACCTTTGAAAAGGGAGAGCTATCCAGAGTCAGGGGCAACCATCATCCTTCACAAATCCATGGTATTCATATCCCAAGGCCTTAGTTTAGCAGTCCAAAGGATAATCATAGACATGAAGGGGAATAAGACAACACTTGATGGGACAATGATTATCATGGATGTGACCCCTCTACAAGAAATTTTATCATCAGCCCTCAAATGTGTTTACCGCAGCATAGAGGAACAAAAAATGGAGCAGAAGTGCGGGAAAAATGGAAGAAGGAGACAACCAAGAAGGCACATGAGAATGGAATTTAGGTGACGGGAAGTGCTTAAAAATAGCAAAAAATTATGAATATCAAGGGAAAAATATTCACTGTCAAAGGCGGCGGCTCGATCTAGGACGATTTTAAGCGCCAAAGTGCTTTAAAGGCGCCCGAGCGACACTTGTTGATTTTTCATAATTTTTCAGACAGTCGTGCTGATTAGCAAGAGCTACTGGCCAATGCGGGATGCTAAGCCGGACGCCCAGGATTTTTCAGAGCTCGATTCCGAGTCCGGAAGAGGAAATGGCCAAGAAACCGGTCAAGATGCGAAGGGGTGGACAAAATTTGGCCCAAAAGAGTAAGTGACTCTTGGGAGCCCAAGATTAAAAGTCACATGAAATGAAAGATGCAAAATCGTGGTGAGAGAAAGAGGAGGATGAAGGCGCCATCACGTCCGAAAAATGCGCCATCATGCTTGATGATCAAGCATGCAGCCTGCAAACAACCCCTGCCAATCATCATTGCCCCTCATTCCCTCCTGGATGCCAATCATTTCGCCGCCCTTCGCCCGTCAAATGATGCTCTCTTTGCAGATCTCTGATTTCAGTCTTTCTCTCTCCTCCCTCTCTCTCTTCTAAGAGGCAAGTTCATGTGGGAAGAAGAAGGAAGAAGAAAGAATGATGGAGGCTTGTCCGGCATGGATCGGATTGCTCCACGGGCTGGAAATGGTGATTTGTGATTGTGCTGGACATGAAGTGCTGCTGATTTGCAGATTTGTAGCCATGGACATGAAACCCAAAACACGCAAATAAGCGGTAATTTAAAATTTTCAAAGGAAATTTGAGATTTTATGGCTTTGGATTGATAAAATGTTGTTCATGTGGGCTAAAAATTGTGTATGTTGCTGTTTTTCATGAGTTCTTGCTGGTCATAATCAGAAAATCAGAAAAAATATGCATCTTGTGGTTCAAAATAACATGCTAAAACACGTAAAACATGGAAAATCAAGGGGAAATGATGGTTTTTGGCATAAAAATGGGAAAGTAAATAGGAACACCAACTAAACTTTCATTTTTCTGCAAGAAGGAACTAAGGGCCACAGCCCATAACTTGTTTTGAATTTTTAGTAATTAAATAATGCAAAAAATAAGGAAAAATACAAGAAAAGGGTGGAAAAACCCTAAAAAATGGGGGAAAAATATATTTTGGGTTTCGAAAAATAAGGATAAATAAGAGCAATGTTTGTGAATGTTTGTGGGGACTGAAGCATGAGGATTTGTCTCAGTTCAACCCCATGTTCTTGTTCTAGTGTGTCTGTTTTCGCTTTCTACACATAAAATGATGTCAAAATACCCTATAAACCTATCCAACGATGCAATACTTAAACGGGGAAGGGTAGAGGAGTTGAAATATGTCTAAATGCCATGTGAGATGATGGGAAAGTTGCTGATTTCTATGCATAGCATTTAGGACGAATGATAATTAAAATTAAGAGCTTAGTGGCACGAGGATCACCTCGGTGCTAGGCCCATGCAACGAAGCACGAACGGTAGTTGGAAACCATTAAAAGAATGTTTTTGCACTTGTGCACGATACTGTTTTGCTAAATGTTTGAGCACTAGGCATCCACCAAATGCATAGAGCATGAAAAGAATTTAGAAAATATCAGTGACCAGCTCCTGGACATGCATTGCAATTGGTTTATTAGGACATGACCTACGATGAGAGGCAGTGAGGTACCCATGCTGTAGGTAGACGCGGATCCTAAAGGGGAAAGAGAAGTAAGGACAATGGTACATTCCTAGACACGCTTATTTGGTACCTTGAGCGACTTTTGTGCGAAATGTTTAGATGTTGAGCAACGCATCGAGGGGCCAATCCCCAAGGTGTAGGAGAGTCGCAGAGGGTTGACGGCATTCAGCCGTAGGAGGAACCCCATGTGTATGTGATTCGAACCTTTTGGCTATGTGAAAGGGACTCCCTTTGAGGAATAATATTGGGTTAGGATCAGTTGGACTACAACGTATTACAAACGCAATGTTTAGGAAGGCAGAGATTTTGATAGACGCTCCTGGCCGCGAGGCCGAGGGGTTGTCTTGTGTGTAGTGACGAGGCCCAGCTAGTGCATGAGCCAGTGCCGGCCCATTTTTAGGTCCATCAGTGGTGCGTCTGCCGGGAGTCGCTTAAAAGTGGCGGTTCTCGAATCCTGGTTGTCTAGGAACCAACTAGCAGTTTATGCCAAAGGATACTGAGATTGATCCGTTATTTATCGATAAGCATCGTCTAGCAGAAATCCAAAAGCAAGAAAGAGACGAAAGAGCTAGGTGATGTGCTGAAATTTTTAGGAGATATTCTCCTAAGCGTAGCGGCGCTGAACCCTTACGAGGGAATGGATCTAGTGGTCTTGGGGCCACAAGCAGTAAGTTAGGAGAAGGTGGAAGCTCTAGTGCTCCCCTTCCTGCTATAAGCCAGTCCACGTCAAGTACAGGAGGTGTAACCCCACCGTCCCCTATTCCTAGTGCAAATCCAATCCTTGTCATGGCGCAACCTATTGCAATTCCAGCAGGAACGACGGATTTGCTGGCTCTAGGCTACCTGTTACCCATTTTTAATGGGTTAGTTGAGGAAGATGCGGAACTCCACATTAGGGAGTTTCAAAAGCTGATGTTTAATTGTCGCATCCAAGAAGAAGGACATTTAATGATGTTCTTCAATATGACTCTCAAAGGAAGATCCGCTATATGGTATCATGGTTTAGAAGCCAGAACCATATTGAATATTGATTCATTTTATGGAGCTTTTCGAGGGGAGTTTGCTCCTGAAAGGGGTGGGCAATATTGGTTGCATGTACTCAACATGACCCACCAAGAACCACACGAGGATATTCGTGCTTATGCGAAGAAGATAAAAGAGGTTTTCCATAAGTTGGACACCTCTATTCCTATCCCCGCAGCTGCCTAATTGCAATATTTCCTTCATGGTTTGGACTTTAATATCCAATTGCAGTTGAGTAGTGTCCCCTTGGGGGATATAGATACTGCCATTACACGAGCACAAGAGGTGGAATCCCGACTACAAACGGCCTATGCTTCTCAAGGCAATTCGAACATGTGTTTAGTATTGGGAAATAATGTGGCAATGGCCAATGGCAGTAGTGGTCAAGGGATGGCGATGGCTAACCCTAATGGGAGAGGAAACATGATGCAGAATGTCCCTTTATTACCAGCTCCCCCTAGCATGTCGATGCCTACGGGCAGTCAAATGATTCCAAATGGTGGAAGCCAGGCGGTCAATTCTAACACTATGCCTGTGGCTCAACAACCAGTGCCTAATCGAATTGTTAGGCCGATGGAACGACATGGTAATGACCAGGGTTATGAGTCGAGTGCTTCCAATGTTCTTGGCGAGGTTAAGGACATGATGAAGCATTATACCGATATGATTACAGAGCAGTATCGACAAATAGTTGTTGATGTCAACTTCCTTAAAAACAACAAAATTTGATAGGAAGTAGATACCCAGAGGAGGGTGCACCTTCGAGGTTTAGTTGCAAATGGTGTGGCGGGCAGCACTATCCAAGGAATTGCCCAAATGTTAAGTGCGACATTTGTGGAAAATCTGGCCATTTAGCAGCTACTTGCTGGAGTAAGATCAGTTCCCTCTAGTGAGGTAGTCAGTAACCAGGGCCTGTTAATCATCATGCGTAAGGAAATGATTCCCAGCGAGAAGATGGGCCTAAACAAATACTTCAATGACCAAAGACTATAGTGGAGGAGCAACCAAGTGGTAGTGGGGTTAGTTTGATTGAGGCTGTACGCGTTAACGATGCTGAAACCTCTAACCTGCGAGCTGTCCTTACAAGAGGTCAAAAGGGTAGAGAAGCCGACAAGGATAAGCCTGTCGATGGAAACCCTAAACAAGGCGACAAAGGAACGCAAGTTTTGGATCCTGCCATGGAAGGGGGACCTTTGAAGCCCGTAGAAAGTAAAGCCGATAAGGAACCACCAAAGAAGAAGGTGAAATTTAAAAAAGAGGCAATAAAGCCGATTCAGCGACCTAAAGAGTGGATGGTTTGGCGTGAAAAGCGAGCTCTATCAAACTATCATGAATTCGATTTGGCGAGCTCTCTTTGCGAAGTCAAGCCGGATGTGAATCTTTTACAGCTTATTAAGCTTTCCCCAGGAGTACGCAAGAAATTTAGAAAGATTTTACGTACCGTGTATATCGTAGAACCTTTGGGTATTGCGCGAGTTGGTTATGACTGGTTCGAGCATGCTGAGAAGCATTGCCCAAGGGTTGCAGCCTATGTCGATGGGATATTAGTAGATTATGCCATTGTCGACACGGGATCATCTGTTAACATTATGAGTTCTGAACTGATGGAAAGGTTGGGTCTTGCGATTCAGAAAGATACCTCCACAATTCTCAAAATGGCAGATGATAGTTTGAGACAGCCAGAAGGCTGCATTACTAAGGTCCATGTCACTGTTGCAAATGTAGAATTCCTATTGGACTTTAGGGTGATTCGTTTTGCAGGGCGTCCAAGTTACCAAGTATTACTCGGACGACCTTGGATCTTGCAAGCAGATTGCCAAGTAGATATACCTGCCGGTCGACTGATATTCGGCAGAGGTGCCCAGCGTGTGGTGGTTGATGCTTATCCTGAGTCCCCGCAGAGTGAGAGAGCTCCTCTATCTTCTACAGAATTGGAGACATTAGAAGATTTATCTGCCAGTGAGACATCATCGAGTGATGAGTCTAAAGAGGGATCCACCACGGAAGACATCTATCAGATCACTTTGAATGAGCCGATCGAGGGCCAAGATCGTATAAGAGATGCAGATGTTATCGACCTAGACCTTGGTACGCCTGATGATTCGCGGCCGATCAAATTAGGTTCTATGCTCAGCTCAGCAGAAAGGGAGGACTATGTGGCCTTGATCCAGGAATTCCGTGATATCTTTGCCTGGAGTTATGATGAGTTGAGAGGCATCCCTCCTAGTCTTGCTGTTCATACAATTCCGTTGAAAGAGGGCAGTCATACTGTACGGCATAAAGTAAGGCGTATGCCTTTCGAACTGAGGGACGGCCTGTTTGCAGAGTTACAGAAGCTTCGAAAAGCGGGTTTGATTTTTCCTGTGCAGCACACGGAATGGTGTTCGCCAGTTGTGATTAGAAAGAAGAAGAATAATCAAATCCGATTATGTGTAGACTTTAGGGAGCTGAATAAGCAGACAGTTAAGGACTACTACCTGTTGCCATTTATTGACCAGATTTTGGATCAATTAGCGGGTAGGGAGACATATTCGTTTATGGATTGCTTTGCAGGATACAACCAAATGGCAATTGCAGAAGAGGATAAGTTGAAAACAACTTTTATCACTATATTTGGTACTTTTGCGTACCATGTGATGGCCTTTGGTTTATGCAATGCGCCTGGTTTGTGGCAACGAACAGCAGATAAGACATTCGGTGACATATCCCCTGAAGAGTTGAAGGTGTTTATTGATGACTTAGGGGCCGCCACCGTGAGAGGAAGGCAGTTGCTCATTTTAAGAAAATGCTTTGAGCGCTGTAGACAATTTTGCATCGCCCTGAACCCACGGAAGTGTGTTTTTGGAGTACCTTATGGGCTATTGCTAGGTCATGTGGTCAGTTCAGTAGGAATTGCGACAGACCCCGAGAAGGTCAAAGTTATAGTTGCCATGGGTCCACCACGCACTCCGAAGGAAGTTCATAGCTTTCTGTCTTCAGTTGGTTACTACCGTAGATTCATCAACGCCTTAGCAGAAAGAACGTTGCCGCTTACAAATTTATTGTCCTTTAGCTGTTTGTTTGTATGGGGTGACCCTTGTAAGGTAGCATTCGAGGATGTGAAACAAGAGCTAGCAAGAGCACCCGTTTTAAAAGCACCTAAAAGAGGTGAGGTGTTCTATATATTTTCAGCAGCCACCATGTATAGTATCAGCTGTTGTTTAGCCCAAATTTGGGAAGAGAAGTGGTACCACCCGATTGCTTTTGCTAGTCGGAAGCTGGGGGTATCCGAAATCAATTATACCTACATGGAGAAGCTGTGTCTAGCGATGGTCTTTGGGACCAAGAAATTCAGGCATTATATTCTCTATGAGAAAGTCGTGCTTTATACGAAGGCGGAGGGGCTTCGATTATTGATGAATAAGTTACAGCCACCTGATCGTCTAGCAAAGTGGTTAATCACTTTGCAGGAATTTGATTATGAAATCAAGAGTAAGCCACCAAGGTTGCAAGGCCTCGTGGAATGTCTTGTGGACTTTGGGGAGCCGACAGAATCTGTGGCTGAAGGTAGTGACATGGAGTTGTTATTTAAAATAGATACGGCATCTATTCCCTCCTGGTATGCTGCAATAACGCATTATTTATCAACAGGAGAGGCGGGATCCGAATTATCTAAAGCTGAGAGAAGGAAAATTAAGCAGCAAGCGTTAAATTTTTCTTTGATCGCAGGTACATTATATCGGCAAGGGGTTGATGATATCTATCGCTGGTGTGTGATGCTTGACGAGGTGCCATTCATTTTGGAAGAGTGCCATGATTCTGCTTGCGGTGGCCATTTTGCTGGACGGCTTACAGCACAAAAGGCTTTAAGAGCAGGTTATTGGTGGCCTGCCATCTTCCAGGATGCGTTTGTGTATGTTAAGAGATGTGATATTTGTCAACGACATGATAGTCGAGAGAATAGGAAACGACCACTCACCCCTATTATGGCGATACTTCCATTTGAGAAGTGGGGAATAGACTTTGTGGGTCCTATTACTCCGTCGTCGACTACACAAAAGAGGTAGATCATTGTAGCAACTGACTACTTCACAAAGTGGTCAGAAGCACATGCAACAAGGAAAGATGATGCTAAAGAAATTGCTAGTTTCCTTTTAGAGCAGATAATATGCCGGTTTGGTCCACCAAAAGAATTAGTGTCGGACCGCGGAACCCATTTCCTGAATAAGGTGATTAAAGGTTTGACAGAGATGTGGCAAATCAAGCATAACAAGACAACCCCATATAATCCGCAAGCCAATGGGCAAGTTGAAAGCACCAACAAGCAGCTTGTGGGCATCCTGTCCAAAATTGTGTCGGAAAAGAAACGGGATTGGGATAAAAAGTTATACGTGGCAGTGTGGGCTTATAATACGACCTTCAAACGAGCCACTAGCCATACCCCATTCAAGTTAGTATATGGGGAGGAGTGTGTCTTGCCTTTAGAAATTGAGCTGCCGACTATTCGGTTTGCCATCAATCATTCTTTGAGCGATGAAGACGCACTTTTTGAGCGCTTGACGACACTGGCACATTTAGATGAGCTTAAGTTGCAGAGCTTATTGCACCAAGAAGTGGCGAAGCGCCGAATGAAGCAGTTACACGACATCAAAGCCAAGAAATACACCTTTAAGAAAGGACAGCTTGTTCTGTATTATGATGCACGACGTGAATTATTTCCAAGCAAGCTAGAGCCCAAATGGGATGGGCCCTATAGGATCGTTAGAATAGGAAAGAATAAATCCACAGTCTTGTTAGCTGACCTTGAGGGGATAGAATTTAAAAATAAGGTTAATCTTAATAAGATTAAATCTTATTATTTCTGATTGCACTAATGCTATGACTGCCTTGCAGGTCTAGGCGAGATCGATCAAACATCTGCAAGGAAATCGTGATAGAGGTTGATGGGTCATCTGATCCCTTATTTAGAACACCCATATTTAGAATAGAGGTATCATCAGGGAAAGCTCATTTGGTGGAGCAAAGGATACAAGGTGATTGAGCAAGAAGGCGGGACATTTATTTGGGAGATCAAGGTCTTCTGCCATCATTGCCTACAAATTTTGACGAGCATCCCTGTTGAATTCAATGATGATGGAGGGATGGAGCCTACAGTCCACCCATTGAATATGCTGAATTTCGATTACCATAATTACGAGTAGAGTTCCGGATGGCGGGATATGTAAACCCTTTATGGACGTACACCTTGTACTTTGATGGGGCGTCCAGGGGTCCATGCAAAAAAGGAAGTGTAGGAGTTGTCATCCGAGACCCCTGCCAATGCATTGTCATGAAGTTAGCTGCTTATCTCGGGGTGAATTTTACCAATAATATGGCCGAATACAAAGCCCTGATTATGGGTTTGAATATTGCGAAAAAGGGTGGTATCCGCCAGTTGTTGGTGAAAGGGGACTCTCAGTTGGTTTTAAATCAACTCAATGGGACATACATGGTACGGAACCCCATCCTTTGTATGTACCATCATACTGCCATAGCCCTACTAGACGAATTAGATAGGGCCGAATACAAAGCCTTGATTATGGGTTTGAATATTGCGAAAAAGGGTGGTATCCGCCAGTTGTTGGTGAAAGGGGACTCTCAGTTGGTTTTAAATCAACTCAATGGGACATACATGGTACGGAACCCCATCCTTTGTATGTACCATCATACTGCCATAGCCCTACTAGACGAATTAGATAGGGTGTCTTTTCAGCCGATTCCACGGAATTGGAATCAGTTTGCCGATTCTTTGGCTAATTTTGCGTATGAAGAAGACCTCTTCTTTAATTGTGGCCCTTGTCTCGATATATCTATTGATGGTGAGACAGGACCTGGTCGTTTGTGGGGTATGCTTTCTGAACATGCCCTCTTTGGCAGACGATGGTTGATTTGGGTGATGCAGAGGGTAAGCGAGACTCATCTACCTTTATTATCTTGGACCCATAGACTGGTTAGACGGCATGTGATGCGAACACCTCTTGCAATATACGCAGGAGGGATAGGTCATAATCTAATGCACCTAGTCTAGGGGCTACGAGCCTTTGTTCCCCTGGGAATGGTATGTTTTGATGTCTATCATAGTTGTTTCCAGGAGGATGTTATGCATAGTCATGTTTTTTTTTCTTAGGCCAAGAGGGCCGATTCAGTTTTGTAGCAAAGGCATGTCTGATTTCATTAGGCCAAGAGGGCCATTTCCCTGTCTAGTGCGGGTGCGTTTAATCTGGTTTTTGTTTTAAGTGATTGTGCTGGACAGGTTTCGTGTTCGTGAATGTTGGTGGAGCCTGGAGGAGCCTTTGCTGCGATGGAAGCTTTGTGTGGCCAATCCAGGTGATACCTCTCCTTTACGAGTACCTTTCTTTCCTGTTATATGTGTATTTGTACTTGTCAAGGGGATACATTTTTGTTGGGGACCGGCAACCAAGGCATGAAGCCCCGGGTTGAGGTTGAGTATGTTTGAGGGAGGTCGGAGTAGTCATTGCCTCCTGCAAAGACATTGTTAGACATTGAAAGACCTGTTTTAGAAGGAAGTCTTAGTGGCCCTGTTCTGCTAGCCTGCTAGGTAGCCGTTCTAGGAGTTCTTGTTAGTAGTGAGGCAGTTAGAGAAGCCTGCCAGAAGTTAATAATGATGATGCTAAGAAACCCTGCACCTCCGTTAAGATGAATATAAATACGAAGGTGTGTAAAAAGGGGTTCTAACCCCTATCAAAGAAAAGAAAAGGAATGAAAATATATAAGCAGTTGATCATTGCCTTGCGAGGGCCTGGTAGGTTCCTGGGGACGAGTCAGACCCGGGGCCGATACCTTGTCTTCCTAGGGGTGGCTTCTTGCTGGAAAAAATGACAAAACAAGGATGGTTGGAGCGAAAATAAAAGTGAGCGTTAGAAAAGGATTAAGTGTCGCCTTGCGAGGGCTTAGTAGGTTCTTGGTGCCGAGACAGGTCCTGAGACCGATGCCCTGTTCTCCTTGGGTCACTACGCTCAGCTCCCTCCTTTTTACATGCCTAAGTATGTTCATCCAATACAAACCCTAAAAGAAGATATGTACTGAAAGAAAATACTCTTTGATCAGGCTATAGGAGTCCTCGCCTTGTAAGAGCTCCTAGTTGTGTTGTCTTTAGTTGGTAAGTAGTGCAGACTACCACTTAGGGCAACCTCTTTGATAGGTTTTTTTAGTTTGGCTGTGTTGGAGCAGCTGGTTAGTGACTCACCTCGGATCTTCTATTAGATGATGCTAGGCCTACTCCTTGTGGATGTCATGCCTTGGTTCTGTCCAGGGGTAGGGGGAGCATTGTGCTGAGTTTTATTATATATTTGTTTTGTATCAGTTTGATGCTTCTTTGGTTGTTTATGTGCAGATATGTTCGTGGATTCGACGGGCTGAGTCGCCCTATCCCGTGGTCGCCAATGAGAGCGGAATTTAGGTGACGGGAAGTGCTTAAAAATAGCAAAAAATTATGAATATCAAGGGAAAAATATTCACTGTCAAAGGCGGCGGCTCGATCTAGGACGATTTTAAGCGTCAAAGTGCTTTAAAGGCGCCCGAGCGACACTTGTTGATTTTTCATAATTTTTCAGACAGTCGTGCGGGTTAGCAAGAGCTACTGGCCAATGCGGGATGCTAAGCCGAACGCCCAGGATTTTTCAGAGCTCGATTCCGAGTCCGGATGAGGAAATGGCCAAGAAACCGGTCAAGATGCGAAGGGGTGGACAAAATTTGGCCCAAAAGAGTAAGTGACTCTTGGGAGCCCAAGATTAAAAGTCACATGAAATGAAAGATGCAAAATCGTGGTGAGAGAAAGAGGAGGATGAAGGCGCCATCACGTCCGAAAAATGCGCCATCATGCTTGATGATCAAGCATGTAGCCTGCAAACAACCCCTGCCAATCATCATTGCCCCTCATTCCCTCCTGGATGGCAATCATTTCGCCGCCCTTCGCCCATCAAATGATGCTCTCTTTGTAGATCTCTGATTTCAGTCTTTCTCTCTCCTCCCTCTCTCTCTTCTAAGAGGCAAGTTCATGTGGGAAGAAGAAGGAAGAAGAAAGAATGATGGAGGCTTGTCCGGCATGGATCGGATTGCTCCACGGGCTGGAAATGGTGATTTGTGATTGTGCTGGACATGAAGTGCTGCTGATTTGCAGATTTGCAGCCATGGACATGAAACCCGAAACACGCAAATAAGCGGTAATTTAAAATTTTCAAAGGAAATTTGAGATTTTATGGCTTTGGATTGATAAAATGTTGTTCATGTGGGCTAAAAATTGTGTATGTTGCTGTTTTTCATGAGTTCTTGCTGGTCATAATTAGAAAATCAGAAAAAATATGCATCTTGTGGTTCAAAATAACATGCTAAAACACGTAAAACATGGAAAATCAAGGGGAAATGATGGTTTTTGGTATAAAAATGGGAAAGTAAATAGGAACACCAACTAAACTTTCATTTTTCTGCAAGAAGGAACTAAGGGCCACAGCCCATAACTTGTTTTGAATTTTCAGTAATTAAATAATGCAAAAAATAAGAAAAAATACAAGAAAAGGGTGGAAAAACCCTAAAAAATAGCGGAAAAATATATTTTGGGTTTCGAAAAATAAGGATAAATAAGAGCAATGTTTGTGAATGTTTGTGGGGACTGAAGCATGAGGATTTGTCTCAGTTCAACCCCATCTTCTTGTTCTAGTGTGTCTTTTTCCGCTTTCTACACATAAAATGATGTCAAAATACCCTATAAACCTATCCAACGATGCAATACTTAAACGGGGAAGGGTAGAGGAGTTGAAATATGTCTAAATGCCGTGTGAGATGATGGAAAAGTTGCTGATTTCTATGCATAGCATTTAGGATGGATGATAATTAAAATTAAGAGCTTAGTGGCACGAGGATCACCTCGGTGCTAGGCCCATGCAACGAAGCACGAACGGTAGTTGGAAACCATTAAAAGAATGTTTTTGCACTTGTGCACGATACTGTTTTGCTAAATGTTTGAGCACTAGGCATCCACCAAATGTATAGAGCATGAAAAGTATTTAGAAAATATCAGTGACCAGCTCCTGGACATGCATTGCAATTGGTTTATTAGGACATGACCTACGATGAGAGGCAGTGAGGTACCCATGCTGTAGGTAGACGTGGATCCTAAAGGGGAAAGAGAAGTAAGGACAATGGTACATTCCTGGACACGCTTATTTGGTACCTTGAGCGACTTTTGTGCGAAATGTTTAGATGTTGAGCGACGCATCGAGGGGCCAATCCCCAAGGTGTAGGAGAGTCGCAGAGGGTTGATGGCATTCAGCCGTAGGAGGAACCCCATGTGTATGTGATTCGAGCCTTTTGGCTATGTGAAAGGGACTCCCTCTGAGGAGTAATATTGGATTAGGGTCAGTTGGACTACAACGTATTACAAACGCAATGTTTAGGAAGGCAGAGATTTTGATAGACGCTCCTGGCCGCGAGGCCGAGGGGTTGTCTTGTGTGTAGTGACGAGGCCCGGCTAGTGCATGAGCCAGTGCCGGCCCGTTTTTAGGTCCATCAGCACAGGAAAAAGGAAGGAAAAGGCACCCTGGATGGAGGTCAAACTCTGAAAATCTGAATGAGGTGTCGCCTCGAGAAAAGAAAAGAGTAAAAGCGCACCATTAAATATGAAGGCACTCCCAAATCCTTGTAAAAAGAGCGTTGGGCTCACTCCTATGTAAATTGTATGCGTTAGTGGGAAGGGGATAAGTTAGAATGGTGGGAAATAGGAAAAGAGGGCCTAGGCTAATGGCCGGCCATGTAAAAAGTGGGGATGACTGCCCAAAAAGTAGGGCATGTATATAAAGCTCAAAAGTGAATGAGAAGTTCATTATTGGGTGTGGCTAAAGCTTCTTCTTCCTCTTCTCTTGCTTCTTACCTTCTTTCTTGTGCTTGAATGAGGGATTGAGGGAGTGTGAGGGAGTGAGTGTGTGAGAGTGAGGGATCATGGAGAAGAAGCTCCCCATCTTCTCTCTTCATCTTTCCTTCCCTTCTTCTCTTCTCTCGTCTCGCACGGCTATGGAGGATGGAGCTTGATGGAGAGGGATTGAGGTTGCTTGAACTTGCCACAAGGATCGTGGGGCTACCGGAGTGTGAGAGAGAGGAGGGAACTCGATCGAGCATCAAGGTAAGCTCACTACACCCACAAGGTAGGCATTGCGCATCAGCTATGTAAGTGGTAGCCATGGCCATTCAGCTTGAAACGCTTGATCAATAAGCGGTCCGTAGGTCTCGGGGTAGAGGTCCGTAGCTCCCCTACATTTTGGTTCTTTTGCCGGGACCAACGAAATCAAGCCTTGAGCACCACGCGCATCAGATCGAGCATGGCTGTAGGTTTACAGCCTGAACCGGTGCTCGAGATAGTTAGGAGGATTAGGAGGTTTTAATCCCTAGAGCAAGTAAGTATTTTGATTTTTTATGTTAGAGTAGGACCATCTATCTTTATTTGTGTTTTTTATTTCTATTGCGATAGGTTAAGGGTAGGATAGGAAAGAAGGGAACAAAAGGGTTCTGCTGCTACTGGAGATAGGGAAGTTGGGGTGCAGATTCAGACATCTGGCTGGTGGAGTGTATGAGATTAGTCTCTGAGTCTACAACTGATTGAGGGAGGTAATAAGGGGCCCAACAGACCAGGTTACCCACATTTGACACCCTATTTTCTGAGACGACTGTGAGCCTAAGAGCCTGGGAGAGTTTGAGAGAGGGAGAGAGCTGCGGGAGATCGTGAAGTGCTGACCGATCGAGCGCCCCATCGCTTCGAGGTATGCCAGACATTTCCCTCTGTTGCTCGCATTGATTTGGAAAGTGCGGCACAATTTGATAGAGTAGGCATTGACCTAAAGGCACCGTGCGTAACTTGCGGGCCGTCGGCCGCACCATCGGATTAGTCCGATTCCCAGAATTGGACCGTCCGATTTTGAGAGTCGGACCGTCCGATTTCGATAATCGAACCATTTGAAAATTGGACCAGTTGAATCCGACTCCTATAATCGAACCAGCCCACCAAGTCGGGCCACATGTCCAAGTCCTAGACTTGAGCCACTCAACCCATTGCAGTGGTCAGACCATCCCTGCCCAAATAAGGACCAAAGTAAGACTGGACCCGCCCATCTGATTCCTAGAATCGGACCAGGCCCGTCCAATTCCCAAAATCGGACCACAGCACACCAGAGCTTGAATAGAAGGTGGTTCACCTAGGCTACAGTCCTGGGTACCCTGGTCACATCTCTGACTCCCCAAGGAACCCAGTTTGATCTTAGAAGCTGGAGACCAGGCAAGGTGACCAAAGATTCACCCCAAATAGCTAGACATCGGGCTGACATAATTTGGAATTGGATGTGACATTTGGCGACCAGCCAACCAACTAACCAACCCTGAAGTAGGATAGGGAATGCAACAGGGTCTTTTTGTAAGACTTTAGATTGGCCAGGGCCTGCACCAAAAGCCACATCAGGCCACAACCGTAGGCAGTGGGGGGTGGAGCCTACATCAGGCATTTAGTGCATCCTCACCTCACCTTCTGATTTCATCACCTAGGGTGCACTACAAGGAAGGGAAAAGCCTACTTCCACACTGAGCACTAGAAAGCACAAAGCACAAGTTGTGGATAAGATTAATGATGGTTTTTAGTAACAAGGAGCTTAACAAAAAACATAATAATATCAAGGAACCCACTACTAGGAGAGGATCCCAAAGCATAGCGGGCTACTAGGGAACTCCATCTGTAGGGCCCTAAGAGGACACGAAGATTCGGAGGACCACAACATAGAGAATCGGACGCTGCCAAAGCTACTCAAGTTGATTGATGACCTAGTGAAACGGGAAGTGGAAGCAATGTCAGGATCATAAGGCGGACCAGGACTGGGGAGAATTCCCACTCATGGTGCAGGAGTTAGTCAATGAGTATGACTTGCTGGCCAAGATGGTAGTTCAGGGTAGGCTAGTAGAGGAAGTGGTAGCGACCTTAGAAGAGGAACGAAAAGCAATTAGAAGGGCGCTAGAGAGCATGATCGCCTATAACCACGAGCAAAAGACTAGAAAACTCCAACAAGACGTGGATATGTACGAGGCCTGGCAGCCCTGGCTGGAGCAGCAAAGGTAGGACCAAATGCGGAGAGAGAGCGCGCAGTGGAGGCTGACTTGTCATTAAGTGAACTTGTAGCCAGGCAGCTCATGGACAACATGTCCGCTGAGTAGGGCGCGACAGCCTTAGCCATAGCCTTACTCTCAGGATTAGGGGTCACACAAGGGGCAAAGGGGCAATCTCGAATCCCTATAGTGGTGAAACAACTGGACAAGTCTGAACCTAGCAACAGGTTTGTGAAGCAAACGGCCTCATAGACCCTGCACAACACTCCCAAGCTTTTGGGCTGTGCTTAGGTGACAAGGGGAGGGTGTGGTACACCAGCCTAGATGCAGTCGAGCATGGGAACTTTGCCCATCTTAAGGACCACTTTATCAAGAGATTCTCTCAGGTAGGATACTCTGACAACCTCATCGTCCGCTTGATGAATGTCAGCATGTACGTAGCCTCTTCAAGAGGATCCCGGCCAATGAGCAACTTAACGAAAAGGTTGTGTCTACAGTGTTCATAAATGGAATCCGTAGCGAGGAACTCTACAAGGCCTTGGCTAGTAACTCCACTCTACATAGAGATGTATTGGCTAGGGTTTTTGATGAAGCAATAAGGGTAGACGACCAGCTTAGGGAGCAAAGCATGAGGAACACCAGTCGGGATGGTGCATGCGAGAGGGCTTCAGAGCGGTCAACGACATTGGATGAGAGAGAGAGCTCTAGCACACAGGATAAGGGAAAGGGAGTCGACCAAGGCCAGGACCTGGCTTAGGTGAGAATGGAGCTTGCACGTTTGCAAGAACAAATAAGGAAGCCTACAGGAGCTGATGTGCAGTGTATACACTGTGGTGGAAACCACCTTCCAGCCGAGTGTCAAGATCCTAGATCTAGGCCGTGTTCAAATTGTGGTAGGTTTGGACATGACGCGTTGCACTATAGATTGCCCAGAAGGTTTCCGTATGCGTAGCAATACAACCCTCCTTACCTAGGCAACAGGCCATCTAACTTCCTTGGCAGGGAAGCCCAGCTGACACTCCCAACACCAAACGACATAAGACTAGCCATCCCTAGGCTAGAGATGAACCCAACAGGCATACCCAGACCACTAGGACCCTACGTAACCCAACCACCGAGTGACGCTCCTGTTCATTATGTGGAGGAACCTAGTGAAGAAGTGAGCTATGTAAACCCATACATCTCCTATGACGAGGAAGGCAATCCAGTCCTGATGGACTATCGACCGGTGCCGGTGATGGCGCTAGGCAGAGGAAGAGGTAGAGGCTTTGGAGGACCAAGCCAAGACCCAATCTCATGTTGGACCTGCGGTCATCCATGCCATATATCATCACGCTACCTAGAAAGGGAACAGGTAAATCAAGACAAGGTTGACCTTAGGTGCGCCGAATGTAGGATCACGCACTTGTTTCCTGACTGCCGTAGGCAAAAACCATCAGCCAGTCCGGCCAACGTGCCCTCTGTGCCCTTGGGGCTATTTGGTCTAAAGACCTTTGGCGGGGAGGACACACCCATCCCACTGCATGTCATGACACGAGCACAAACAAGATGAACAGGCATCTCACTGCCTGGGCCAAGTAACTTGGACGTAGCCTTGCTAGGAAAGAAAAGCCAGAGGAGAAGGAGAAAGAGAGCAGATGCAAGGATCACTCTTAAGACTGAGGAAGCTACAACCTTAGTGGCGGGAAGGGGGGTCACAGATGCCGAGGCAGAGACCTCCGCCCCCAAGATGGCAGAACTAGGTAGTGCCAAGGTGGGGGAATACCCTCATCCCAAGCGACAACGCGAGGCTATCGCCAAGGTAAAGGAGTGGGTCAAGGATGCCCAAGAACATCTTAAAGATGTAGAACCCATATTGAAGGATTCAATGGAGGACTTTTCTAGTGCAAGCACACCGGATTCGCCATTGCGACCTCAATCGGGGAATGCACTAACACCAAGAGAGATGCCACAAAGGCAAGACCAGGGAGATGCTTATCAACAAGCTAGCCACGATGAAGAGTGGTGACCGAGGGGGAAGCCAACTACCCAGCAACCTCCTCACCACCTTAGTAACCACACCAGTGACCGTTAATTTAGGAGACCTGCTTCAGCAGCACCCTCCATTGTGGCAAGAATTGAGGCACTGGGTGGAGGGGAAGGGGGAGCATGCTACTGCTGACTTGCACGAGCAGGACGCAGTCACGCAAATTCCAAGCCTAACGCTGCACTCGGCTCCAAGGTCACTGCACATCAACGCTTTCTGGGAAGGCACGGAGATGCATACAGTCCTGCCTATCTTAGCCTTAGGGGACGCAACACGGAAATGAATTGTGGACACCGATGCAGGGGTCAATGTCTTGAGCCACGTAGTTCTATAGGCCTAGGGAAACCCATCTGTGGAAGCAGCTAGGTTCAATGTTACATTGGCCAACGAAATGAAGGTCAGACCATTCGGGGTCTTAAAAAATTGGCCAGTGAAGATCGCAGGAGTGTAGTTTTCCATAAATTTCATTGTCATGAAGGGGCTAGACTAGACATACTGCTAGGACAGCCATGGATGAGGAATGCACGAGTGGTCGAAGACTGGGGAAACAACCTCATATTCTTGGGGAATAGGACGGAGGCGGTAAGGGTTGAGATGGACACATGGAAGACTACCCCAGCTGACCTCGATGCTATCTCGACCATGCTAAAAGGCGATGCCTAGGCGTGCAAGCATTATGGAACGCTGACCAAGTACATTCCCTACCCTGAGGATGAGAGGGATTGGATGCATGTCTTGGCAACCATTGACCTATCATTCTCAAATGAGGAAGATTTGTATAAGAAAGTGGCTAAGTCACCGAGCATGCCAGCAGAGGAGCCCACTGTGCCACTCTGCACAATGGCGGGGAGCTCGTAGGATCCAGGGAGACCGGTCTCATTCCATATCCCCACAAACAAGCTTGAGCTTCAGGGAATCGTAGGGTACCTAACCACTAAAATGAAAGGCAGCAAAGCGGCTAATCTAAAGCCCCTAAGCAATCTCTTGGCTCGACCTGAATGGGAATGGACCAAAGTGCATGATCTCAACCTATCATACAATAGGGATTTAATCACCAACAAAGAGGAGATCGGAGAGGAAAACCTAGGGGATGATGACTAGTCGGAGGGGCAAGATTCCGGTGATGAGGAGTATGAGCACTGTCGCTCTGAGATGGATGAGATCGAGGAAGGGTTTAACATGATAGATTATGACACTGAAGGGAGAGCAATTGAGCAGATTGAGGTAGACTCTAGGCTGAAACGGGAAAGGGATGGAAAGGGAGTCATGCGGATGGAATGCGATAGGACTTGGCTGGAGCAAGTGGGAGCTATGGATTATGAGCAAGCAGGGATGGCACAATAACTGGTAGTCCCAATACTGAAGACGGAGTCACCTAGTGAACTACGACCCTCGGGCAAAACCCCTTCCTCAAGCGAGGGATGCGAGTTTAACTCAGAGTCTCAAGTCAGTACAGAGAGTGATCCCGAAATCCCCCAGCCCTCTGATGTCAGACGCACTAAAGGGAACTTGCCAGACCACTTAAGGCATAAGCAGATTAAGGAGGGGACCAGGAAGCAAACTAGAGACTCAGAAGGAGAGAGGAAAAAGAAACCACAGGACCTACCCAAACGCTTCACAAAGTTTAAGAAGGGTGATAGAGTGGTGGTTTTGCTAGGAGCAAAGAGACAAGGGAAAGTCAAGGAACCAATTGAGGGACCCGCCAGGGTCAAGGAAGTCGACTTGGCAGGGGAGGGCAAGAAACCACAACCCGTGTTCATTGTGTTGACAACCTGACCAAGGAGGAGGAGGCTAGACTGGTTGCTCTCCTGCGGGAGTATGTAGATGTGTTCGCTTGGTCCTTGGAGGAACAAAGAGGAGTCGATCCTAGGGTTGTGACCCATAACATTCCCATGGTCCCAGAAGTGGTGCCAACGAAGCACCGACCTTACCCTATGAATCCCAAACACGCTCATGCGGTGAAGGAAGAGATCGATAAGATCATGAAGGCGGGATTTATATATGAGATTGAGCACACAGATTGGGTATCGCCCATAGTGATTGTTATGAAAAAGAACGGTAATATTCGAGTGTGCGTGAATTACAAGAAGGTGAATGCCGCTACGAAGAGAGACAACTACCTTTGCCATATACCGAGCACATGCTGGAGAGAGTAGCAGGCAAAGAAGCTTACAGTTTTCTGGATGGATTCTCAGGCTACAATCAAGTGCAAGTGCATCATGATTACAGGCACAAGACTACCTTCGCCACGGAGTGGGGTGTCTTTGCCTACATCGTTATGCCCTTTGGGCTAATGAATGCTCCTGCAACCTTCCAATGATTAATGTGCATGATCTTCAAGGATATGCTACGATGCGAGCTGGAAGTGTTTGTGGACGACCTATGCATACACTCCAATTGGGCCGAACACTTAGACAGGCCGTCTTTGAACGATACCGACTATACAAACTCTCGTTGAACCCCTTGAAGTACCAGTTCTAGGTAAAGCACGGATGCATCCTCGGGCATGTAGTGTCATGGAATGGCATTGCCATTGACTTCTCAAAAGTCATGGCCATTACCGACCTCCCATCGCCCACCAATTACAAGGGCGTCCAGTGTTTCTTAGGCCACACAAGATACTACCGACGCTTTGTACTAAACTATGCGTTGATTGCTAGACCATGATTGCTAGACCATTGTACAAGCTATTGATTGTATTCGAGTGGACTGAGGAATGACAATGCGCGTATGAATAGTTAAAGAAGGCTCTCACCACTACACCCATCTTGCGATCCCCAGACTGGAGTGTAGCATTCCATGTACACATAGATGCCTCCAAATTCGCCATTGGAGCCGTTCTATGCCAGCCTGGTGAACATAGTCTTTATTACCCCATGAGCTTTGCTAGCAGGCAACTCACCAAAACAGAAATGAACTACTCCACTACAGAAAGGGAAGGGCTAGCCATGGTGTTCACCGTAAAGAAATTTAGGCATTACATGTTGGCCACACCCTTCGTCTTTTATGTGGACCATCAAACCCTACTGTATCTCATGAACAAACCATGCGCCACAGGCCGCATAGCAAGGTGGTTACTTCTCCTGCTAGAGTTTGATTTCTCAGTGATTGTGCATAAAGGGAAGCAGCACTACATGGTGGATCACATGTCCCACATACCTACAGGGGAAGCTATTGACCAAGGCATCCCTGATGATTTACCGGACGCGCACCTCTTTGGCATGTCTAGCGAAGGGGACTTGTTTAGAGCTGATCTGACACCTTACTGGGCAGACGATGTTGTCCAAGTGTTAGAAAATGGCTTGCCAGAGAGACATATTGAGAAAGCTAGGCTAAGGAGACTTATCTTAAAAATCCAGCCATACCAACTAATTGCCAGCCAACTCTATAGGTTGGGACAAGACGGGGTGCTACGTAGATGCGTGTGCGAGCACGAGATGCATGATGTATTGGGAGAGGTGCACGGCGGGATAGTTGGCGGGCACTTTAGTGGGGACAGGACCGCCCACAAGGTATTACAATCCCAACTCTGGTGGCCCACCCTATTCCGCGATGCCGCTAAGTTCGTCAAACGTTGCGACGAGAGCTAGAGGACTAAGATGCCCATGTGCAAAGATAAGATGGAGTTAACCCCCAGAATAGCTCGACAGCCCTTCAAAAAATGGGGCATTGACTTCATCGGACCTATCAGTCCAGTAGCTCAATACTCCCAGGCGTGCTACATCATTGTGGCAACAACAGACTACCTGACAAAGTGGGCGGAGGCGCGAGCCACCAGAAGGAACGATGCTAGGACCACTGCGAAGTTCTTAGGGGAACAAGTCTTTTAGCGATTTGGTTGTCCAATCAAACTAGTAAGTGACCAAGGCGCACACTTCGTTAATGAAGTGATATCCCACCTGCTCTCAACCTTTTTAATCATTCATAGAAGGTCCTCCCCCTACTACCCTCAGGCAAATGGCCAAGCGGAGTCCACAAATAAAATCCTGGTTAACGTGCTTACTAAGGTAGTATCCACATCAAGAAGAGACTGGGATAATAAGCTGATGGCTGCCTTGTGGGATTATCGGACGGCTGTCGGGCAAACACCCTTTAGGCTGACCTACGGGACAGAGGCCATTCTACCTCTAGGATTCTTTGTCCCTAGCTTAAGAATAGCAACACACAGGAGCATTGGGAGGGAAGAGAGGCTTGGACTAACCGCTTAGAGGAGCTAGATTGTCTCACAAAAACTTGGCTTTTAGCCACCCACGCTCTAATCTGTGAAAAGACACGACGAAAGCTATGGTATGACAAGCACGTCAACCACTGCAACTTTGATCACGGGGACCTTGTACTACTCTACTCAATGAAAGGGCACAAACAAAAGATGAAATTTCGAGGGCTGGGGCCTTTCTGGGTGCATGCAATTAACAGAATGGGCAATGTTGAGTTGGAGATGCTCGAAGGGGAAGGAATAGGCTTCTTCAATGGCAGTCGCATGAAAAAGTACTATCCCCCTTCCCATCCACTGCACGAACCATGGATGCGCGAACCCCCCGTCACTGTCTGCATGGCCACAATCACCGAACTCACCAATCACGATGAAGAAGCAGTGGCACCTGCCTACCTTTGAATCACGGTCACTGGAGAACGGACATATTCTTTTGATGCCCTGATCGACGAAGGGGCCGACTGTAATGTCTTGACACACGACCATTGGACATGCATTGGTCGGCCTAAATTACAGCCCATGAACGCGAAACTTAGCCCATTTGGGGGCAACACTTACCCTCTCTTAGGGAAATGCTGAGCGGCTGTCTCCATCGAGTCTGGGACTTTCCCAGTTGTCTTTTATGTGTTACCAAACACTAAAGGGGCCGGTGATAAATCACTACTAGGGTGCACTTTCAAAAGCAGACAAGCTGCAATGTGGACTACGACCTAGACCGCATTCACCTCATCGTGGGCAATGTGCATATAGTAACTACTTCTAGCAAGGGCCAGCTTGCGCCTTCTGCAATTGCAGAACCACCGATGGAGACCCCCGCAGCCAAGCCTAAGGAGAAGGGTATGGATATCTTACCCTGTACCCCAACTGCCAGAAGCAAACCCACCCAAGCCATCCACATGGCCAGGGAGCCCACGCACACATGGGTGCCGAAACGGCGAGCGCCGCCTCCTGGTAGACCACAGAAACATGCTTCTAAATGCAAAAATTACCAGTCGCAGCCTGAGAGGCAACCCATGCGCCATCGACATAGGCGCATCGCCACGCCACAATGGATACTGAAAGATATCCTGCGAATGCGAGGATACTATGAGGGCAACCCCTGTATATGGGTGCCTAAGGTCAGACACCCAAAAGAGTCAACTGTGGGAAACCCCACTCCAGGTAGCTGAACAGACTTGCATAGGCAAAGCACAAGTCGCAAGGAACGTCAAACTAGCAACGGTGATGGTTAAGGCCACCCAACACCTTTAGTGTCTGAAACCAAATGATCCAATACCCTCTAAGTCAGAGGAGATGCACACCCCCATGCCCACTCGAATGAATTGCAACACACTCCCTATGGCATGGGAGCTCGCCACAGTGTTTCCAAATGATCCAAAGAGCACAGTCCCATTAATGACTCCTGCAATTGAGTCACTACTGTCCAGCCCAACTGCTCCATCGCCACCAACAGATCTGAAACCTTCGTACGAAAGAGCACAATCCCATTAACGATGCCTGCAAGGAGTCACTACTGTCCAGCCCAACTGCTCCATCGCCACCAATAGGTCTGAAACCTTCGTATGAAATACAATCCTTCCTATCAGCGGCCAAGGATCTTGCTGAGAGCTCCGGGAATGACATAGTGGCATGCGTCAAGGAATTGGAAGACACCTTCACTACATTTGCTAGAAGCTACGAGAGACTTGACCTAGGACTTGTTGACGAATCCCTCGCTTCCGATGTTTGCTCATTGCCATGCACTTGGGAGGACTACGAATTCATGACCATCAAGTTTCCCAAAGTTGCGGCCGAGCTAATCGCTAATGGAGAGATCTCAAAGGAACAAGCTATTCTCAGACGACTAGTCACCTCATACCGCAAGCCTACTCGCTCTACACCGGAATGTGAACTAGAGGAGCTTGTGCAGCTTGCCAGCTCTGCTTCTCCATTCCTGCAACTGTGGTAAGCCTTACGACTCCAATGGGAGAGAAAAGGCTGCCGGATCATGACTAATGCTGAGCAAAGGAGGGCAATCAAAACAATTGAACACGACCCTATGTACGTGGCACCTCTTTCATTCAGAGTTCTGGCCATTACACGCAATCTACACTTAGATGATCAAGTACTGGCCCACTCATACATCAACCAATTCCTCATAGAGGAGGAGTTGCACATTGCTAGTTGCCTCAACTCAAGAGACATCTTCCATGATGTCTTAACCTACATCACTCAAGCTTCCCTACAACCAGGCAAACTTGATTGCCATGCCCAGTTTGAATACAACCCTAACTTGTATACCTAGCTTATGGCCAAGTAGCTCACCCCACATAGTCCATGCGAGCCTTCCCTCCCCCATGCCACTTAGAAAAGAGGGAGCAAGAGCCAATGACGACCAAGGGACTGACCAAGTGAGGTAGCAAAAGTGTGAAGGCTAACAATGCTCTACTAAATTCAAAGAGGAAAGAAAGCAAGGAGGAAAAGATGTTGGTTGTTAATTGTTTCTAAAAAAGTTTCATCTCCTTAAATCTGCCCTGTAAACTGGCGCACATATTTTTTTCTTGGGATATACTAGGAATGAATCAAATCGTAACTCTAACGTTGGTTGGGGTAATGACAGTAGGCACATACCGTGGTAGGACAGGGCTGACTTCCATTTATAGAAGCAGAGATGACGAAATATGGAATCAGCATCGAAATAAGAGGATTCAACCAATTTACTTTCAAGCATACCATGAATCTAGACGAGGCCATCTCGGAGGAGCCGGTCATAAGAGAGCTGGTGAACAAATGTAGCCTCCAAAAGTATGTAGAGAAAGTTGGTCAGGCTATCGACTACAGCATGTGCATAGATTTCTTGAGAAATTTCAATGAAGGACGAAGCTGTAGCACGGTCATGGTAAGGGAAGGTAATCAAGAGAGATGGGTACAGGTGCCCCTTGATGCTGCCATTGTCAAAAGAGCCCTGGGACTCGTGCCCAAAAAAGAAAGATGCACGATCACGAGGAAAAAACCTGCCATCAAGGCCTCCACGATTAGGTACAGAGGTATACTTACAGCAATCATTGACGAGGCCATCAAGGCTATTGGTGTGGAGGGAGAGAAGATTGAGCACCAAGACTCACCTCGTCGAGAGGAGGAAGTCTCGAGTGAAAGGATGGCTAGTGATGTAGGGGACCTTGAAGTACCACCCCCGTAAAAGGCCGGGCCTCAAAAGCAAATGAAGAATGGTAAGGGCCAAAAGAAGGCAAAGACTGAGCAAAGGGGAGCGAGCCGAAGTGAAGAGGGCTCGAAAAGAGTCATGTGGGTTGTTGGAAGAACAACTGCAGAAGGAGGAGGAGGAAGAACTCTCAAGAGTTAAAGAGGAGTCAAAAAGGGCAAAAGAGGAACGACAGAGAAGGGTGGAAGAGGAAGCCTACGAACTGAGCATGAAGGAACTGGCCGAGTTGGCTGAGGCCACTCGCAGGTCTGTTGAAGAAACTCACAGACCAGGAGAAATCAACCCCTATAGTCCTCACCATGAAGCCGAAGCGAGTGGCAACGCGAGGGCAGCCCCGATGATCGCAAGAAAGGGAAAGTCGCCGTTACACCCCCTGCCTCTCTCCTTTGTGTCGAAGCCAACAGACACCCCAAATGCCCCACAGCCCACACCTTCTCCGGACAGGTCCCAACTGATGAACATGACGCAGATGCTCGTCAGTAAGGTGGCAGAGATTGTCCCACAACCTAGTGTGAAAAGACCTGCCACCACTGATGCTGAATCTAGGAAAGAGCCTGAATGGCAAAAACTCGAAGCATCGACCACCACAGCTCCCATCCCCCTATCACCGGGGGCAGACTACGACACCTACGTGGCCGAGCTCCTAGCGCAGCTGGAGGCGGAAAAGGAGGAAAAGAAGGTGGCCCTACTGGAGCTGGAGAAAGAAAGGGAAACCTCAACGACCCTGAAGCTCGAATTTTCAAAGCAAGAGGCTAACCGGCGAAGGGAGGTCAAGGCGTTAGGACAATGAGAACCACCTATGACAAAGGCTAGAGGACGAAGAACAGAACCTAGTGGCTGAGCAACGAAGCTTAAAGTTGCTGGTGCAGTAGTATGCCGACCTAGAGCAAAGAACATCCAGACTAGAGGGGTATGGACTATTGGCAACTCAAGAAGGTGAACCGAGCAAGGGGCAGGGGGATGCCATGGCAAAGCTTCAATATGAGCTCGAGGAGCAAAATAGGCTAGAAAGAGAGATAGAATTCCTAGCACAGGGCCGGTCCACAACCCTCGCAATGGAAGTGCAAGAACAACAACAGGAGGTACAACGGCTGCAAGGCGCGTTGGAAGTTGCCAAGGAAGACACTGAGGCCCTCATGGCCATGGCCTTCATGCAACGAAGACTGTACCTTGCAGAAATCCAGAGCCATGAGCAGCTGGCATAGGAAAGATCAGAAGGAATTGATGAGGCAAAGCACAAATTCAGTATCTCAACTCAAGTGAAGGAAATCACCGAAGAGCAGCTGGCTCGGATGTCCAGGGAGTGGCATCAGCTCTCGGCTTTAACGAACAAACAACAACAGGTGATGACCACACTGGCGAGTGCGATGGAAGAGGAAAGAAAAAAGATGGATGAAAGGGCCAACGCTTGGGAAGCAAATAACTTTGACAGAATCAGGCAATTAACGGAGCGCTTGGCGGCGGCAGAGTGAGAGAGAGTGCTTGCCGAATCTAGAGCTGAAGCAGCCAATGTATGCACCCACGTACAAAGGCAAGCCCTTCTCAGCACCGTGCTACATGTCACCCAAGCACAGGGTGATGATTCAGTGGAAAGGGTAAGACGAAAACTAGAATTGACTACCCAGGCGCTAAGGTATAGCCTTGAGAAATGGAAACTCCCCACCAGCACGGGAGTCACCAAGGAACAGCAATTCAGCTATCTGCGCAGTGCCAGCCTGTCCACTGTTGAGCTCAAGGACCTGGGATTTGAAGAGCAGGAACCGCCCGCACCACCACCGAAAACAATCCCAGCCGTGGCTGAACAAGATACTTAGGAAGGTTCGGATTTGAACCAAGAGGCCGACGAAGAACTACGAAAAGCGCCTAGTACCCCTCTTGTCAAGATCGCGTGGTGGGGGGACTTGCTCAAGATGCTGCGCCGAACACACACAGAATGCACAAGGAGAAGCTCACTCAAGAGACAAGAAGAGAGATGGAGGCCAAAACGTTTTTTTGCTGGTTTTTTCTTCTTCTTCCACATACTTTACAATGTACACAAATTATAGATAAGACACAACATAAAGGAAAGTGGCCTACTAAGTCAAACAATGCATAACCGACTACACTAATCGACTGGCGCTATAACTATGCCAGCTGTAAATAGGTGTAACAACTTGAATATAATAAGTAATGAGTCAGTGGCCATGTGAGAGTCATAATGACCACCGACGTGCTAAGTGGAGACGTGTGAACCCATCTAACTAGGTGGTCCATCATCAATGTTTGCATGTGTTGAGCTTGTCATCTCAACACTCCCCCTCAAGCTCAACTACATCTTTGTAACTCCAAGTAAGCTTCGAAACTTTTGAAGCTTCTCTGTACCAATGCCTTCGTGAAGATGTCAGCTATCTGATTCTGTGTGCTGACATACACGAAGTCAATCTCACCTACTAGTACCTTCTCTCTCACAAAGTGGTAGTGTACCTCAATATGTTTTGTCCTGGCATGGAACATAGGGTTCCTAGCCAACTGTATATTGCTCATGTTGTCACAATAAATGACAACTGGACCTTCCACCTGCACATCTAAATTAGCCAATAACTTTTGTAGCCATACTACTTCACATGCTGCTATAGCAGTACCTCTATACTACCAAGAGAGAACATGTATCCGCTGGTAGATCTTCTATCAGACATACTACCAGCCCAATCTGCATCTGTGTATCCAAACACCTGTACATTTGTACCTGCCTCATAGAAAAGTCCATAATGTAATGTGGACTTCACATATCTCAATATGCATCTGACTGCATCCAAATGTGGCTTTCTAGGTACTTGCATAAACTACTCACAAGACCAACAGCGTAGCTCAAGTCTGGCCTTGTAATGGTCATGTAGATCAAACTCCCCACTATCCTCCTGAACATAGTAGGGTCTTCTATCTCATCCCCAACATCAGCACTCAACTTTACATTCTGCTCCAATGGGACTGAAAGTGGTTTGCATGCTGTCATATCATACTTGGACAACATATCCAAGCCATATTGTCTTTGGGACAGCCATATACCATCATCACATCTGATCACCTCAATTCCAAGGAAGTAACTTAGCTCACCTAAATCCTTCATCTCAAACTTCTTCTTCAAAAGGTCCTTGACTTCAGCAATCCCACTATCACTATCACCTGTAATAATCAAGTCATCCACATAGATGACTATGATGACCAAACCTGCATCTCCCTTTCTCACATAAAGTGAGTGATCAGCATCAAAAACATAAAATCCAATATTGACAAGATACTCTCTGATCTTGTGAGACCATGCTCTAGGTGCTTGCTTGAGCCCATAGAGCGCCTTCTTCAACCTGCACACATACGTGGGATGCTCTAAATCTTCATAACCTGCTGGTTGATCCATATACACTTCTTCCTGCAAATCACCATGCAAGAAGGTATTTTTCACATCCATTTGTTGCAACCTCCAACCTTTGGCTGCTGCCAAAGAAATCACACATCTGACAGTTGCCATCCTAGCAATTGAACTGAAGGTTTCTTCATAATCTATGCCATATGTCTGGGCATAGCCTTTTGCAACCAGCCTAGCTTTATACCTACTAATAAAACCATCTGCATTGTGCTTAATCTTATAAACCCACTTACATCCAATAGCTTTCTTGCCCTTCGGCAATGATACTAGATCCCAAGTCTTATTGACCTCTAATGCAGCCATCTCCTCATCCATTGCTGCATCCCAATGAGTATGATCAACAGCATCCTCAAAACAAGTGGGCTCAGCATCCTCAACTAGTTTCACCATATAAGCATAATGGTGACTTGCATAACCTTCAAAACCAAATCTTTTAACAGGGCATCTGACCCTGCTAGATCTGCATACCACCAGATCACTCAATGGAGCCTTTACATTATTATGAGCTCTCTGTACACCTGGTGTCCTAATAGAAGGAATACCAAGCTCATCATCTAAGCTCTCTGAGCCACTGGAGTCTCCATCAAGAATTGCATCAATGCCATCTCACACTTTATTCTTTCCTTTGTCTTTACCTGTAGTGCTACTAGATGCACCTGAAGATGTAGAGCTACTCCTTAGTCTCCCAGACCATGGACTACCAGATGATGTCTTTGGTCCACTAAGAGTCCGTGATTCTTGCTTTTCAGCCTGCACATGAGTATCATGATCATCATCATCATCCAATGCATCACCACTAGATGCATACCAACTGCTCATTTCATCAAAGATGACATCCCTGCTCACTCTGAACTTACATGTAACAGGGTTATAATAGCGATACCCTTTCTGCTCTAAAGAGTATCCAATAAAGACACATTTTTTGCCTTTGGATCAAGCTTCTTCTGTAGCTCATCTGGCACATGAACATATGCAACACAGCCAATTACCTTCGAGTGCGATACATCAGGCTTCTTGCAAGTAAAGCATTTTTCAGGAGTCACCCCATGAACTGCAGCTGTGGGAGTTTTGTTCATAATATAAATAGCAGTATGAACAGCCTCAGACCAAAAATTCTTAGGCATATTCTTTTCAGCCATCAAGGCACGTGCAACTTCTGTAATATGCCTGTTTTTCCTTTCTGCAACACCACTTTGTTGTGGGGTATACCTGCATGTGAACTGTCTTTATCCTATGAGACCTCAGAAAATCACTGAACTCATTCGAGAGGTACTCTCCCCCTCCATCTGACCTCAAGCACTTTACTTTCATAGGCAAACTCAACCAGTGGCAAATATTGAATCCATTTTTTGGGTTTGCGGCAATAGTGTGCCCTAAGCATATCTTCAATGACTTGGTTGACTCGTTTTGTTTGACCATCAGTTTGGGGATGATAAGCTGTATTGAAACAGAGTTGAGTCCCAATGGCCTCGAAGATAGCCCTCCAAAAGTGTGATGTGAAGAGAGAGTCACGATCACTAATGATTCTTCTATGGGTAACCCATATAGTTTGAAAATCTCCTTGATGAATAACCTTGAGATGTCTGGGGCTTTATAGTTTGTCTTAACAGGGATATGATGTGTAACCTTGGTGAGCATATCTACCAGGACCATAATGGAGTTGTATCCTCCCTGACTTTGGGGCAGGCCAACAACTCCATACTAATGAATTCCCATTTCATTTGGGGAATGTCAAGTGGTTGCAATTTCCCTGGCATTTTGACATGTTCGGCCTTAATGCGTTGATAAGAAAAACATTCTGTGACATATTTGAGAATGTCACCTTTGAGCCTATCCCAATAATAGCTCTTTCTGACCACATTAAGGGTCTTGGCATAGCCAGTGTGTCCTGACAAAGGGGAATCATGGGCTTCCCAAAGTATCTTCTGCTTGAGTGATTGGCTTGTCGGGATACATAATCTTGTCCTAAAGTAGACAAGTCCGCTATGGATAGAGAATTCTTGATACTTCATTTGTAGTTTTGGGTCTTGATCTTTGATGGGGAACTCCCTTAGCAATTTCTGGTAGGTTGGGTCATGGCATGCCTCTTCTCTAGCTAGCTCAAGAATTGGGTTGTTTGGCATGGATACCTTTGTGGCTAGAGATCTTGCTGTTGATGGATCTTGCAAAATCAGAGAATTCAGAAATGCATTGCGCTGAGTGCGTCGGCAACTAAATTCTCCTTTCCAGGCCGATATTTGATTTCAAAGTCATACTCTTCCAGTACTTCAATCCATCGACATTGCCTCATATTGAGCTCATTCTAGGTGAAAATCCATTTAAGACTCTTGTGGTCTGTCACTAAGGTAAATTTGTTACCCATCAAGTAGTGTCTCCAAAGTTTGAGAGCATGGATGATAGCCAACAGCTCTAGATCATGGGTAGCATAATTCCTTTCATGGCTCTTCAGTTTCCTTGAAGAATATGCTACGGGATGACCTTCTTGCAAGAGCACACATTCTAAGGCAAGTGCGCTAGCATCATTTATCACTTCAAACTTCTTACTAAGATCAAGAAGTTTCAGGATGGGTGCTGATACCAAGCTTTGCTTTAGTTTATCAAAGTTGGTCTGTTCAGTGAGTGACCATACAATTGATACTTGCTTCTTTAGTAGATCAGTCATCAGAGGTGCTGCAATCAAAGCATAGTTTTTGATAAAGACCCTGTACCATCCTGTCAATCCAAGAAAACTGCGTATTTCTTTGACAGAAGTTGGTGTTGGCCACTCTAGAACGTCTCTGACCTTGGCCTAATCTACTGAGATTCCCTCCGCTAATACAATGAATCCCAGATATTCAATCTGTCACTTGAAAAATGCACACTTCTTCTTCTTGGCATAAAGCTTGTGTGCCCTCATTCTTTCAAGGACAATGCAAAGCTGGGGTTCATGATCTTTTTCCTTCTTAGAGTGGACTAGGGTATCATCAAAGAAGACGAGTACAAAGTCATCAAGATAGGGCCTAAAGATATCCTGCATTAACCTGTTAAAGGTAGCAAGAGCATTTTTCAGCCCAAATGACATGACTAGGAATTCAAAGTGTCCATACCTTGTGCTGAATGCCATCTTTGGGATATCTTCTTCCTTGATCCTTATCTGCTAATATCTAGACCTGAGATCTATCTTTGAGAATATCTTCGCGCCTTGAAGATAGTCAAGGAGTTCATCTATTCTTGGAATAGGGTATTTGTTTTTAATGGTCGATTGATTCAACCCTCTGTAGTCAATGCATAGCCGAAGCATTCCATCTTTCTTCTTCTGGAACAGCACTGGAGCTACCCATGACGAACTACTAGGATAGATGTAGCCTTGGTCTAACATGAGTTTCTCCTTCAGCTCAATCGCTTCTGGGATGGACATCCTATATGGTCTCTTTGCGATTGGTGCAACTCATGGCGCTAGCTTGATTTCGTGATCGACTTCCCTTTGAGGAGGAAGTTCTGTCAGCTCTTCAAGAAATATGTTTGTGTATTCCTTTAACCATGAAGGTTCTTCTCTAGATTCCTGATTCTGTTCTAGCTTATTTAGTTTAATCAAATAGACAGGTAGCCCCTTTCTAACTCCTTTTATTATCCGTGTTGCTTTTGCCAACTGAATTTTTGGCTTACCAGCCTCTCCTTGAGTTGTAACTAGTTCCCCTTCAGAATTTCGAAAGGAAACTTGGCCCTTTCCACAGTGAATGTGGGCATCATTGGGTATTAGCCAATCCATACCAAGCAAACATTCGTGGACACCTAGGTTTATTACCCTGAATCTAACTGAAGTCAACTTTCCTCCCAATTGGAATTTCACCTTAGCAGTTTGCTTGGTACAAGAGACCTCACAATTATTTGCTAATTCCACAAGTAAGGTAGGTTCATCTTTTGTGGCTATTCCTAATCTTCTTTCACAGACTGGTGAAATGAAGGAATGTGTACTGCCACAATCAATCAAGGTTTTGAAGCATTTACCTTGATAATCCGAAGAAGATTGAATCACCAAGAATTGGCGATTCGGGCCTTTCTTATGAAGAGCGGCATGAACCGTTGCCCTCTCAATGTCAGCTTCCATGGTTGGATCTTCTTCATCACCCAGCTCCTTGTTGGCAAGATTGGAGGTTCTCCCTCTAGCCCTGATGGTGGCTCCTTGGAATGGCCCTTGACGTTGACCTCTGCTAAGCTTGGGACATTACCTTTTATAATGACCAGGCTCATTGCAATGGAAGCAACGGAGCTTGCGGCCATTACCTTGTGTAGGAGCAAAGTTGTTGAGAGCGTTCACCCTAGCTTTCTTCCTTTGTCCCTAGTTTTGGCCTTGCGCTCTCTTGGCCTGAGACCTAAGCATTTCCTTGTTCTGATCCCTGTAAGACCAAGTCCAATTATTCCTTGGCTTGGTCTGCACCTCCTGTATTATCGATGCAGCTCGAATAAGCGCGTCTTGCAAATCCGTTGGGACGCATTGATTCCAAGCAGGTGTTAATGGGTGGATTTAACCCAGCATAAAACTTTGACACCTGTTGTGTCATATCCATTTGTGGCGCATACTTTAAGAGAGAGATGAACTTTGAATAATACGCATCCAGGGATAGTTCGAGCTACTTTAATTTATAGAATTCGTTCATCTTCTGTGTGCAGTAGGTAGGTGGCAGATACCTCCCTCGTTCATCTTCTGTGTGCGGTAGGTAGGTGGCAGATACCTCCCTTGCACAACCTTTTTAAGCCTCTCCCAGGTAACTCACCCTTCCGAGATCCCTTGGTCTCTGCACCATTGTTTCCACCAAAGTCTTGCTTCACCAGTAAGCTTCATTTTGGTGAGCATAGCTTGGTTAGCGGGTGCAGTTCCTGCTGCTTTGAAATAATCCTCCATAGATTCAATCCAGACCTCGGCGTCAGTTTGGACGGTCCTTCCCTTACCATCGAATTTAGGTGGTTTGATTTGTTTGAGAAGGAACTTCTTCTCTTGAATTATAGCTGTACTTGGTGTAGGGGTTGCGGACTAGGAATCTGCACTTGAGGTTGCACCTAGGCAATAAGATTTTTCTCTTGAATTATAGCTATACTTGGTATAGGGGTCGGACTAGGAATCTGCACTTGAGGTTGCACCTAGGAATCTGCACTTGAGGTTGTGGCTAGGCAATAAGATTCTTCTCTTGAATTATAGCTGTACTTGGTGTAGGGGTCCGACTAGGAATCTGCACTTGAGGTTGCACCTAGGCAATAAGATTCTTTATGTTAAAACTTGTTAAACTTTTCTCACATTATATTAATAAGCCCAGTTCGACTTTTGGCTAAGTGACCTAATCACTTATCTCCTTTACCAACACTTACAGCCATGACAGACAGTGAAAAAAAAATCTTATTCATTCATGTGGGCATAGCCCTTTTGAGTACATTTATTTTGGGAAGGTAGAACAAGCTGATTGGCACATCAGTTTGAGGAAAATAAGATTGTGTTACATTCGGCTACGGGGACTGAGTAGTAATATGGAGTGGGGTCATGGATTTTCAGGAATCGATAGGTCATAGGAAACTTGGGGTATCCCTTCCTTTGATACCCGTTTCTCTCATAGCGTCCCAGCACCTTGATTCTATCGGCAGGGATTATCCGAGTCACTTCCTCGTACACATACCTGTTTTGCTTGACCTTTCGTCCACTCACATGTAGGGTTGTGTTTGCGTGAGCCTCGACAAAGATGAACAGCTTCACGATCTTTAAATCCTCCATCCACTTGATTCTCTTCAAGTTGTTCTGAAGGTACACAAGTTGGTGGGCCGCTATATAATATATTCCTGATTCACCTGTCCATCTCCGTTCCATGTACAGGGGTGAAGGATGTAGATATGCTCTAGAATATTCATAATGCCTAGCCTCCGTTGATAATCCGAAGCACGCATTGCAGTCATAAACATAACCTGGAACACCAAGAATTTGTTCCATGCTTCGCGACTCTGCAGGCCAGCATCCATAAGTAAGTAAGGAAATGTTCTTTATGGCAACAATGCTCTACTTCCCCTCATTAATTTTCCTTGTAATTATTAGATCCCGTTGGTTCGCTCTGATACCAACTGTAACGTGTCCCCCTGTCCACTTGTAGGACATGTCTTAGCAGCCCATCGGGAAGAGAGTCTAAAAAGTGCCACCCAGCACTCCCAAGGAATGTCACAAGGTTTGCAATCTAGGTCTTCCCGAGTCTGCCATGAGAAGCGGAAGCATTCCGGCCGTTCCCACTTAGGACTGACCTGAATCAAGGTTTTCCTAATGGTCAAGTTTCTACAAGGTAGCTAGCATCGAGCCCCAGACAAACTACTTTGCGCAGAAACATCAGGCGAAGCGGATTTATACTGCACTTGGTTCAAGGAGAATGGGAAACGAGAGGGATGCAAAGCTGGACCTCTCTGCTCGTAAGGCATAGACCCATTCCGTTCCCCTAAAATATAATAAATTGGGCCTCTAGCTCTATAGAGTCTAGGTCATTATTACCTCATTGTCAATTCCTTTTAGAAAAGTTCCCGGCTAATCAGGACCACCCTTTTGTAGGACGGACCCAGAGTCACGTCCACCGCACTTTCCTCGGGTTGCTTTAGTTATCTAATTACCTACCACATTTAGTTTGACAAGCAAAAACAGCTTTCTTAATTAACCAATTAAACACTGGTTCCTTCACATAACTTAAGTGCACTGACACAGAAAAACAATGTCAAGCAAGTTCCTTTTCAACATTTGATCTTTATTTATCAGTCTTTGGAATACATCAAATAAACCTGCCGGAAGGCTATCCCAGCAATCCTCAAGGATCGCTATTCCAAGTTCCGCCCATTGACTAGTATGCAGGCCTCGAGATTCCATCTCGAGTCACGTCGGCCTTTTGTGCAGGATCCAAAGGCAAGGGATTTATAGCCAGAGCCTCCCTTGGCACCCAAGTGTCCTCCTGTTCCAAGTAGCACCCACGAAGAGACCTCTCGCGACGGGTTCGGTCCACGTACCTGGCGCGGCTAACAACCCCCTTTATAGGGTCAGGTAGACAATCGGAGGTAACTCGTACTGCCTCTCCCTCTAGGCTTTCAACCTGAAGCATTAGCTATTTTTCCTAAATTAGTTCCTTGAGCAAAGAAGTACAAATAGTGCACCTATGTGTACAATCAAGAACATTCCAGTGGTCGTTTGTACAGCCGATTGCTAATGTGTGATTCCTTCTCCTGAATACTTCCAGCATTCGATCCTGGATCAATCGCGACTTGGCAAGATCCCCAAGGGTTTCGTAAGCTAAGTTGCTTGTTTACCCCTTTTTCCTTGGGTTAGGGTTTATACCCTGTTGACCCAAATTGTCTCTACATTAGGTTTCCTTAAATTAAGGTCAATAAATCTTGGGCAACCTCATCGCCCTAACTTGGTTGATCAACTGCTTTCTTGGAAAATTTGTAACTCCCCTAGCTTGGCTGATAAGTCCAAGGAAGAGTGATGTAGCGGGATGACTACTTATCCTCTAGAAAATTAGACTTGTACTTAGAACTTGCCAAACTTGGTCTAAGGAGTGGCAATACTATTTCGTGATTTAGATACAAGACCATACGACGTTGCAACTTGTTGCACGAGATAGGTATCAGCACCTAACTTGTGGGATTATTTTCTCATCACACGGTATTCCTTAGTCAAGAATACCTTTGATCAAGATGTAGGGTTTGGGAGTCCTATTGACCCAATCCAAAACCTGGACCCTACTAGGCCGATAAATGTTTTGGCCCTAGGGTTCCTAAGTCCCTTGCAGAGATCTAGTATTTTGGCCAACTGACCCTTAGGGTGAGAACCCTAGATCATTCTTGCACGGTGATTAAATAATCCTAACATTTCGTGGATGTGGTTAGGACCTTTAAGATTGGAAGTATTAAGTCGGCATCCCAAGTGCAATACTAGGCAGAATTTTATCATAGCTTAACCCTACCTAGCACATTGAGGTGATCGTCATATGCTAACTAATCAGATCTTTATGATTCTCATGTAAGCTACTCAATTATACGCGAATTACTTGGTTGATCTAACCAACCCACGATTTAGGATGATCTTCCACTTTAAAGATGCAAATACTTTCTTCTAAATTTGCAAGTACTTTTTCCCTAAAAGATGTAAGTAACTGCAAGATAGGTGAGATGCATCATTCCATGCAATTTCGAGACCATAGACCTTTTTGCCTTTATGCAACTTGATGGGACCTGAAATGGGCCGGCACTGGCTATGGCACTAGCCTGACCTCATGCTCATGACACACAAACACCCTCATGGCCTCATGGACCAGGAGCGTCAATCTAATGCTAAAGCATCAATCTAATGCTAAAGAACAAACTGCCCTAAAGCCTAATCTATGCGTGTATAGTTTCATCGTTTTGTATTCCAACGTTTTCCTTAAACTCCTCAAAGGGAGAACCCATATACATTGGCAAAGCCACGATCACACACATATGGAGGCAGCCTCTCAGTAGAAACACCGCGGCCCCACTGCAGCTCTTCTACATCGCAATAATTAGCCCCTTGATGCGTTGCTCAACATATAACACAAACGAACACAAACTCCTCTCGTTCATATTTCTCGTATTTCCAAGAGATATACCATGTTTCCTCACTTAACAATCCCTTAGGAAACCGACCCTCTATCCTACGGCAAGGGATAACCTAACACTCTCAATCGTGGGTCAAAGTCCTAAGAAAACAATTACTTAGGCCTAGCATAACCTGATAAAAGGTCTCAAGCTAGTCACTAACCGACTGCTCCAACACGGCCAAACTAAAAAGAACTATCAAAGAGGTTGCCCTAAGTGGTGGTCTGAACTACCTACCTAGCTAAGGACAACACAACCAGGAGCTTCTACTAGGCGAGGACTCCTATAGCCTAATCAAGAAATATTTTCTTTCAGCACATTTCTTCTTTGTTTAGGGTTTTTTATGTTTCTATACTCGGGCATGTAAAAAGGAGGGAGCTGAGCATAGTGACCCAAGGTAACCACGGCATCGGCCTCAGGTCCTGTCTCGGTACCCAAGAACCTACCAAGCCCTCACAAGGCGACACTCAATCCTTTTCTGATGCTCACTTTTATTTTCGCTCCAACCTTCCTGACTTTCTTCTTTTCCAGCAAGACGCCACCCCTAGGAAGACAAGGCATTGGCCCTGGGTCTGACTCGTCCCCAGGAACCTACTAGGCCTTTACAAGGCGATGATCAACTGCTTATAAATTTTCTTTTCTATTCTTTTCTATTTTGATAGGGGGTTAGAACCCCTTTTTACACACCTTTGTATATATTTTTTTTCCTTTAAGATATTCAGGGTTTCTACTTCCTCTTTATCATCATTATTTTCCTTTGGCAGGCTTCTCTATCTGCCTCACAACTAACAACAACTCCTAGAACGGCTGCCTAGCAGGCTAGCAAAACGGGGTCACTAGAACTGCCTTCTAAAACAGGTCTTTTGATGTCTGGCAATGTCTTTACCGGAGGCAATGACTACTCAGACCTCCCTCGGACATAACTAACCTAAACCTCGGACTTCATGCCTTGGACGCCGGTCCCCAACAAGAAAGAAAAATCCCCTACAAGTACACAGACACATATAACATAAAAACACGATACTCGAAAAGGAGAGATATCACCTGGATAGGGCCACGAGAAGCTTCCACGCAACAAAAGGCTCCTTCCAAGCTCTTCTTTGAACCTGTCTAGCACATAACTAAAACAAGAAACCATTACCCGCACCTGTACTAAACAGACAACTGGCCCTCTTGGCCTAATGAAATAAAACATTACTCTAAAGAAACTGAGCAGTCCTCTTGGGCTAACGAAATTTGGACGTAATATCCAAAGCAACTAGCCTTCCTAGCTTAAAACTAGATAGGTCATTTTAGTCCACGTAATACTGATGTCCTTGGCATATACATCACACCCTATCAAACTACCCAGGGTGCCAAGGATAGCATATCGTAGGCTTGATCTCTATTTTATTTGATCTTAGGGTTTTGTAGAGCTACAAGTCCAAGCCTTTTCACAAATAACTCATCAATAAGGCCGATCCCTTCTTGGGCACTATGAGCTGAATGAACGACCTCAGTGGGCTCGCATTGTCAAGATTGTGGGAGAGAAGGAAGGAGTCTCACTTGTAGCTTTCTTGCTTGCACAATGGGGGAATACACACAAGGGTGGAGGCTGAAAACAATTTTCCTCTTCTTAGTTGTGGAAGCCAAAAGAACTCACTTACAAAGAAATAGAAGAACCCTATATATGGGTCTCAAACCAAACTCAACTAACTAAGGTGGCATACTAACTGAGCCACGAACTAGAGTAGATAAGGATAGCTGTCATGTAGCTATTATTCATGGGCGGTGTACCAACCGCATCTGCAACAACTGACAAGTCGGTGACATAAATGCACAACGGTCACCCTGGTATATCACGAGTGGAGCTCGATATCTCAACACTCCCCCTCAAGCTCAATCCCAATTCCTGCACACCAAGCAGGTCTCTGAACTTGCGCAGCTTCTCTGTGTCCAATGCCTTCGTAAATACGTCAGCTACCTGATCCTCTGTGCTGACATAAACTAGATCAATAAGACCTAGTAAAACCCTCTCCCGCACATAGTGATAATGCACCTCAATGTGCTTTGTTCTAGCATGATAGACTGGGTTATTTGCCAAGTGTATACTACTCATGTTGTCACAATAAATGACAATTGGCCCATCTGTAGGCTGATGCATATCATAAAGTAGCTTATGCAACCAAGCTACCTCACATGCAGCCATTGCTGCACCCCTGTACTCAGCCTCTATGCTGGACAAGGCAATTGTAGGCTGTTTCTTGCTGCTCCAAGTGACTGCAACACTCCCAAAAGAGAACACATATCCACTGGTAGATCGTCTATCAGAAATGCTACCAGCCCAATCAGCATCAGTGTATCCATGCAACTGTATCTGAACCCCAGTCTCATAAAATAGTCCATACTGCAATGTGGACTTCACATACCTGAGTATGCGTCTAGCCGCATCCAAATGCGGTTTCCTTGGAGCCTGCATAAACTGACTTACCAATCCAACAGCATAGCTCAAATCTGGCCTGGAAATAGTCATATAAATCAAGCTTCCTACTATGCATCTGTACATAGTAGGGTCTTCCAGAAGCTCACCTGCATCTGCGCTCAGCTTCACATTCTGCTCCAAAGGAACTGAAATAGGCTTACAGCCTGTCATCCCATATTTGGACAGCATGTCCAATCCATACTGCCTCTGCAAGAGCTGTATCCCACTTGGTGATCTAATCACCTCAATGCCCAAGAAATAATGCAGCTCTCCCAAATCCTTCATCTCAAACTTCTGCTTCAATAGCATTTTCACATGAAGGATATCTTCATCACTGTCACCTGTCATAATCAAATCATCAACATAAATGACAAGTAGCATAATACATTTCTCTGTTTTTCTCACATAAAGTGAGAAATCTGCCTTGGAAATCTAAAAGCCAATAGTGACAAGATACTGTCCTATCTTGTCAGACCATGCTCTAGGTGCTTGCTTCAAGCCATACAATGCTTTCTTCAACCTGCAAACAAACTCAGGATGAACAGCATGCACATAACCTGGTGGCTGCTCCATATAGACCTCTTCTTGCAAATCACCATGCAAGAAGGCATTCTTTACATCCATCTGATGTAAAGACCATCCCTTTGATGCAGCCATAGCAATGACTGCTCTTACAGTTGCCATCCTTGCAACCGGACTGAATGTTTCTTCATAGTCAATGCCATATGTTTGTGCATACCCCTTGACTACTAATCTTGCCTTGTATCTGTTCACAGAACCATCTGCATTGTGCTTCACCTTATAAACCCACTTACAGCCAATTGCATTCTTACCTTTAGGCAAAGGTACCAATTCCCATGTAGCATTTGCTTCCAAGGCATCCATTACTTCATCCATGGCTTTCTCTCATTTTTCTTTTCCCATGGCTTGCTCAAAGGAAGTGGGTTCTGGTTCCTGTATCACCTTGACCATATATGCATAGTGAATGGCTATAAATCCATCATATTTTAGCCTATCCATAGGATACCTAGCTCTCATACACCTGCGCAAAATAGGTTCACTCCCAGGTGCTCTCAAAACATCCCTGGTCTTCCTTACTCCAGGTGTAACAATAGAAGGAATACCCAACTCATCATCAATGCTCTGTTCTGAGCCACTGGATTCACCATCCACATAAGAGTGACCTGCATTCACATCAAACATGGGCTGATCTACCTTCTCTTTTCCTTTTCGTGATACCTGCATACCACTATCTGCATTGCTTTGAGAAGATTCTCCTGATCTCAATCTGCCTATCCATGGCAAAGAATGTGAGCCACTACTAGAGGACATTCCAGGTCCACTAATATTTTGTGACTGCTGCTGTGAATTCTGTGCAGCATTACCATTTTGTGCATCTACATCATCAATCACATTTACTGGTTTATACCAGCTACTCATCTCATCAAAAACAACATCTCTGCTCACTGTAAACTTACGAGTAGAAGGGTTATAGCATCTATACCCTTTCTGCTCTGCAGAGAGTAACCAATAAAGATGCACTTCTCAGCTTTTGGATCCAACTTGGATCTCAACTCATCTGGCACATGTACATAGGCAATGCAACAAAAAATTTTCAAATGAGAAATATCTGGTTTCCTACCAGTATACCTCTCCTCTGGAGTCATCCCATGTATTGCTGTAGTGGGAGTCCTGTTCATTATATAGACTGCTGTAGCAACTGCTTCAGCCCAGTAAAAATCTGGCAAGTCTTTTTCGTTGAGCATGGCACGAGATACCTCTCCAATATGTCTGTTTTTCCTTTCTGCAATTCCATTTTGTTGTGGGGTATGACTACATGAATATTGCTGCTTTATGCCATGCTCCTGCAGGAACCTTGCAAACTCATTTGAGAGGTACTCTCCCCCTCCATCTGACCTTAGGCATTTTATTTGCAGGCCTGTTTCTTTTTCAACCATAGCTTTAAGAGTTTTGAAATGCCCAAAAACTTCACTTTTCTTTTTCATAAAATACACCCAAACTTTTCTGCTATAGTCATCAATAAAAGTGACAAAATAATGACAGCCTCCAAGAGATGCAGCTTTAGTAGTCCACACATCAGAGTGGATTAATTCCAATGGCTTCTCACTCTCTTGAACATGTCTAGGAAATGGTTTCCTTTCCTGTTTTCCAAATTGACAGGCTTCACATACCTTATGCATTTTTGCAACCTTAAATTTTGGCAATCCTACAACAATATTTTGGGCCTGCATTGATTTAAGTCGCTGTACATTAACATGACCAATGCATTTATGCCAGATATCAATATCTGCAACTACACCGGTCCCATGTGCAAACATTGCTACACTCAATTCAGACATGTCTGCATCCAACGTAAACATTCTGCCCTTCTTCTTTCCTTTTGCTATCAAGCGACCTTTATTTTTCATATCCTCGACAAAGCATCCATGAGGATTAAATCTGACCTGCAAGCCCTACTCAACCATTTGACCAACAGAAACCAGATTCTTGGTGATATTTGGGACATGAAATACATCAGACAGGTATTTCTTTTTTCCATCCTGCATAGACAAAGGAATTTTTCCAATCTGCACAATAGGATGTGCAGTATCATCACCAGTCTCCATAAATCCTGGTTTTTCCATTTTCCTTGCATCCTCCATCCATTCTGCATGACCTGTCATGTGGTTTGATGCACCTGAGTCAACATACCATACATCATTGCTTTCTTCTACACTTGTCACAGAATTGTTCATGTGCTGCGCCATAAACAAATGCTCATTTCTGTCATCACCCTATCTACTAGAAGATGCATAATTTCCTTGTTGCAGTTTTCCATTCATGATGTCATTCTGCTTTTTATAGCAGTCTTTAGCTATATAACCCATTTTACCACAGTAGTAGCATTCAACATTACTGTTTGCATTTTGGCCTCTTTGCCATCCACCACGACCTCTTTGGCTCCCCCTGCCTCTTGAGTTACCACGTCCTCCTCCATAGGACTGGTTTTCTTGAGTTTGCTGCATATTCTGAGTTCTACCACGGCCTCCAAATCGGCCTCCTCTACCTCTACCTCTACCTCTACCTCTACCTCTTCCAGCATTTGAGTAGAAGACAGCTTCTTTTGAAGTTCCTCCTGAAGAGGATGCACCACCATTTCTCTTCTCCTCAGAAATTAGAAGAGCAATCAACTCCTCAAAATCAGGAAATCTTTCACGGACGGAAATGGATGTTCGGAACTGTGCATAATCCTTTCCTAGACCATTCAAGGTCATGGAAACTAAATCATCATCTTCCACTGGCGACCCAATGGAAGCAAGTGCATCTGCAATCTTCTTCACCTTCATGTGGTAGTCGTTGATGCTCATACTTTCTCTTTGCACATTATGCAACTCTTGCTTGAGCTGCATTTTCCTGGCTTGTGTATTTGTACTATACATTTTTGACAAAGTATCCCATGTCTCCTTTGGCGTACTTGCATCCTGAATATGCACAATCATAGAGTCTGAAATACTGATAGACAGCCAGTACATAACTTTCCTGGCTCTCTCATGCCATGCTTTGAATGCTTGCATTTGCTGTTGATTGGGAACATCAGGAAGAACTGGTTCTTCTTTATTTCCTGCAACAAATTCCCAATATCCTTTTCCCATAAGGAAATTCGTCATTCTAAACTTCCATGCTTGGAAGTTGTTCTTGTCAAGCTTTTCAGTTACAATCTGTGAAAGAGAATCAGATGCCATTACAGAATACTGCAAAAAATTCTTTCACTGCAGAGAACACGGCTTCAGCCTCACAAGGGCAAATCTGCAAAACTGACGAAAGTGGTATTTAACCACATAGTCACTTCCTAGTGATGATTTTGCATCAACACGCAACAAGGATGATTCTGTAACTCCCAATGTCTCTGCGCACAGGCATACGATGCAATTTCTACAGTAACTTTTCACCGACCTGTAGAACAGTGGTCGCACAGCATAAAACTTGGCCTTTTCCTGAGTGCGTGCAGAAAACTTTCGCCTCCAAAACAGGCCCCGAAATGGCCTCAAATCAAAAAAACAGGGTCGCCGAGGGCTAAAGCCCATTCCCACAGTATATACTGCCCTCTTGCTTCACCACGAAAGACGTCTCAACCTGAGACAATGCACTCTTGCAATTTCCGGCTGTGCTACCTGCAGAGATCTGCTCCCAAAACAGAAAATGAAAGCAACACTGCTCCTCTTACCAGAACACCGCAAGCTTGGCTTGCTTTCTTGAGCTCCTTACCACGAACAAGGCTCTGATACCATGTCAAGATTGTGGGAGAGAAGGAAGGAGTCTCGCTTGTAGCTTTCTTGCTTGCACAATGGGGGAATACACACAAGGGTGCAGGCTGAAAATAGTTTTCCTCTTCTTAGTTGTGGAAGCCAAAAGAACTCACTTACAAAGAAATAGAAGAACCCTATATATGGGTCTCAAACCAAACTCAACTAACTAAGGTGGCATACTAACTGAGCCACGAAGTAGAGTAGATAAGGATAGCTGTCATGTAGCTATTATTCATGGGCGGTGTACCTACCGCATCTGCAACAACTGACAAGTCGGTGACATAAATGCACAACGGTCACCCTGGCATATCACGAGTGGAGCTCGATATCTCAACACGCATGTCCTACATTTATTGTAATCCGAATAAACTGGTCATTCAAGTGGCTCAGTGGCTCCTTTGGGAGAAAGAATCATAGCTTTGTACTCATTCAAACCTCCCCTATTTGGGTTTTCACATAAATCAGTGCTACGACCCAAACTAGGTAGAGCTTCAAGCCTATGCACATCACATGGGTGTATCCCAAGGTAGTGTATATTGTCAGATGTATATCCAGTCTAATCCTCTTGGGGGTTTGACAAAATATATCCAGATGGGATCCTTGGACTTGCATCCGACACTCCTACCATACTATTGGAGATTTTGGGTCTCCAAACCCATCTCACACCTCCCTTAATATTCTTGCATTCCCTCAATTTGTTCCACTGGTCTAACGAACTCAATGCAAACTTGTCTCTATGGCCAAGTGGCCTCACATCCTTATGACCTTTGTGAAGCATAGGTGGACTTTTAGCATTTTGTATCCTCTTTACAAAAGATATCTTTACTTGTTTACATCCACACTGTAAATTTTTTCCCATAAGAACCATGCTTTCACTGAAGGGAACAATATCCACCCCCCGGAAGCATGATTCCGACACCAAAGGTCTCTCAAGAGCCTTACTAGCAACAAAATTAGAACCGCACACAGAATGCTTATCAGCACACTCATAGGCCCATTGGTTCTATCCATGTTGCCATCACAACTACCTCTCGTGGAAGTGTTGAAAGCCCTAATGGGACTTACATATCCAGATGGGATCCTTGGACTTGCATCCGACACTCCTGCCATACTGTTGGAGATTTTGGGTCTCCAAACCCATCTCACATTTTCCTTAATATTCTTGCATTCCCTCAATTTGTTGCACTGGTCTAACGAACTCAATGCAAACTTGTCCCTATGGCGAAATGGCCTCACATCCTTATGACCTTTGTGAAGCACAGGTGGACTTTTAGCATTTTGCATCCTCTTTACAAAAGATGTCTTTACTTGTTTACGTCCACACTGCAAATTTTTTCCCATAAGAACCATGCTTTCACTGAAAGGAACAACATCCACCCCCCGGAAGCATGATTCTGACACCAAAGGTCTCTCAAGAGCCTTACTAGCAACAAAATTAGAACCACACACTGAATGCTTATCAGCACTCATAGGCCCATTGATTCTATCCATGTTGCCATCACATCTACCTCTCGTGGAAGTGTTGCAAGCCCTAATGGGACTTACATGGCTTGGAACCTTTTCATTGAGAGGCATGCCATTACTACTCATAGGATGGCCATTTCCTGCTTTGAGATTTTGGGCACTGAGGTTCCCCTCATAGGCTGCCTTGGCATCAACAAGTGAGTTGTCTTCTTGCAGAAATGGTTGGAAGCTAGGATGCACTTGTACTGAGCAGGGAAAACTCCAAAAGTATTCCCAACATCTATGAATATGACCCTCATAATCAATATCATGCATTTTTGCTTCCCTTAACGACTTAGGATCCCGCAGTCCTACTTGGATTTGCGGACACAAACACCCTTACAGCCTCGCGGACCAGGAGCATCAATCTAATGCTAAAGCGTCAATCTAATGCTAAAGGACCAAATTCCCTAAAGCCTAATCTATGCATTTATAGTTTCATCGTTTTGTATTCCAACGTTTCCCTTAAACTCCTCAAAGGGAGAACCCATACACATTGGCAATGCCAGGATCACACACATATGGAGGCAACCTATCAGTAGAAACACCGCGGCCCCACTGCAGCTCTCCTGCATCGCAGGGATTAGCCCCTTGATGCCCTACTCAACATATAATACAAACGAACACAAACTCCTCTCTTTCATATTTCTCGTATTTCCAGGAGATATACCATGTTTCCTCACTTAACAGTCCCTTAGGAAACCGATTCTCTATCCTACGGCAAGAGATAACCTCACACTCTCAATCGTGGGTCAAAGTCCTAAGAAAACAATTGCTATGCAGTCTAGGAGCTTTTCCTTTGATACCATGAACTATGCATAGTGCATAACGTGAATGGTTTAGTGCACAAATAAGAGAAAATCAGCATTGCGCATCATGCGAAACCATTCTTTTCATGATTTCCATGCTAGCGTTTATGTAATGAGAATAGACACTGAGCCTTACACTCATGTTGCCTTTCCCTTTATTTTAAAACAAGGTCCTATAGGCATGCTGCAACACCTAAATCAGGTTTCAGTTTATATTTTGATGTTCAACTTCTCCTCTCACCCTACCGTTTAATGTTTTGCAATTGTTGATAGGTGAAAGAGTTATTTTATGTGTATTTCTTTATACAGAAAGCGATAAACACGAACGCAAACATAGAAATGAGGATAAACCGAGGCCAACCTCGTGCTCTATCTTCATTATACATTGCACAAACACACATGTAATTTACTGGAATTTTCCTTTCACCGTTTCCTAATTTTTCCCCATTTAAAACCCATTTTTCACCATTTTTTGGTATTTTTTCTCTATTGTCTTCAATAAAAAATGACTAAAAATAAATATTGATTGTGAAATGTGGCCCTTAGGTTCCTTGACAGCAAAATTTCAGGTTTTGTTGGCATTATGTCTCATATTTCCCATTTATTTTGTAAAAAAATCCCATTTTACCCCTTAAACGCGTGTTTTACGGGTTTTATACCACTAATTTCAGCCATATCACTTATGATTTTCTGGTTTTCAGATTATAAACTATTGAAAATCATAGAAAAAAATATCATAATGCATAATCAGCCCATGTGAACAATGTTTCATCAAACAAATAGCATAAAAACTCATTTTTCATTCATAAAAATTGAATTACCGCTTAGGCTTCATGTCTCGGGATCTCAGTTTTGGTGTGGGACTGCGGGTCAGCCCACATTCAATGTCCAACATCTTCACAGTCAGCAATCTTCATGTCTAGATCGATCCGAAAGCAATCCGATCTCAACCGGACAAGCTTTTCTTCACCATTCTTTATTTTCCTCTTGCACACAAGAACAGCCCCTTAAGGGAGAGAGAGGAAGGAGAGAGAAAGACTAGAATCAGAATTCTCCATTCAGGCCACCATTGGACGGGTGAAGCCAAGCCATATGCTTAGCCCACAGAGGGGAATCAAGGGCCAATATCTGCTCCATGGGTTGTATTCAACCTGCCATCTCCAATCCCCAACAATGGGGCGCAAAAATCGGGCGCATCCTGGCATCTCCCTCCTCACGTTTTCTATCATCTCTTCTCTCTCCACGTTTTGTTGTTACATAAAATGCTCCTAGGCCCCAAAGGTCACTACCCACTCTTGGCCATTTCCCCGTCCGGGCTCCGATTTGAGTGCTGTAAATTTTTGGGCGTCTGGCTTGACATCCCGCATTGACTAGCAACTCCTGACAACCCGCACGACAGTCTGAAAAATCATCAAAAATGACCAAGTGTCACTCGGGTGCCTTTTAAAAGTCGTATTTCACTTGGTGCTTAAAATCGTCCTAGTTGGAGCCGTCGCCTTCGATGTTGAATATTTTTCCCCTAAATTCTAGATTTTTTGGAAAATTTTAGGCACATCCCAAGCTCAAAACTCCGCTCTCATTGTTGGCGACCACGGGATAGGGCAACTCAGCCCGTCGAATCCCACGACAGATCTGCACAAAACAACCAAAGGAAGCATCAAGCTGATACAAAATAGATATATACTAAAACACAGCACAATACTCACCCTACCCCTTGACAAAACCAAGGCATGAAATCCACAAGGAGTAGGCCTAGCATAACTTGATAAAAGGTCCGAAGCTAGTCACTAAGCGACTGCACCAACACGGCCAAACTAAAAAGAACTATCAAAGAGGTTGCCTTAAGTGATGGTCTGAACCACCTACCTAGCTAAGGAGAACACAACCATGAGCTTCTACTAGGCGAGGACTCCTATAGCTTGATCAAGAAATATTCTCTATCAGCACATTTCTTCTTTGTTTAGGGTTTTTTATGTTTCCATACTCGGGCATATAAAAAGGAGGGAGCTGAGCGTAATGACCCAAGGAGAACATGGCATCGGCCTCAGGTCCTATCTCGGTACCTAGGAACCTACCAAGCCCTTGCAAGGTGACACTCAATCCTTTTCTGACGCTCACTTTTATTTTCGCTCCAACCTTCCTAACTTTCCTCTTTTCTAGCAAGACGCCACCCCTAGGAAGACAAGGCATCGGCCCTAGGTCTAACTCATCCCCAAGAACCTACCAGGCCTTCGCAAGGCGATGATGAACTGCTTATAAATTTTCTTTTCTATTCTTTTCTATTTTGATAGGGGTTAGAACCCCTTTTTACACACCTTTGTATATATAATTTTTTCCTTAAAGATATTCACGGTTTGTACTTCCTCTTTATCATCATTATTTTCCTCTAGCAGGCTTCTCTATCTGCCTCACAACTAACAACAACTCCTAGAACGGCTGCCTTGCAGGCTAGCAGAACGGGGTCACTAAAACTGCCTTCTAAAACAAGTCTTTTGATGTCTGGCAATGTCTTTACCGGAGGCAACGACTACTCATACCTACCTAAGACATACCTAACCTAAACCTCGGGCTTCATGCCTTAGACGCCGGTCCCCAACAAGAAAGAAAAATCCCCTACAAGTACACAGACACATATAACATAAAAGGTGAACCTATCTAGCACAGAACTAAAACAAGAAACCATTACCCGCACTTGTACTAAATAGACAACTCACCCTCTTGGACTAATGAAATAAAACATTACTCTAAAGAAACTGAGTGGCCCTCTTGGGCTAACGAAATCTGGACGTAATATCCAAAGCAACTAGCCTTCGTAGCTTAAAACTAGATAGATCATTTTAGTCCACGTAATACTAATGTCGTTGGCATATACATCACCCTATCAAACTACCCAGGGTGCCAAGGATAGCATATCCTAGGTCGACTAGCAAGTTAGCTAAAATCTTGATCTTGTATTTTTTTTTATCTTAGGGTTTTGTAGAGCTACAAGTCCAAGCCTTTCCACAAATAACTCATCAATAAGGTCGATCCCTTCTTGGGCACTATGAGCTGAATGAACGGCCTCAGTGGGCTTGCATGTCCTACATCTATTTAATCCGAATAAACTGGTCATTCAAGCAGCTCAGTGGCTCCTTTGGGAGAAAGAATCATAGTTTTGTACTCATTCAAACCTCCCTTATTTGGGTTTTCACATAAATCAGTGCTATGACCCAAACTAGGTAGAGCTTCAAGCCTATGCACATCACATGGGTGTATCCCAAGGCAGTGTATATTGTCAGATGTATATCCAGTCTTATCCTCTTGGGGGTTCGACAAAATATATCCAGATGGGATCCTTGGACTTGCATCCGACACTCCTGCCATACTGTTGGAGATTTTGGGTCTCCAAACCCATCTCATATTTCCCTTAATATTCTTGCATTCGCTCAATTTGCTGCACTAGTCTAACAAACTCAATGCAAACTTTGCCCTATGGCCAAATGGCCTCACATCCTTATGACCTTTGTGAAGCACAGGTGGACTTTTAGCATTTTGCATCTTCTTTACAAAAGATGTCTTTACTTGTTTACATCCACACTGCAAATGTTTTCCCATAAGAACCATGCTTTCACTAGGGAACAACACCCATCCCCCGGAAGCATGATTCCGACACCAAAGATCTCTCAAGAGCCTTACTAGCAACAAAATTAGAACCACACACAGAATGCTTATCAGCACACTCATAGGCCCATTGGTTCTATCCATGTTGCCATCACAACTACCTCTCGTGGAAGTGTTGCAAGCCCTAATGGGACTTACATGGAATGGAACCTTTTGACTGAGAGGCATGTCATTACTACTCATAGGATGGCCATTTCGTGCTTTGAGAGTTTGGGCACCGAGGTTCCCCTCATAGGCTGCCTTGGTATCAACAAGTGAGCTGTCTTCTTGCAGAAATGGTTGGAAGCTAGGATGCACTTGTACTGAGTGGGGAAAACTCCAAAAGTTTTCCCAACATCTCTGAATATGACCCTCATAATCAATAGCATGCATTTTTGCTTCCCTTAACGACTTAGGATCCCGCAGTCCTACTTGGATTTGCGTATTAATCTCTAAGACATTCAGAAAGAGCTCACATAGCACATCATCTGGTAATGCACTGTCTCTTCTTGGCCAAAGCCTAAGAGTACTATCAAAGGCTCTAGCATACTCTTTAACAAAAGGATAAGCCCTAAGACCTGAATTATAGGGAGCTTCTTTTCATACTCATCTAGAAATCTATCAAAAGACTCCTCAAATGATTTGATTGACCCTCTTGGGAGGCTCCAGTACCATTTCCTTGCCTCTCCCTTTAGGGTACTTGGGAATACGAGCATCCGATGTATATCGTCAAACCCACTTGCAATGCAAGTTAAGTCATATTCTCGTAAATGAATCATCGGATCCTCATTTGGCAACCCATAAAACACCGGGAGATCCCTATAAAGAGGAGGACATTTAGTCCTCCCTTCTGGGATCAACACCGGGTCACTAAAATCTTCATATTCATCGTGATCTGGGTCCAGCCTCTTAGGATCTTTAACCTCTTCCATCCCCACCCTTTTCAGTGTGGGAGGGTTAATATCCTCACTGACATCCCTTTCTGCCAACTCACTGAGTGGTCTAGGGAGTCCTATAAATTTCAACATGTCATTTTGATCCCCTCTTAGAGGATCTTCCATACCTTTCCCTTTAAAAGGAAAGTCCATAACGGGTTTATATAAGAGCTTTTGGTCCTTATCTAAAGCAGATTTATCATTACCACTTCTTAAAACTTGGGAACCGTGCCTTTTAAGCAACGGTTTTCCCTTGACAACTAGGGCTTCTAACATCCTTGTGATGCCTACTATGTCATCATGGTGGCCCATTACACGGGATGTTTCAACCACAAGAATATTCCATCGTATATCTGCACTTTCCCATGGCATTATGGCTTTAGCATGATGACTTGTTGATGCCATGACTACCATAGTTTCCAACATGCTTGTTTCATGCCCTCTAGGTTGATGGATGGTTAAACATGATTTCTCTTGGGTAGAGACCACACCAAGGCGAACCTCGGCCCATGCCATCATATTAGAGGATGGGATAACCACTAATTGGCTACCCTTTTCATCACATAAATTATAATATGCAGAGGACTCATGCTCTACATAAATAACTAAGTCCATTAGTAAGTTTTTTATGGGGAAAGCCAAGTTTTTCCATCCTTGAACAAACCCCATTTTATGAATAATTTAGGGTCCCTTGAATCCCTAGATTCAAGAACCGCCACTTATAGACAGCTCCCGGCAGACGCACCACTGATGGGACCCGAAATGGGCGGCATTGGCTATGGCACTAGCTGGGCCTCATGCTCATGGCACACAAATACCCTTACGGCCTCGCAGACCATGAGCGTCAATCTAATGCTAAAGGACAAACTGCCCTAAAGCCTAATCTATGCATTTATAGTTTCATCGTTTTGTATTCCAACGTTTCCCTTAAACTCCTCAAAGGGAGAATCCATACACATTGGCAATGCCACGATCACACACATATGGAGGCAACCTCTGTGTAGAAACATCGCGGCCCCACTGCAGCTCTCCTACATCGCAAGGATTAGCCCCTTGATGCGCTGCTCAACATATAACACAAACGAACACAAACTCCTCTCTTTCATATTTCTCGTATTTCCAAGAGATTTCCCATGTTTCCTCACTTAACAGTCCCTTAACAAACCGACCCTCTATCCTACGGCAAGGGATAACCTCACACTCTCAATCGTGGGTCAAAGTCCTAAGAAAACAATTGCTATGCAGTCCAGGAGCTTTTCATTTGATACCATGAACTATGCATAGTGCATAATGTGAATGGTTTAGTGCACAAACAAGAGAAAATCAGCATTGTGCATCGTGCGAAACCATTCTTTTCATGATTTCCATGCTAGCGTTTATGTAATGAGAACAGACACCGAGCCTTACGCTCATGCTGCCTTTTCCTTTATTTTAAAACAACGTCCTATAGGCATGATGCAACGTATAAATCAGGTTTCAATTTATATTTTGGCGTTCAACTTCTCCTCTCACCCTACCGTTTAATGTTTTGCAATCGTTGATAGGTGAAAGAGTTATTTTATGTGTATTTCTTTATACAGAAAGCGATAAACACGAACGGAAACATAGAAACGAGGATAAACTAAGGCCAACCTCGTGCTCTACCTTCATTATACATTGCACAAACACACATGTAATTTTTTGGAATTTTCCTTTCACTGTTTCCTAATTTTCCCCCATTTAAAACCCATTTTTTGGTATTTTTCCTCTATTTTCTTGAATAAAAAATGACTAAAAATTCAATATTGATTGCGGGTTGTGGCCCTTAGTTCCTTGACAGTAAAGTTTCAGGTTTTGTTGGCATTATGTCTCATATTTTCCATTTATTTTGCAAAAAAACCCCATTTTAACCCTTAAACGCGTGTTTTACGGGTTTTATACCACTAATTTCAGCCATATCACTTATGATTTTCTAGTTTTAAAGATTATAAACTGTTGAAACTCATAGAAAACAACATCATGATGCATAATCAACCCATGGGAACAATGTTTCATCAAATAAATAGCATAAAGACAATGTTTCATAAAAACTCCTAACAACCCGCACGACAGTCTGAAAAAGTATCAAAAATCAACAAGTGTCGCTCAGGTGCCTTTTAAAAGTCTTATTTCACTTGGTGCTTAAAATCTTCCTAACTGGAGCCGCCGCCTTCGATGTTGAATATTTTTCCCCTAAATTCCAGATTTTTTGGCAAATTCTAGGCACATCCCAAGCTCAAAACTCCGCTCTCATTGGCGACCACGGTATAGGTGTCAAGAATTGCGTGGTGGAGGGACTTGCTCAACATGCTACACGGAACACACACAGAATGCACAAGGAGAAGCTCACTCAATAGACAAGAAGAGAGATGGAGGCCAAAACGTTTTCTTGATGGTTTCTTCTTCTTCTTCCACACACTTTACAATGTATACAAAGTATAGATAAGATACAACATAAAGGAAAGTAGCCTACTAAGTCAAACAATGCATAACCGACTACACTAGTCGACTGGCGCTATAACTATACTAGCTGTAAATAGGTATAACAACCTGAATATAATAAGTAATGAGTATGTGGCCATGCGAGAGTCATAATGACCACCAACGTGCTAAGTGTAGACATGTGGACCCATCTAACCAGGCAGTCCATCATCAATGTCCGCATGTGTTGAGCTTGTCATCTCAACACTCCCCCTCAAGCTCAACTGCATCTCTGCAACTCCAAGTAAGCTTCGAAACTTTTGAAGCTTCTCTATACCTAATGCCTTTGTGAAGACGTCAGCTATCTGATCCTGTGTGCTGACATACACCAAGTCAATCTCACCTGCTAATACCTTCTCTCTCACAAAGTGGTAGTGTACCTCAATATGTTTTGTCCTCGCATGGAACACAGGGTTCCTAGCCAACTGTATACTGCTCATGTGGTCATAATAAATGACAACTGCACCTTCCATCTGCACATCTAAATCAGCCAATAACTTTTGCAGCCATACTACCTCACATGCTGCAACGGTAGCACCTCTATACTCGGCCTCTGTACTCGACAAAGCAACTATAGATTGCTTTTTGCTACTCCAAGCAACTGCTGCACTACCAAGAGAGAACATGTATCCGCTGGTAGATCTTCTATCAGACATACTACCAGCCCAATCTGCATCTGTGTATCCAAATACCTGTACATCTGTACCTGCCTCATAGAAAAGTCCATAATGTAATGTGGACTTCACATATCTCAATATGCGTCTGACTACATCCAAATGTGGCTTTCTAGGTACTTGCATAAACTGACTCACAAGACCAACAGCGTAGCTCAAGTCTGGCCTTGTAATGGTCATGTAGATCAAACTCCCCACTATCCTCCTGAACATAGTAGGGTCTTCTATCTCATCCCCAACATCAGCACTCAACTTTACATTCTGCTCCAATGGGACTGAAAGTGGTTTGCATGCTGTCATACCATACTTGGACAACATATCCAAGCCATATTGTCTTTGGGAGATCCATATACTATCATCACATCTGATCACCTCAATGCCAAGGAAGTATCTTAGCTCACCTAAATCCTTCATCTCAAACTTCTTCTTCAAAAAATCCTTGACTTTAGCAATCCCACTATCACTATCACCTGTAATAATCAAGTCATCCACATAGATGACTATGATGACCAAACCTGCATCTCCCTTTCTCACATAAAGTGAGTGATCAGCATCAGAAACATAGAAGCCAATATTGACAAGATACTCTCTGATCTTGTCAGACCATGCTCTAGGTGCTTGTTTGAGCCCATAGAGCGCCTTCTTCAACCTGCACACATACGTGGGATACTTTAAATCTTCATAACCTGCTGGCTGATCCATATACACTTCTTCCTACAAATCACCATGCAAGAAGGCATTCTTCACATCCATTTGCTTCAACCTCCAACCTTTGGCTGCTGGCAAAGCAATCACACATCTGATAGTTGCCATCCTAGCAACTGGATTGAAGGTTTCATCATAATCTATGCCATATGTCTAGGCATAGCCTTTTGCAACCAGCCTAGCTTTGTACATACTAATAGAACCATCTATATTGTGCTTAATCTTATAAACCCACTTACATCTAATAGCTTTCTTGCCTTTCGGCAATGATACTAGATCCCAAGTCTTATTGGCCTCTAATGCAGCCATCTCCTCATCCATTGCTACATCCCAATGAGTATGACCAACAGCATCCTCAAAATAAGTGGGCTCAACATCCTCAACTAGTTTCACCATATAAGCATAATGGTGAGCTGCATAACCTTCAAAACCAAATCTTCTATACAGGGTATCTCACCCTGCTAGAACTGCATACCACTGGATCACTCAATGGAGTCTTTGCATTAACGCGTGCTCTCTGCACACCTGGAGTCCTCACTGAAGGAATGCCAAGCTCATCATCCAAGCTCTCTGAGCCACTGGAGTCTCCATCAAGAACTGTATCAGTGCCTTCTGACACTTTATTCTTTCCTTTGTCTTTACCTGTAGTGCTACTAGATGCACCTGAAGATGTAGAGGTACTCCTTAGTCTCCCAGACCAAGGACTACCAGATGATGTCTCTGGTCCACTAAGAGTCTGTGATTCTTGCTTTTTAGCCTGCACATGAGTGTCATGATCATCATCATCATCCAATGCATCACCACTAGATGCATACCAACTGCTCATTTCATCAAAGATGACATGCCTGCTCTCTCTGAACTTACATGTGACAGGGTTATAACAATGATACCCTTTCTACTCTAAAGAGTATCCAATAAAAACACACTTTTCAGCCTTTGGATCCAGTTTCTTCCGCAACTCATCTGGCACATGAACATACGCAATGCAGCCAAACACTTTCAAGTGTGAGACATCAGACTTCTTACCTGTAAAACATTCTTCGGGGGTCATACCATGAACTATAGCTGTGGGAGTTCTGTTCATAATAAAAACAACAGTATGAACAGCCTCAGACCAAAAATGCTTAGGCATATTCTTTTCAGCCATCAAGGCACGTGCAACTTCTGCAATATGCCTGTTTTTCCTTTTTGCAACCCCATTTTGCTGTGGGGTATACATGCATGTGAACTGTCTCTTTATCCCATGAGACCTCAGAAAATCACTGAACTCATTTGAGAGGTACTCTCCCCGTCCATCTGACCTCAAGCACTTTACTTTCAAGCCTGTTTCTCTTTCAACTGCAGCCTTGAAAGTTCTAAAGTGCTCAAACGCTTCACTATTTTCCTTCATAAAATATATCCACAGCTTTCTAGAACAATCATCAATGAATGTGACAAAGTATGAACTACCTCCAAGAGATACATTTTGTGTAGGCCCCCAAATGTCTGTATACACAACATCAAGGATATTTCTGTTTACATCTCTGTCATGTGAAAAGGGTTGTCTTGCCTGCTTACCAAACTGACATGCTTCGCATACCTTATGAAATTCTGCAACTCTAAATGTAGGCAAACCTATAACCAACCCTTTGGACTGCATTAATTTCAGCCTTTGTACATTTTCATGTCCAATGTGTTTATGCCAAATTTCAATGTCTGCAACAACACCTAAAGTGATGCAAATGTTCATTTAAAAAATTATCCTTGTTATCACTAAAAGCATTGGTATAGGTATCTCTAAAAATTCGTCGAAGGTAGCGTCACTATTTGTTTTGCAAAAAGCAACACAAATAGTGATGGGTGCAATAAATTAGCGATGCAAATAGGAACTGTTACAAAGGGAAAATAATTGGTGGCAGGGCAACAAGTTGTCCTGCCATCCATAGCACTATGTGTTGTATAATATTCTCTAAAGCCATTACATATTGGATACATAATTGTCATTGAGATGGGTGCAAAAACTACTTAAACCACAAGACTGATAACTCATAAAATAAGTACAAAACTGGTGATGACAACTCATGAAATTACATGGAATCGTGGAGAGGAGAGTCAAAACAAATATGAAAATCTATATGCAAATATCACAAAGTGCGATTTTATACAAAGGATGATAAGTATATCTAAGAAATGTTACATGAGAGAGGCCTACACAGATCACATGACCAACAAAGAAGATGATGTATGCTCCACAAATCCAAGCACGTACTACAGATCCTTGTGATTTGAAAGCTCATCCCAACGCAAAGGAGTGTCAAACAAACTCTGCAAAATGAACAACCAGACATTAGTCCACTATACATAATGCATCATTAAAAACACTAGTGACTATTGACAAGAAAGAGGATGTCATTGACAAGAAAGAGGATTGACATACTGGACTGTCGTATGCATACAATCTATCGATAAGTGTAGTGAGACAGTGTCTCTCTGTATATTGAGTCTCCAAACCACTGGGATCACGGTTTGTGATGGAGTGCTGCAAAGAAAATAGAATAGCATTGTTAGAAACAAGATTATTAGTACAAGTGATATTCCAAATAAGAAAGAAAAAAGAACCAAAAAAAAACTTACAAAGTCCTCTAAATAATCCATGTGGCCACCACTCCCTAGATGATGCATGATCCCTGCCTCCAATCATGCCCTCACTGCCTCCCACTGTTGCCGCCATTGTCTTGGAGAATTTGTGGCCTCCTCCCTGAGTCTCCACCAATCCTCTGTGTCTAGCTACTTGGTCTTTGAGATGCCACTCTTGATTACCTTGCGTGCGTCTGCTGATTGTCTATGTGACATGTATTCATGCATACACTCCATCATCCACCCAGTGGAAAACCTCTCTACCGCCCTTAGGTACTAGAAACTCCTCATGCAAAGGTGCCACTACATAGTTCTTGCTCCCCTCGTGTATATTCTTCCAATGGTCCAGAACGTTGTGCCTAAATACTTGTTGGCACAACTCTCTCATGCGAGACATCACCCTCCTCCCCTCATCGTTCATGATTAGAGAGCATGTCTTGTCATCTATGAGGTATCCATACCCTACTAGGCTATGTCTAAGGTGTGTCCTCTCCCACCTGCGACCACGCTTTTGGGCATAACTAGGAGACCCATATATGTCTTGCATACCTGCAGGGTAGTATCTCTTGGAGTAGCATCCATAGGGGTACCACCTAATGTGGACGGCTGAGCGAAACCTGGAGCCATGGGAGTAAATGTCCCTACAAGTGTGACAAATCCTGGAGGTGACAAGTATCCACTAGATCGATGAGACGGACACTGCATCGGTGCCTCCACAACACCCACCTAAGCCACCCTCTTTGGAATCGATACGAGAGTGAGGAATAGCAATCCTCTCTAGAACCGACAGTGGGCTCACAGCATCCATATCTCCGTAGCACCCCTAGAACCACTCCCTCCATCTAGGACTAGTCTAGAGCATCGATCTTATCTACTAGAAATCAAAGTATCAGAGTGTGCCAAAGTAGATCTCACAGAATGGCCTGATGATGTCCGTGTGACAGCTCCTCCTAGTCTACCATATCTCTAAATCGGGCCATCTGATCTGGAGACATATGTGTGAATATCTCCTCCAACTCCTCATAGGTCATCCCTTAACTCATCCTACTCTTTGGGTATCATCAAAGGTGACTTGCACAAATCGAAAATGATGTTAGCATAATCAATATAAGTATTTAGGTAAAGCAGGACAATATAACTCTGAAAAAAAAAAGGATACTAATTAAAACACACATACTAAAGTACCCTTAAAAGCGAATCATCAACAAATTGAGCAAGCAGATACAAATACAACCCAGCCTATGGCCCCATGTCAATCTATTGGCACAACTCAAATGTACACTAGAAGATCTATAGATAGGTCACCACAGAAAGAGGAGTCCACTTCATTCTCAAAAATTATTGGCCTCCTGTCTCATCTACATTACTCGTGCCTATCTTCTCTATACGCTCCAAGTCCTCTTTGTCCTCCACCCTTTGCAATAGTGAACCCTCCACCTACATACTCTCCTCGTCTATGCTAGGAACATTGCTTTCATCATACACTCCCACACTCTGAGGAGTTGACGACACAACATACTACCATCGAGATTGTCGAGGATTTGGATAGAAGATTACCTATTCAATATCACATATAAGCGTGAATCAACATTTTGATTGTTTTATATCATGGGAAATTTAAAAAAGTAGGTCATGCACTTGTTCACAATGACTGTAATGAACGAAGCTGAGAGAAGAGAGGAGAAGAGCTGGAGAGAGAGAGAGAGAGAGAGAGAGCAAGGAGAAGAGAAAACAAGACTAGAAGAGGAGAGAGAAAGATAGAAAAGAGGAGAGAAGGGAGGAAGCCATGGAAGCAAGAGATGAAGGTGAAGAGTATGATCTTGATAATAACTATTTACCCTAATCTAGGGCTCTTACACCTTATATACCACGGTTAGTGTGACTGGGTGTCTAAACCCTAGTCGGTGTGTATCCCGCTTGTTACAATCCATCCCCACCCTAAAGGTTTTTTCCCTTAAAAACAGGGAGAAGTAGAGGGGAGTGATGGGCAGACTAAGGGAGGGTTTTAGAGTACTACTCTGAGCCCTTTGACAATGAAAATTTGGTGGGTAAAGACTAGGGACAACATGATGTCCAAGACCGGCCTGCTAAAGTAAACGGGTTATAACTTTTGATAGGATGCTCCAAATAGGGCATAGCACATGTCGAAATGGAGCTTATGATGAGTATTTTTAGCCTATGTAAGATGCACATGCCTAAGATTTGAATAAGTACAAAACTATTCTAAAATAGTGTGGAGTCTGCAAGCAGAGGGTGGTCAAATGGGGCATGACCGACTAGTCTTCTAGCCATGGGGCCTCTTGGAGGTAGGGGAATTCATTGATAATGGTTGTTGGGCATCAAGAGGCTTCTTTCAGGGGTAGTCCGCCTTGCCATTTGATGAGGTATTCTTTAATGGATCGAGACCGTAAGTGCTTATATCGCTGCCCAATGATTGCTTCAAGGATATACTGAGTGATGCCTTCTTCATCTATGGGAGGAAGTTCTTCCACATAGTCCATTAAGGAGCCCACGAAGGGTTTCAGTTGGCTGACATGAAACACATTGTGGATTTTGGTGGGTAGGGGGGAGTTCTAAGCGGCAGGCCAAGTCACCAACTCTCTTCAGAATCCGGTATGGGCCATAGAAGCGGTGGGCCAACTTGTTACTACTTCCCTCTTTGAGAGTCAAGTAGTGGAACTTAGGCACTTTCAAAAGGACCACTTCCCCTTCCTGGAATTCTAAATTCTTTCTTTTCTCATTAGCATAGAGTTTCATGTGTGTTTGGGCCTTTTGAAGGTTCATTTTACATTGCTGAAGTAAGGCTTGCATGCGATCCAACTCAGCCTGACTCTGAGGATTGATCTTATCATTAAATAAGACTATGGGGAGAGGAACCTTATACCCATATAAGGTCTCAAAAGGGGAAACTCCAATGCTAGATTTTGTGGAGTTATTATATGCAAACTCGGCCAAGTGGAGCCATGTATCCCAACTGTGTTGTACGTCATGGCAAAAGCGTCTCAAATATGTCTCAAGCCATATCTTCACTCTTTCAGTTTGGCCATCAGTATGAGGGTGGTATGCAGTGGATGGAGCAAGCTTGGTCCCCATGGAGGTGAAAACTGTTTGCCATAAGTTCCTCATAAGCTTTGCATCCCCATCATGTACTATGACTTGTGGCAAGCCATGCAACTTGAAGAAATTTTCTATAAACTGAGTGGCCACTTGAGAGGTGATGTATTGGGTCTTAGTGGGGATAAAGTGGGCAGCTTTGGTGAGGCAATCAACTACCACATAGATACTATTGCACCTTTTCTTAGTCGTGGGAAGGCCAGTGATAAAGTCCATTGTGATGTGAGTCCATTTCCCTTCATGGATAGGGAGAGGCTGCAAGAGGCTAGCGGGCCTAAGTGTTTGACATGGAACACATTTGGTCACAAAGTCTTTGACATCTCTCGATAAGCCTTTCCAATGAAATCTCTTGGCAATCCTATCATATGTTTTGAAAACACCCAAGTGACCAATAGTGGGGCAAGACTGCATGTCTTCCATGATCTTCTGCGTGAAGGGGGAAGTATGAGGGATGACAATCTTACCATGGGACCAAATAAGGCCATGCTTGAGCTGATATTGGGAGTTTTCAGCTATGACCCCATGCTGTAATTTTTGGAATATGTGGTTGAAGTGATCATCTAACAAGTAAGCCTCTTGAAGCTCTTCAACCCAATCACTGTGCAATTCAGAGAGATAGAGGATACTCTGTATGCCCACATTCGAGAGAGTGAATCAGCCACAATATTATCCTTGTCCCCCCGAGTGTGTGAAATGTCAAAGTCATAGTTTTGTAAGGTTTCCACACCCATCGCCTTCAGGAGTCAAAGTGGACTGAGTCAAGAAGTACTAGAGGACTCGGTGGTCGCTTTTCACTTGGAAGCGGCTGCCATAGAAATAGTGGTGCCATTTCTTGATGGCATGGAGGATGTCCAACATCTCCTGGTCATATACATTCATTTGCATCTCCTTCTCATCAAGTTTGCAACTCTCAAATGCAATCACACCATGCTCTTGCAACAATACTACACCAATATTCCGGCCACTGGCATCACAATGAATGGTAAAAAACTTAGAGAAGTCAGGGTAGACAAGGATCGGGGCTGAAGTATGTCCTTTAACTTTTTTTGAAGCAACACCATATTGGGGAATATGGGAATTTCCCATAAGTTTGGGACACACAGTCAAATCTTTGCATTTGTCATAACTTGAACACTATAACTCCAAATCGAGTGCTCTATAGCTCAATAGATTCCATTTTTCAAGCGCTTTCCAATGATAGATCACATCATATGGTTTTGAGAAACTTATGGGTATGTTATCTAGGTGCCACCTTTTTAGTATTCAAAAAATGGAAATTGGGAGATTCCCAAACTCACAAATATTGTGTTAAGCTATGATCAATAGTGGCATCCCAAAACAATGACTCCTTATTTAAGCAATCAGTCAAAGGTGCTGCAAAGGTGGCATAGTGCTTAATGAAGCGTCTATAGAATGAAGAGACACCAAGGAAGCCATGCAAAGAAGTGGTGGTGGAAGGAGTGGGCTAGTCTCTAATACATTGCACCTTCTCCGGGTCAGCCTGTATGCCATTTTTGCTCACAATGTGTCCCAAGTACTCCACAGATGTCTACATGAAGGTGCATTTTCTCTCCTTAGCAAAGAGTTAATGCTCTCTCAATATGTCAAACATCCTTTTGACATGTGTCAAGTGCTCCTTAGAGGACTTGCTATAAATGAGGATGTCATCAAGAAAACAAGCACAAATTTGAATAGAAAGGGTTGTAGGATTTTGTTCATGAGGCTTTGAAATGTGGCGGGGGACGTTAGTCAACCCAAAAGGCATCACAAGAAAATGATAAAGTCCATGATCACTCCTGAAGTCCATTTTGACCTCATCTCCCTCCCTCATATGAATCTGATGGTAGCGAGAGCGCAAGTCAATCTTAGTGAAAAAACATGCCCCTTTCAACTCCTCCAGCAAGTCCTCAATCCGTGGGATGGGGTAGCGGTTCTTCACCGTGATTTTGTTCAAGTCTCTGTAGTCAATGCACATGCGAAAGGAGCCATCTTTCTTCTTGAATAACGGGACAAGGGATGCATAGGGGAAAGAACTCTGTTCAATGAAACCCATCTCTAGCAACTCCTTGACTTACTTTGCAACCTCTTCATGCTCACACAGAGTCTGTAAGGGGGATTGTTTACGGGCTGGAATGGGGCTCTAAGTCAAGTGGGTGGTCCACTTGTCTCTTAGGAGGAAGGGCTTTAGACATCTGAAATAGGTCATTGTATTCCTCAAGTAAGGCCTGAAAGGCTAAATCATTAGATACTATAGAGGGATGATTATAATTTTCCTTATTCAATTACAAAACAAAGATTTTGAGCATTTTTTAAACTCCCTTTTGAGTTGCTTTGTTGTAATGAGCTGAAAATCAGCATGATCTCGAACTCCCTCCAGGTGGATCGGCTGTCCATGCATCATAAACTCCATGTAGAGCTGAGAGAAGTCCATAGTAATTTTCTCCCACTTGTTTCAGCCAATCACAGCCCAAGACAACATCAATGGGGCCCATATCTAGGGCAATCAGATCAACTAGTGCCACATAATTTTCAGCCAAGCATAAGGGAACTGTGGGACATACATGTGTGTTGATTTCTTCTTCTCCATTTGCTACTTGGACCTTCGAGGAGTGGTATAGTGCCATAGGGGTGCATTTCAACCGATCAACTGATTTATTAACAAAACTGTGAGTGCTATCACTATCCATAAGGATGAAGACATGCTTTCCATTGATACTAACTTGAATGCGAAGGGTCCTGGGGATTCCGGAACCTGTCCAAGCATCCAAAGAGATTGAGCAAAGGGAAGTGGTAGATGGGTGGGATATCAAATCAAGTATCCATGATGGATCACTGCCCGAGTTGAAGGGAAACCCATCCTCTGGGTCATAGAACTACTCATGATCAACATTCTCCATAGGCTTAGCCTAGTCTTAGTGGGCAGGTTATCCTCATCATTGTGCCAATCTTCCATGGCATACATGCTATGAACTTTGACCTTAGTTGTCTTGTACAAGCATTTGGAGGCATGATCAGTAGTGTACTTATCTCCACACTTAAAGCATAGACCCTTTTCCTTCTGTTCCTTCACAACATCTGGGAAAATGAAGCATTGGCTGCCAGATCCATGGGAAGGTGATGCATTGGATTGTTTATTCTTAGCATACTTATTCTCAGCACTAGAGTTGAATGCTGTCCCAAAAGTGCCCATTTTTCTTTTAGCATGGAAGGCGGGGTAAGTGGGTACTTTGGGGTTGTTATTGGGCATATAAGGGCCTCGAGAACCACCTCCATATGGGGTTGATTGTGAAGGAATGTGGGGATGTCCAACACCTTGATGAAAATGTTCATTCTTATAGTACATTCTTGCATATCTCTAAGCTAATTCAATTGCACCAAATAGGGTGGTAGGTTTTTGGGCCATGACATCTGCCCCGATAGGCTTGGTTCCAACCCATAGATGTACTTGTGTAATTTAGCATCATCCCTAATACTCTCCACATACATGGTCAAGTTCATGAACTGATTTGTGTATTCACGTACAATGAGGTTACATTGGTCAAGAGTGTACCATCGTCTTGCCAACCACTCTTTTTCTACAGGAGACACAAAAACTTGGACCATATGCATTTTAAAATCTTTTAAGTCAATGAACTACTGATTCTCTCGATTGATATAATGCCACCATGTGTGGGCAAATCCTTGCAAGTGGAGAAGAGCAAAAAGGATTTTCTGATCATCGGTGCGAGGGTAGATATTGAAGTAGGACTCCAACTTGGAGTCCATTCCTCTAAGTCAAATGGTGAGGGGGATTGTCCATTGTACTTTGTGAGGATGATCTTGTCACGCAATTCATGAGCGCCATGTTACCCATGAAATGCTTGCTGTCCATACATCCTGTGGTGGCCATACATGCATTTTTGTCCATACATCCGGTGTGGTGCATTGAGCCCATGTTGTCCATTATAACCATGTTGACCATGATTGCCATGCTGGCCATTTGTACCATATTGTCCTTGATGGGGTTGATGCATATGGGGTGCATGGGGGCTCCTAGGGAGAGCGGGGAAATTTTGACCAAGGGTGGGAGAAGGCCTTAATGGGATGTTGGCTACATGATGGACGGGGGAATTCAACAGGGGCTCATCATACGCATGAGAGGGTTCGCTAATCTTGTAGGTAGAAGGGGAAATTCCCTTAGAACCAAGTACACCCTATGGATCATGCAGCAGTTCCTGATGTGAAGGAAGTCTAGACTCATGCCTAGAGTCATTGGCATTCTCTTGGGATGAAGCAGTCGCTAATTGAGCAACAACCGGAAGTCTCTAATCTCCCTATGTAGTTCCTCTTGGGCCTTGCTTTTGCCTTTCTGGCCAGCCATCTCGATCCAGTCCACATGACCTGTTGTTAGTAAAAGGGGCATAACTTTTTGTAGAAAACTCCGATTGATGAGATTTTTGGCTCAAGTCGGAGGGGACAAATTCCTCTTCAAGATGAGCTATTAACATTCGTGGCATAAATGATCAAAATTTTCTATAATAGGATTACTATTCTTGGTCTACACCCCATCCATAATGACCCTAGAGAACAAAAATGGGCATAACTTCCAAACCATAGCTCCGATTGGGGTGGGTTTTTTATTCAAATCGGCTTTACTGTATTTAGCAATTTGGCAACACACTATATCCGATATGCGATATTCCATTAGACCCATGACTTATTTTTTATGAATTTTTAAGTTTTCAATATTTCATACAGTTTGGTTAACAACACATTTAATATGCAGTTTCGCACACTTGGTGCGATGGTGAGTTTTTCTATTATCAGTGAAGTATAATCCAGTTAATGCTTTTTTTTTAAATGATTGAATCATCAATTTTATAAATCAAAATCTAGTGAAACTTCACCCATATGCTGGGCAGCATAAAAAATCAAGGATATTAAAAAATTGGCCCCATCAGAATTATCTAGGACACATGTCCAGAGGCTCGCATCCCTCTTTGAGGTGAGATATAGGGTTCACTCCTAGATTCAGAACAAAAATTTTTGCAATAGGATCTTCTTGATTGTCTTACAGGACTGTGATGTTGAGATGACAAGCTCAACACATGCGGACATTGATGATGGACCGCCTGGTTAGATGGGTCCACACGTCTACACTTAGCATGTCGGTGGTCATTATGACTCTCACATGGCCACTGACTCATTACTTATTATATTCAGGTTGTTACACCTATTTACAGCTGGCATAGTTATAGCGCCAGTCGACTAGTGTAGTCGGTTATGCATTGTTTGACTTAGTAGGCCACTTTCCTTATGTTGTATCTTATCTATACTTTGAGTACTTTGTAAAGAGTGTGGAAGAAGAAGAAGAAACCAGCAAGAAAACGTTTTTGGCCTCCATCTCTCTTCTTGTCTCTTAAGTGAGCTTCTCCTTGTGCATTCTGTGTGTGTTCGGCGCATCATCTCGAGCAAGTCTCCCCACCACGCGATTCTTAACATGGTATCAGAGACGCGCCACTGAGAGAGGCTGATTTCGAAGGCTGAAGTGAAGGAGAAGAAGCAAGGTTCGAGCAAGCAAGCCACAGGTAAGAAGCTCTCCCATCCTTCCACTCTCTCTCTTGGATAGTACCTGTGGAGGCACCGAAAGCAGGGCAGAGCAAAAATCTCAGATTGCAGTGAGATTTGGTGTGCACGAAGAGCGCTGCCTTTCTCGCAATTAATTTGGGCATCTGAGGCCGTTTCAAGCCCCGTTTTAGAGCTGCAAGGTTGCGGACAACAGTTTCAGGGTACACTGTGACTTCGACTATATTGACCGAAAGTGGGTACACATGTTACAGATTTCAAATCTGTAAGTTCAAAGGTGTCTACCAGCAAGTAAACACAAGGTTTATCTGCAAATAGGTTGCAGATTGCATGTATTCTTGAGCAGACAGTGGAAAAGGCTATCTGGTGTATTGCTGTGCACTACAGGTCGAGGGTTGCATAAGATTTGCTTGCTGTTGGTATTAATTTTGTGATAATGGCAGAGAACAGTGGAAGCCCTATCATTGAGAAGCTTGACAAGAACAACTACCCTTCATGGAAGTTCCATGTCACAAACTTCCTTATTGGAAAAGGCCTCTATGAGTTTGTTTCAGGTGAAGAAAAGGAGCCAGAGGTGAGTGATCCTCCAACTGCAGAAGAGACAAAGGCACGAAAGGAATGGAATGCAAAAGATAAAAAGGTCATGTATTGGTTGTCTGCAATAATTGACAATAATACGGTGGGACACATTAGAAATGCAGAGAATTCATATGCAGCTTGGACCATACTTGAAAATATGTTTTCTGTAAATACAAAGGCACGAAAGATTCAACTCAAGCAAGAGTTAAATACATTGAAGAAAGGGAAGATGTCTATCAATGAGTATGCATTGAAGGTAAGGAGCGTTGCAGATGCCTTGGCAGCGATTGATGCAATGCATGATGATGATGATTTGGTGTCGTCTACCTTGGGTGGACTTAACAATGAAAAGGCTTGGAAGTCTTTTGTAACTTCTGTATATGTTAGAAAGCCATTTCCAGATTTCGATGAGTTGGTCTCCCTTATGATCACTGAAGAGATCAACATGCAGAGTGAGACATCTGAAAAAAGTGGTGAACAGGTCCAAGCTTTCTACTCCAATTCAAGAAGGGGATGTGGCAAGTTCTCTTCAAGAGGCCGTGGTACAGGACGTGGTAGTGACAACCAGTAAAATAGATTGAATCAGCAATTTGGTGATATACAGGTTTCAAGAGGTCGTGGTAACTTTAGAGGCAGGGGGAGATTTAGAGGAAGAGGTGGATGGCAGAACAGAGATTCTAACAACTCTGGTATTGTGTGCCACTACTGTGGCAAAACAGGTCATATCGTAGCCCAATGTTATGCTAAGAAAGATAATATCCGCAGTGATAAGTTGCAGCAAGGAAACTATGCATCGTCTTCACGACAGAATGAAGATAAAAATGAATGTGTGTTTGTTATGCAGCATATGCCGAATGCTGTTAATGGAAAGGGAACACATGATGATGTTTGGTATGTTGATTCAGGTGCATCCAATCATATGACCAGCCATGCAGAATGGTTTGGAGAGATGCAGGATTTGCAAATTGCAAGTTATGTGCAGACGGGTGATGATTCATGCCACCCAATTTCACACATTGGAAAAGTTCCCTTGTCCTTGCATGATGGTAAGACAAAGAGTCTTTCAGATGTATTACATGTGCCATCTATTACAAAGAACTTGGTGTCAGTCGGTCAAATGGTAGAGCAAGGGCTGCAAGTCAGATTTAATGCAAAGGTCTGCTTTGTAGAAGACTTCAATGACAAGTGCAGGTTGGTAGCAAAGGGAAGTAGAGTTGCCTACATTTACAGTTGCAGAATTTCATAAGGTATGCGAAGCATGTAAGTTTGGTAAGCAGACAAGAAAACCCTTTTCTCATGATAGAGATGTAAGCAGAAATATCCTTGATGTTGTGCATACAGACATTTGGGGGCCTACACAAAATGTATCTCTTGAAGGCAGTTCATTGTTGAGTGTTGAAATGACTTGTTTTTTGGTTGATTTTTGTTATTTTTGAGAGCTGAATGGTTGATTTTATGAGATGATTGATTAGTTTGGAAGTGGTTTGAGAGTATTTTGGATTATATTGATTGTGTTTTGAAAATTCATGATGTTTATTAGTGGAGATATGAGGTTCTGTGATGTTCTGATAGGTTCTGATTGGTTCTGTATAGCTTCTGTTTTGTTTTGTTTTGTTCTGATTGTCTTCTGTAAGGAGGGATGGAGTATTGATTGATGAAGACTGAGATCTTGTGAAAGCTTATTGAATGGTTTGTGACAGTTTGGAATGTTTTGAGTATGAGTTATGAGGTTTGATGACCTTCTGTAACCTTCTGTAGGTCTTTTGTAGAGCTTCTGTCTCTGTTATGTTCTGCACTGTAGCTGTTCTGGTACTGTTCTGTAGACTGTTCTGTATGCTTCTGTATGTGTTCTGTAGAATGTATGTGTAGCTTGGGAAAGTTTTCTAGCCTTGAAAAGAGGTGAATACAAGTGCAAAAGAGCTGAAAGAAGTGAAAGAAGTAGCTGCTGAAGACTCAAGTGAAGACTGAAGTGAAGTGACAGTAGTAAGCTATGAAAGGACACTGTAGTGGCTCTGGTGACTCTTCATATCAGACATATCTCTTGGGAGGGATATCCACGACCTAAGAAGGATTATTGAGAGTGATTATGAGAGATTGTAGTGAGGATATGATGTACTATTGAGAGAGAGAGAGAGAGAGAGAGAGTCAAAGATAGCCAATTCTATTGAAACAGAGTGATTGTATATGAGAGATTGAGAGAAAAGACTATGAAGATATTGAAGATGAATACTATGTGATGTATTTCCATTCAAAGATGGTGTATTCCTTTGCTTTCTTTGTTATATGGATGGATTTTGTGAAGATATTGAAAAATATGGTTGATTCTATCAAAACCGTGGGAGATCTACATGATGCTGCATGAAGATTTGTTGTGCCTGGTGTTCTTTTCTTCATTGTGATCATATAAAACCTAATAAACAAGCTTGTTGGTGTTACAAGATAGATTTTCTTGCAAGAGAATTCCCTTTTCCTTGGTGTTTCTCTTGGGGCTCCATGTTTTTGGTGCGCAGCCGGGGAATCTTGCCATCAACAAGCACCAGAAGAGGTTGAAAATGAAGGAAATGGCATTGCTAAGAAGAGAAGAATTCAATGGATGTTTGTAAAGTTCCTTCTTCCACTGAAGAGTTGGAATTTCACATAATCAAAGCCACTTTTCACAAGAATTTCATCCCACAATGGCGGAAACACATCACCATCATGATGCATGCTCTATGTGATGGACAGTTTCCTCTTCCCATTGAAGCAGCAGAAACTTGCATCTTGGTGGCAAACTGTTTGGGGACTAACTGAAGAGCAGAAACAGAGAGAATGACCATACATGGAAGATTTGGCATTCATTGAGAAGTTTCGAGACATCATCAAATGGGAGATTGTGAAGAAGCTTCAGGAGTCTTGGTCTGTGGAGGTTCACAAAGATAAGAAGGAAAAGAGTTGAAATTTGTTCGTGGATGCTCAACAGCAAGATACGTGGGATGCTTGGTGCACTGATAATCTTCTGTTTGTTCAATTAGCAACCCACTGGAAGTTGGTAGACAGAGTGTTCTTTACAACATACACTATTGAAACCATCAGAAGCTGGCATTACTATGATGATGGCACCACCACAATGCTCAGACGTATGCATTTTGACACCTTCAGAACCGAATACCTTCCTCTGTGCAGTGGCATGAAAGTAGAATTCAGAGACGTTGAAAAGGAATAAGTAGAAGAAATGTTGGCAAGATAGTCCTCCAGAGACTGAAGCCTTCTGTTAACCCTCTGTGGAGCACTAACAACATAGTGGGGCCAACCCCCTGATGAATGACGCAATAAAGAGGCAAGCGTTAGAACGAGTCCAGAGGTATGTGAGAAGAAAGAAAGCAAAAATCAAAGCTGAGAACGAGCTCGCAGCAGAAGCCGCCTTTGACGCCCTTGCAGAACTCTTTACAGAAGTCCCAATGGCACATCAAGCACTTACTCCTCCTGCTGGAGGTCCACTTCCAAGACAGATCTGTCCTGGAAATATTGATGACAGGCCAGCGGATGTAGTTCCATTGCCAGTTTTTAAGGGAGAGTACAATGAAGGCCCCGATCTTCATATAGCAGAGTTTATGGTAGTATGTGTGGCTAACAATGCCAGAACCCCTGAGCATTGATTAGTAATATTCCCCGCCACTTTCAAGGGCGCGGCGTTTCAATGGTATGAGAGACAAGCAGCAGGAACTTTTGGCACATGGGACGACCTGAAGTTGGCCTTCCTCACTAAATTCAGGCGTAAAGGTTTTGAAGAGCGGATGCGAGAGGAATTTATGAACCTAAGCCAGTCCTCTGGAGAAAGAGTAGAAGCTTATGTCTCACGAATGGAATCCATCTTGAAGAGATAGACTAACCATAATCTAGATTATGTCATTCAGAAGGGGGTGTTTCTCAGAGGATTACAACCAGGAGTTCGTAAGTTTGTGGAGCTGCAAAGACCAGCCATACTGCAAACAGAAGGTGCAAGACTGTACGATGAAGTGGAAGCTAGATTGGCGATGAATCCAGGAAGAGGAGTCCTACCTCCTCTGATGCCAGGAATGATGTACCCACCTAATGCAGTCCCAGGGACAGTCCCCTACCCCTACCAACAGATGCCCCCAGTATCACAGTACAGTGCACCAAATCCACAGTGGCCACAATCAATGCCTCACATGATGGTTCAACCACAACAACAATGGTCCCAACCAATTTTCCCAATGCCAAATCAGCAAGCAACAGTGGAACCCTACCAACTGGAGCCAACAGCCAACAGTTCAAACAGGAGCTCTGAATCAGAATTAGAACAGAGACCCCTCTACATCAGCCCAACCTGTTTATGCAGTGATTACAGAGACTCCTCAAAACACTACTGCCAGTACCTCAGGAGGAGAAAGCTTGAAGGATTACTTATCCAACTCAGTTGCAAATATTAAAAAGGAGTTGATGGATGTGATTACAGAGCAACTACAGACGCTGAAAGTGAATACCGCTAGCATATCCAATGTTGCAGGAGCAGGAAGAGATGTGATGCGGTCAAATACTTGGTGTGGTAAGTGTCATCAAGCAGGCCATTTAGCCACTGAATGTACACGAAAACCAACCATCCCTGGATATTTTTGTTCCTACTGTTTACGGAAGAACCATACAGAGGATATTTGCTCTCTGAAGGAGATGCATGATAGGAGACAAAAGGAAGAATACGCAAGATTCAACTTGTTGGAATCCAAAATGACAACACAGGATATTGGACCCAAGCCTAGAGAGTTTGGTCCTAATTTCAGTCCAAGAAGGTTTCCATCCCAAAGTTACAGAGGAAGATAGTCTGGCGGTGGTCAAAGATCAGAAGTGGAGTGTTACAGATGTGGAGAAAAGGGACACATCTCACCAAATTGTCCAAATCCCAGAAGGTCAGTGGATTACAAGCCCTTATGTAGTCGATGCAAAGGAGAAGGCCACACTGCAAAAGACTGTCCAAGCCCAGCCCCAGTGAAAAACAGTGCTACTGATAGTCCAGCCAAGGCCCAAGAGCCTACCTCTAATTTAGTGGAATTGGAAGTTGTTGCCATCACGCGTGCAAAGAAGAAGGAACCACCTATCCAGAAAGAAAATAATCCTCCTGCCAGAACAGTGAAGTTCAATCTTCCACCAGAAGAACAGAACAGAACAGAGCCTAACAGTGCCGTACAAAGCACTACAGTGCCATAGAGAGTCACAGAGACAGTTCTAGAGACAAGACCAGAGGTCCAGGAGATAGAATAGGAAGAAATGCCACAAGTGGCAGAAGAAGTTCCCATGATACCCCTGTTGGAAGAAACAAGGAAAATGAAAATGGGTGTTGCCCCATTCCCTAACCGGTTAGAGAAGCCAGTGGATCCTATTAAGGAATACGATTTGGTCAGAGATCTAGATACCTTTAAACCAAACCTCACATTCAGACAATTATTGATGTTGTCTCCCAATTGCCGAAAAAGGTTCAAAAGTATGCTGACATGAAGACGTGGCTTAAGGATTGCTCCCTCAACAGCAACAAAGTCCAACAAAGCTCCAGAGTCTGTAAAAGAAGTGGAAGTGGCTAACGCCTTCCTAGATCCGGGTACCCCAGAGACTGTCGTGTGGATAGAAGGTTGCTCCATTGCAAATGCACTGATTGATGGAGGCTCATCAGTAAACATTATGACGGACGTGACAATGAAGGATCTAGGCCTACAAGGTGTGCAACCCACCCAATGGCTCATCAAACTGGCGGATCAGAGCAAAATCAAGCCTTTGGGCATTCTTCCATATGTGAAGACTACAGTGGCTGGAAAAGATTATTGGCTAACCTATCTGGTGGTGAAGCCAAACTCTTATGGTACATCCTACCCTCTGTTACTGGGCAGACCATGGCTTTTTGAAGCCCGAGCAAGGATGAATTGGTTCAAAGGAACCTTGACCTTGGGTAGAGGACCCAATAAAGTGGTGCTGAAGCTATATGGTGCTCAAAAAGGACATGGATCCACCTCCTTGGAATTATCTTTTGACTCCCCTAATGAGGCTACAGATGGAACATCAGCAAACGAAGATGCTGTCAAACAGATCCTTCCCAAGAAAACAGTGGCACATTCCTTAACAGTGGATACTGTAAGCCAACTTCCAAAAGATGCAAAGCCATTGTCAATGGGTGAATACTTCCTGCATGAACCAGGAATGACTTCTGAAATCATTTCTAACAGTGAGATAGAAGCATGGATGTATTGCTCTCCCTGTTACGTGGCCATAGCAGAGCTAGAGATAGAGGCAGAAGATGAAACAGAGAATATGTTCTTCTCTTACAGAGCTCCTACAGAGACAGAGACAGAGACAGAGACAGAAGAGGATGGAGATGATATTGAAGAAGAAGGTTATGAAAGCGAGACGGAAGAGTCTATCCCACCCGAAGAGGATATATATGAAGAAGAAGTTCCAGAAGCATTAGAAGCAGATGAGCTCATGTTGTGGGACAGAATGGCGATGGTACCATTTGGTCTGGTAAATGGATCTTCTCATATGCAAAATCTTTATAAGAAATGGATTAAGAAGACCAAGCCGTCTTTCAGTAGTGGCTCTTGCCGTCCTCACCCATCCTTGCCAAAGCAAGATGATGATGATGCACCGTGCCAACAAGCACCAGTTTCACGATTCCAACGGGCATTAGAGGGCCCTTATTATGTGACATTCCTGGACGTGTCATCAGAAGAGGAGTCTTCAAGCCAAGAGGTAACTGATTGTGAAACCAAACCCGAAACGGCTCTAATCCCATTTCAACATCTCAAGGAGCACCCTAAGTCTCCACCAAAAGAAGAAGTTGGGTCTAGTGGGACATCAGAAGAGGACACCACTCCCTTGAAGGAGTCGGATCTGTACCCAAAAGCAGTCCGTGGGACCTTTATCCGTGAAGTAGAAGGTGAAAGGCAGTTAACCTTTGTGGATGCAGATGGCACTGAACACCACTTGAAGGTGGGTAGCAGCCTACCAGAAGAGTTGTCAACTTTGTACAACTTGTTGAAAGAGAATTTGGACATGTTTGCATGGTCCTACAAAGACCTAAAGGGGATTGATCCCAAAATATGTCAGCATCATATTGACTTGGAGCCTGCTGCCAAGCCAGTATGGCAACGACAGATGCGAATGAACCCGAATTATTCCACATTGGTAAAAGCAGAGCTGCTGAAGCTTCTGGAAGCCGAGTTCATCTATCCCGTGGCAAATAGTGAATGGGTTTCACCCATCGTGGTTGTACCCAAGAAGAATGGCAAGCTTCGTATATGTATTGACTTCCGCAAGTTGAACTCCAAGACGAAGAAGGATCACTTTCCTATCCCTTTCACAGACCAACTGTTGGACACAGTGGCTGGACATGAGCTTTATTCCCTTTTAGATGGATTCAGCGGATACAACCAAGTGCAGATAGCAGAAGAAGACCAAAGTAAAACAACCTTCACCACAGAATGGGGGACCTATGCTTACCGAGTGATGCCGTTTGGGCTCTGCAATGCCCCTGCTACTTTCCAGTGAGTCATGATGGCCGCATTCCAAAATCATCTACACGACTTTATTGAGGTATATTTGGATGACTTCTGTGTCTATAGTTTGATCCGTGAACACTGGGGACATTTGGAACAATGCTTTGACCGATGCCGGGAGTATGGGATTTCCCTCAACCCCGACAAATGCATCTTTGGGGTCTCTTCTAGAGTTTTGTTGGGCCACATTGTCTCTGCACAAGGGATATCAACAGACCCTGCAAAGATCGAAAAGTTTGCAGCTCTGACAGCACCCACCAACCTCAAACAGTTGAGGGGATTCCTAGGCCATGTGGGTTACTATAGAAGGTTCATAGCTCATTTTGCAACAAAGGCAACCTCCTTGCACAAGCTTTTGAGGAAAGATGCAGAGTTTACTTGAATGGAAGAATGTGACAAAGCCTTCAACACTTTGAAGCAGTGTCTGATTGAGGCACCCATTCTGCAACCTCCTGATTGGACGAAAGAGTTCCATGTACACACTGATGCATCTATTGAAGGCTTAGGCGCAGTTCTCTGCCAGAAGGGCTCCTCGAAGCTGGATCAACCCATCTATTACGCAAGCCGAAAAGTCACTGATAGGGAACATAACTATACAGTGACAGAGCTTGAGTGCTTGGCAATGGTGTTTACCCTAGAGAAGTTCCGCCACTACCTCCTATCCACCCACTTTAAATTTTATGTGGATAACGAGGCCCTGTCCTTCCTGATGAACAAAGCAGATGTGAAAGGACAAATGATGAGATGGCTCCTTCTATTCCAGGAGTTCGACTTTGAGGTAATTACCAAACCTGGTCGTTTCCATGTTCTGGCTGATCATCTGTCGCGTATCCCACAAACTGTAGAAGAGGAGCAGGATGATCCAGACCTCCCTGATGCTTCCCTATTCCTGGTAGAAACTGTAACCCCCTGGTATGTAGACATTGCCAATCTGCTGGCAACCCAACAGTACCCTCCTGGCATTTCTAGTCGGGAGAGGAAGAAGCTTATGTTAGAATCAACCCCCTATACCCTGTTAGGCGGTGCACTGTACAAGAAAGGCAAAGATAAAGTGCTCCGAAGATGTGTTGCAGGAGATGAGATTGGGATTGTTCTGAAGGCTTTCCATGATGAGCCATGTGGAGGCCACTTTGCAGGAGAAGCCACAGCCAGGAAGGCTTTGCTCGCAGGATACTGGTGGCCGACCCTCCATAAGGATGCCTATGATTACTGTAAGCGATGTGATGCTTGTCAGAGAATGGGGAAACCCACGAAGACAAGTGCCATGCCACTGCAACCTATCCTTCCTTTGAAGCCTTTCGAGAAGTGGGGCATTGACTTCGTAGGTCCAATTGATCCTCCCACCAGAAGGAAGCAAGCTGAAGCCATTGAACAATGGAAGGTATGCAGTGTATGGTTGTATGCTCAATGATCAAAGGCATTATCAAAGGCTTGTTTGTAGCCTTGAGAGGGATGTGTTGAGCACCTTGGAGTGCTTCATTGTCATGATTAACAAGATCGTGAGCTGTGCTGCCCCCCCTGCCAGTCTGCGCTATTGCGCCAGGTCCAGATTCAGGTCCTCCAGCTTCAAAACGAGGCATTAAGCATCTTATACATGCTCTATGAAGTGTATGCTAACTCTGGGGTGTGACCTTGAAGGTCTGACATGTCAATGGAAGCTTGGGTGATGAGGCATGGACTGTTATGCAGGTATACAGGTCTGAAACTAAATGTACACTGTTGAATATAGTGATTTACATCACTGTTTTGATCCTGAAGAGCATTTGAAGCTCCCTAATATGCTGGGAAGATTGCACTGCAGACAACACAAGTCAAGGAGTCATATGTACTTGATGTGAAGTACTTAAGCTGAATTTTCTCATTAAAATATTCAGATCTGAGAACTGTTTCACTGCTGAGAATTGTCATATATTGTCAGTGACAAGCATTGGATACTACTGATGCAATACAGGTCATTTTTAGAGCTCTATCACCTATGAGAGCTGTCATATACATGCTGGATGTATGGAGGCTTGAAACATGCAATGAGCATCATTGAAAACTGAAGTCTAGAGCTAAAGTAAATGCAGACATATTGTCTTGGTCAAGTACAAATGGTTCATGAAGTTTTATGCTTTGGTCAGTGAAAACAGGTTGCCTATGTATACCCAGATGCTCATGTATTGACCTTGTCATTACGAAGTAAATGTATGACATGATTGGAATACAGTTTGGGGCTGATTGGAACTTGATATGCTGAACTTTGGTTGACTGCAACCTGCAACTGAATTTGTTGACACTTGTGTGTGCTGGTTATGCACTGTTCTGTGACTCTATGCTCATGTCATGACTTCCAAGTGTACTAGCAGCTATCTGGGAGGTTTTGGGACATGTGTGACATGATTACCACTCAGTTTTGGACTTGAAAGTGCTGCTGATTATTTACAGTTTACAGTTTTCAGACTGCATGTATTTACCTTGGCAGTGAGTTTACCAAAGCTCAAGCTGAAGCAAACACATAGCTTATGTATTGACAGTGATATCTACAGTTGAGACCACTTGTTTGTGGGTTGTTTTGGGGTGCCAGTAGGCTGAAATACCCTGGTTTTTTTCTACAAATTAGTGCAGAAAACTGTCATAAACAGTTCCAGGCTGAAGTCGGACAAGTTGTCTTATTGGCTTGCAAGTAGTCAGGCAGTGTCTATAAAATGGCAAATGCTGATAGAACGGACAACATAACCCAGATTGTGGGGGAGAAGCTTGATAGCAATAATTATGCCATCTGGAAGTTTCGAATGGAGAACTTCCTAATTGGGAAAGGATACTGGGACTTAGTGACAGGTGTTGAGGCTGAACCTGAACTTCCAGAAAGGAATCCTACAGCTGATCAAAGATGAGCGCATCGAGCTTGGACGGAAAGGGCTCGCAGAGTTTTACATTGGCTGTCATTATGTATCTCAGATACTATGGTGATGCAGATCATGAACTGTAAGAGCCCAGCAGATGCATGGAACATATTGGTCAAATACTATGGCACAACCACAAGTGCTAGGAAGATACAGTTGAAGCAGAAATTCAACAACATGGACCGGAAGAGCAGATCCATACAGGATTATGTCACGGAGGTTAAGACCATAGCATATCAATTGGCATCTGTTGGTTCACAGGTTGAAGATGAAGATATGGTTGCAGTGACCTTAAATGGATTGGGTCCTGAATACAAGTCTTTTGATACTTCAGTGTCTATGCGGGCTGAAATGCCTGACTTTAATGAGCTGGTTGCATTATTGATTCATGAAGAAGTGAAGCTTGGCTTAGCTACAGGGTCAAGCGGTTCAAAGAATAAGGATGCAGTTTTTTACTCGAATCAGCACAGCCGTGGAAGCCGTGGCAGGGGTTATGGATCTGGCAGAGGAGGCTAGCAGAATGCATCCTATGGCACTCAAAGTCAACAGTCATCAAATGCAAGAGGTCGTGGAAATTTTCGAGGCAGGGGGAGATCTAACTCCCGTGGTAGAGGCTCATGGCAGCAACAGCGTCAGTCAGACAATCCAAACAAAAACAAGGATTGTCATTACTGTGGCAAGTATGGGCATATTGCAAACGAGTGCTGGAAGAAGCAGGGGAATCAGAAGGGTAAACAACATGGACACTATGCTACGTCCAGTCAGGCAGATGACTCTGATGATAGACTGTTTGCCATGCAATATGTCAAAGATAAGGCTGCTGAAAAATCATCTGATGATGCAGTGTGATACATTGACTCAGGGGCATCGAATCACATGACCCCTCAAGGTGATTGGTTCACTGATATGGTGACTGAAAAGCATGGCTATGTATGCATAGGTGATGACACGCAGCATAGCATTGAGCATAAAGGCAAAGTGGCTCTGGTGGTTCATGATGGCAGGAAGAAAAATCTTCATGATGTCTTGCATGTCCCTTCAATTACGAAGAACTTATTGTCTGTTGGTCAGATGACGGGGAGCAGAACTTGCAGATTAGATTCAATAAGCATGGTTGCTTTATTGAAGAGTTTGGCAATGGCTGCAAGTTGATAGCTCGTGGTCACAGGAATGGCAGAATGTTTACTCTTGATGCTTCTTTGCCAGAGCTGAATTTAGCTATGTTTGCTCATGGTTCTGGCACTGTTAGGGATTTGGAAATCTAGCACAAGAGAGTGGGGCATGTCAATTTGCAAAGGCTGCAAACTATGCAGAAGAAACAGCTGGTTACAGGTTTACCCAAATTCCGATATTCAGATATTGGTCATGTATGCGAGGCTTGCCAGTTTGGTAAGCAGTCTCGATTGCCATTTGTCAGGCATGTAAGGCAGAGTACACGTCCTTTGCAGTTAGTGCACTCTGATGTTTGGGGGCCAGCTCATAATGCCTCTATGGGAGGTTCTAGATATTATGTATCTTTCATTGACGACTACAGTCGCTATACCTGGCTTTTCATATTGAAAACAAAAGATGAGGTCTTTGCTGTTTTTCAGCAGTTCAAAGCATAGGTTGAGAAGGAATTTGAATGCTACATCTCTTGCTTGAGATCCGACAGTGGTGGGGAGTATGTATCAAATGAATTTGCTGATTTCTTGGCTGAAAATGGCATTCGTAGGCAGCTAACCTGCAGCTACACTCCGCAGCAGAACGGAGTAGCTAAAAGAAAGAACAGGGTTCTGATGGAGGCTGCTAGGGCCATGATGAATGAAAAACATATGCCACTTTATTATTGGGCAGAGGCTGTTACGACAGCTGTATACATTCTGAACAGGACTCCCACTGCAGGTATTCATGATATGATGCCGTTTGAGAGGCTGTATGACTACAAGCTGCATATGTGCATATTCCAGATGAGAAAAGGAAAAAGTTGGATCCAAAAGCGCATGTGTGTTTTCATTGGGTATTCGCAGGAGAAGAAGGCATATAAATGCTATGACCCCTCTACCAGGGAGACTTTGGTGAGCAGGGATGTCATCTTTGATGAGATGGGCTCTTGGTATGTCTCATCAGTTGCAGTGCCATCCGATATGCCTTCCACTCATGTCTCTACAGTTGATTTGCAGCAAAGCACTGCTATGACAAGACCTAGCAGTCAGACAGTATCCCCATGGACAGGGAGATTGAGGAGCTCACCATCCACTAACACCAATATGTCAATGAGGGGGAGACATGATATCTTGGACAGCAAAGGAAAAGAAAAAGCTACTGAGGATGCATCTGGTATGATGACACCTGGCAGAATGACTTCTGGCTATGAGTCTGCTGATACTCTGGACAGGGAACTTGGTATTCCGACTGTCTATACGCCTGGCACAAGGCAGAGCAGGTATATTCTGCCTCATGAAAGAGGGGAATCGAGTAGTGCACCACAGCTTAAACGATCACAGAGGGTCAGATACCCTGTTGACAGGTTGACATACAGTGGCTACTCTGCAAAGCATTATGCTTACATGACAAAAGTAATGGAGATTAAAGAACCAGGTACATATGCTGAAGCTGTGAAAGATGAGAACTGGTGCACAGCCATGGATACAGAAATGCATGCTTTGGCTGAAAATAAGACATGGGATTTGGTACCTTTGCCTGAAGGGAAAAAGACCATTGGCTGTAAATGGATCTATAAGATCAAATGCAAATCTGACGGCAGTATGGAAAGGTATAAGGCAAGGCTGGTCGCAAAGGGATATGCCCAACAGTATGGGCTTGACTATGATAAAACATTCAGCCCTGTTGCCAAGATGGCAACTATCCGTACTGTGATTGCTTTGGCTACTGCTAAAGGCTGGAAATTGCAGCAGATGGATGTGAAAAATGCCTTCCTCAATGGTGACTTAGCAGAGGATGTTTACATGAATCAGCCGGAAGGGTATGTTCACCCTGATTTTCAGCATTATGTGTGCAGGTTGAAAAAGTCACTGTATGGGCTGAAGCAAGCTCCGAGAGCCTGGCATGCTAGGATCAGCAGCTACTTGCAGAGTCTTGGTTTTGCTGTTGGCAGGGCTGATCACAGCCTCTTTACAAAGAAGACTGACAGTGGCTTGGTAGTGTTGGTCATATATGTTGATGACTTGATAATTACTGGAGATGATGACATGGGAATTCAGCATGCAATGAAGATGCTAAAATCTGAATTTGACATGAAAGATCTAGGAGATTTGAGGTATTTCTTGGGTATTGAGGTTGTACCAGCTGAAAATGGTTTATGGCTGATGTAGAAGCACTATGCCATGGAAATGCTTAAGAAGTATGGCATGGCTGAATGCAAACTGTTAGATACACCTCTTGATCAGAATGTCAAGCTAGACATGAACACTGGGGCTGAAGTAGAGGATGTGACTATGTACAGGCAGTTGGTTGGCAGCTTGATTTACTTTACCATCACTAGGCCTGACTTGAGCTATGATGTAGGGCTGATAAGCCAGTTTATGCAGAAGCCAAGGAAGCCGCACTTGGATGCAGTTAGACGCATCATGAGGTATGTTAAGTCCACTGTAGACTATGGGCTGTTCTATGTCAGAGATAAGCCCTTGACATTGATTGATACACAGATGCGGATTGGGCAGGTTGCTCATATGACCGCAGATCTACAAGTGGATATGCATTTGGATTTGGTAGCGGCATGATTAGTTGGAGCAGCAAGAAGCAACCTACGGTTGCTTTATCGAGTACTGAGGCAGAGTACAGGGGTGCTACATTGGCAACATGCGAGATTTCATGGCTACTCAAGCTTATGGCTGATTTGGACATACAGGTAGATGCTCCAGTGAAGCTACTATGTGATAATCTGAGTAGTGTACACCTGGCTATGAATCCAGTTTATCATGCCAGGACGAAACACATAGAGGTACACTGCCATTTCATAAGAGAGATGGTTCTCGCAGGACGCGTTGATCTTATGCATGTAAAGACAGATGAACAGGTGGTGGATATCTTTACCAAGTCCTTGGGTAAAGATAAGTTATGTGGTTTTAGACAGCTGCTTGGAGTTCAGATGCTGTCTTGAGCTTGAGGGGGAGAGTTAGAATATCAAGCTCATTTATGTGTGTTGACCGACATGAGCTGGACACAGCTAGTCTAGCCATAGTAGTTAGGTACATTAAATAAGTCGGTGCCACTACTGGTGTGAATGGTCTTATGACCTTAGGTTGTACTTTCAATATAGAGTGTTGAATGAATAATGATGTGAGTGAGAGGAAGCATGCTGCTTCACTCTGTCTGACATCTATCTGCCTCTATGAATTTGAACAATGGTTGCCCTCCTGTATCTATCAACAGAGCGTGAGACAGAGGGTGGGCTGAGTGTGATTGGAGTTTCTTCAATCAATTACCGAGAGGTGAGATTGAGGGACGTTACGACACTTGGAGTCAGGTATGTTTTCGTTTCCCTATGCACCCACGGGATGGGTCTTTGCCATTAACACAGGACACGCTACCCTGTTCTGTACATTGCACTGTAAGGCTCCCTTGCCTTCCTCCTTGCACTCATGCCAAACGGGTTGGACGCACTGATGCACCATCAATTGTGCACCCTGGCATACTCCCTCTGTACCACTCCCTTGTCGATTCCTAACCTGGGTATGAGATATGGGTTTCAATCATTATTCCTCGAGTGATATTAGTCATTTTCGTTTCCCTATGCACCCACGGGATGGGTCTTTGCCATTAACACAGGACACGCTACCCTGTTCTGTACATTGCACTGTAAGGCTCCCTTGCCTTCCTCCTTGCACTCATGCCAAACGGGTTGGACGCACTGATGCACCATCAATTGTGCACCCTGGCATACTCCCTCTATACCACTCCCTTGTCGATTCCTAACCTGGGTATGAGATATGGGTTTCAATCATTATTCCTCGAGTGATATTAGTCATGGGGCAAGTGATAGTTCTTTCATTCCATTTGAGTGACTGTGAGTTGAGTGCAACATCCCTCATCACCAACTCGATGCGATTCCTTCAACCAGCTACCTCCCTGGGTGCTGTCGCGTGGTCCCTGCCATGACGGACGTGTGCTGTGAAGATGCCTTGGTACCTCCTGCAGCTGACAACGACAGTGGATGTGCCATTGACAATCAACCTTGATTCTCTACAATATGGGCCAAGTTTTTCTAACCCTACACCTTCTGTTTCTCAGTGACATTCATGTTTTTAAGTGTGGGGACGTTAGTGGATGGTCTATTGTGTGGTCCTAGGTCCCTATTGCTCGGTTACCCTTGTCCGTTAAGGTCTTAAGTGTGGGGACGCGTCCCTGCGCGTCTACATTGCATACCCCTCTGCATATGCCTTAGCCTACTAATGCAAGTCTGCCATGATTTGCTTTTACCTTGATGGGGTCCCTTCACACCCAACCGTTCATTTTCCACCCACCCTTGGGGCTGTTCCCTTGCAGTTTTCCTTCATTCCCTGATTTTGCGATCCTACCATGTGCACGTATCCTACGTTCACCGAAGTCCACATCCAACCTTATAGCCATGTTCCTCCCTCTGAACTAACCATTTTTCCTTTTTACCTACCCCTATTCCGGTGCACGATTTTTGAGTTATTAATTTTTGAAGCATTTTACGCAAATTCGCCGATTCTCCATGTGAACGTGCTTTGCTTGCTTTAGAACCGTGATCTGACATCATAGCCCTGACAACAACTTTTCCCCTAACCTTTTTCCTTCTTATTCCGTGTCCTTCCAATGCACGGTTTGTCCAATATTAATTTTCCGATTTTTTAAGACTTTTTCATGCGTCTTTTTGACATTTTTCCATGTGAACCTGCCCTGTTTGCATCGGAATTCCAATTTGATTTGACAGCCGTGTCCCCAGTGCCTTCCCCCACCTTTTTCCTTTTTCCTCCACCCTCTTTCGACTTCTGGATTTATTATTATTAATTTTTAAATGTGTTTTTGGGCGTATTTTTGGTGTTTTTCGCATGTGAACCCCTCCTACTTCCACTGGAACTGCGTTTTAACGTGACCACCCTGTACCCCCCCTTCCTGCGGACATTTTTCTTTTTTATTGCATGTATTTCCGGCGAGCGGTTCGTCCAATATTAATTTCTGATTCCATTTTCGGGTCTGTTTTTTGGGTTTTTTCCACGTGAACGCGTCTTATCTTAGTCAGAACTATGTTTGGATGTGATAGGATTGTCGGGCACGTCTTTCTGTACATTTTTTCTCTTTCCTGCGCCTCGTTCCGATGCACGGATCTTCTGATATTAATTTTTAATTGCGTTTTTGACCCGTTTTTTGCGTTTTTTGCACGTGACCGCCCTTTACCCCCGGAACCTGCATTGCATATTTTCCATGTCTTCCCCCTGTCGTTCTGCCTAGTTTTTGTTTTTACGACATTTCGTTTTGACGATCGGATTGGAAGTTATTAATTTTTCTTTATTTTTATGTGTTTTCGCGCGCCCGTCCCGCGCGTGAACGCGCCCATTTTCGATTTTCCGCGTCTTAACACGCTCCGGTCGCGTCCGCATGCTCCGTCCCGACGTTTCGGCACCCTTTCAATCCCATCACGGCAAATGTTTTTACCCCGCCCCGCGCACGCGCGCGGGATGGGGATACGCCTCCGTCTCAGGCCATTACCCCTACCCTACCCCTACCCCTCCCGCCCATTGCTCCTACCCACCCCAACCCTACCCCGCCCATTTCCACTACCCCTACCCCTCCCGCCCATTGCCCCTACCCACCCCAACCCTACCCCGCCCATTTCCACTACCCCCACCCTACCCTGCCCATTGCCCCTACCCACCCTACCCCTACCCCTACCCCTCCCGCCCATTACCCCTACCCACCCCAACCCTACTCCTACCCCTCCCGCCCATTACCCCTACCCACCCTACCCCTACCTCTACCCCTACCCCTCCCGCCCATTACCCCTACCCACCCCAACCCTACTCCTACCCCTCCCGCCCATTGCCCCTACCCACCCCCACCTTTCCCTATCCCCCCTCCCCTCTCCCGACCCCTTCCCCATCCCAACTGCCTCCCCCTTGTTGAGATATCGAGCTCCACTCGTGATATGCCAGGGTGATCATTGTGCATTTATGTCACCGACGTGTCTTGCAGATGCGGTTGGTACACCGCCCATGAATAATAGCTACATGACAGCTATCCTTATCTACTCTAGTTCGTGGCTCAGTTAGTATGCCACCTTAGTTAGTTGAGTTTGGTTTGAGACCCATATATAGGGTTCTTTTATTTCTTTGTAAGAGAGTTCTTTTGGCTTACACAACTAAGAAGAGGAAAACTGTTTTTTAGCCTCCACCTTTGTGTGTATTCCCCCATTGTGCAAGCAAGAAAGCTACAAGTGAGACTCCTATCTTCTCTCCCACAATCTTGACATGGTATCAAAGCCTTGTTCGTGGTAAGGAGCTCAAGAAAGCAAGCCAAGCTCGCGGTGTTCTGGTAAGAGGAGCAGTGTTGCTTTCATTTTCTGTTTTGGGAGCAGATCTCTGCAGGTAGCACAGCCGGAAATTGCAAGAGTGCATTGTCTCAGGTTGAGACGCCCTTCGCGGTGAAGCAAGAGGGCAGTATATGCTGCGGGTAAGGGCTTTAGCCCTTGGCGACCCTGTTTTTTTTATTTGAGGCCATTTCGGGGCCTGTTTTGGAGGCGGAAGTTTTCTACACGCACTCAGGGAAAGGCCCAGTTTTATGCTGTGCGACCACTGTTCTACAGGTCGGTGAAAAGTTACTGTAGAAATTGCATCGTATGCCTATGCGCAGAGACATTGGGAGTTACAGAATCATTCTTGTTGCCTGTTGATGCAAAATCGTCACTAGGAAGTGACTGTGTGATCAAATACCACTTTCGTCAGTTTTGCAGATTTGCCCTTGTGAGGCTGAAGCTGTGTTCTTTGCAGTGACAGAATTTTTTGCAGTGTTCTGTAATGGCGTCTGATTCTCTTTCACAGATTGTCACTGAAAAGCTTGACAAGAACAACTTCCAAGCATGGAAGTTTAGAATGACGAATTTCCTTATGGGAAAAGGATATTGGGAATTTGTTGCAGGAAATGAAGAAGAACCAGTTCTTCCTGATGTTCCCAATCAACAGCAAATGCAGGCATTTAAAGCATGGCATGAGAGAGCCAGGAAAGTTATGTACTGGCTGTCTATCAGCATTTCAGACTCTATGATTGTGCATATTCAGGATGCAAGTACGCCAAAGGAGGCATGGGATACTTTGTCAAAAATGTATAGCACAAATACGCAAGCCAGGAAAATGCAGCTCAAGCAAGAGTTGCATAATGTGCAAAGAGAAAATATGAGCATCAATGACTACCACATGAAGGTGAAGAAGATTGCAGATGCACTTGCTTCCATTGGGTCGCCAGTGGAAGATGATGATTTAGTTTCTGTAACCTTGAATGGTCTAGGAAAGGATTATGCACAGTTCCGAACATCCATTTCCGTCCGTGAAAGATTTCCTGATTTTGAGGAGTTGATTGCTCTTCTAATTTCTGAGGAGCAGAGAAATGGTGGTGCATCTTCTTCAGGAGGAACTTCAAAAGAAGCTGTCTTCTACTCAAATGCTGGAAGAGGTAGAGGCAGAGGTAGAGGAGGCCGATCTGGAGGCCGTGGTAGAAATCAGAATATGCAGCAAACTCAAGAAAACCAGTCCTATGGAGGAGGATGTGGTAACTCTAGAGGTAGGGGGAGCCAAAGAGATCATGGTGGATGGCAAAGAGGCCAAAATGCAAACAGTAATGTTTGTGGTAAAATGGGTCATATGGCTAAAGACTGCTATAAAAAGCAGAATGACATAATGAATGGAAAACTGCAACAAGGGAATTATGCATCTTCGAGTAGACAGGGTGATGACAGAAATGAGCATTTGTTTATGGTGCAGCACATGAACAATTCTGTGACAAGTACAGAAGAAAGCAACGATGTATGGTATGTTGACTCAGGTGCATCAAACCACATGACAGGTCATGCAGAATGGATGGAGGATGCAAGGAAAATGGAAAAACCAGGATTTGTGGAGACTGGTGATGATACTGCACATCCTATTATGCAGATTGGAAAAATTCCTTTGTCTATGTAGGATGGGAAAAAGAAATACATGTCCGATGTATTTCATGTCCCAAATATCACCAAGAATCTGGTTTCTGTTGGTCAAATGGTTGAACAGGGCTTGCAGGTCAGATTTAATCTTCATAGATGCTTTGTTGAGGATATGAAAAATAAAGGTCGCTTGATAGCAAAAGGAAAGAAGAAGGGCAGAATGTTTACGCTGGATGCAAACATGTCTGAATTGAGTGCAGCAATGTTTGCACATGGGACCGATGTAGTTGCAGATATTGATATATGGCATAAACGCATTGGTCATGTTAATGTACAGCGACTTAAATCAATGCAAGCCCAAAATATTGTTGCAGGATTGCCTAAATTCAAGGTTGTAGAAATGCATAAGGTATGTGAAGCCTGTCAGTTTGGAAAACAGGCAAGGAAACCATTTCCTAGACATGTTCAAGAGAGTGAGAAGCCATTGGAATTAATCCACTCTGATGTGTGGACTACTAAAGCTGTATCTCTTGGAGGCTGTCATTATTTTGTCACTTTTATTGATGACTATAGCAAAAAAGTTTGGGTGTATTTTATGAAAAAGAAAAGTGAAGTTTTTGGGCATTTCAAAACTCTTAAAGCTATGGTTGAAAAAGAAACAGGCCTGCAAATAAAATGCCTAAGGTCAGATGGAGGGGGAGAGTACCTCTCAAATGAGTTTGCAAGGTTCCTGCAGGAGCATGGCATAAAGCAACAATATTCATGCAGTCATACCCCACAACAAAATGGAATTGCAGAAAGGAAAAACAGGCATATTGGAGAGGTATCTCGTGCCATGCTCAATGAAAAAGACCTACCAGATTTTTATTGGGCTGAAGCAGTTGCTACAGCAGTCTATATAATGAACAAGACTCCCACTGCAACAATACATGGGATGACTCCAGAGGAGAGGTATACTGGTAGGAAACCAGATATTTCTCATTTGAAAATTTTTTGTTGCATTGCCTATGTACATGTGCCAGATGAGTTGAGATCCAAGTTGGATCCAAAAGCTGAGAAGTGCATCTTTATTGGTTACTCTCTGCAACAAAAAGGGTATAGATGCTATAACCCTTCTACTCGTAAGTTTATAGTGAGCAGAGATGTTGTTTTTTATGAGATGAGTAGCTGGTATAAACCAATAAATGTGATTGATGATGTAGATGCACAAAATGGTAATGCTGCACAGAATTCACAGCAGTAGTCACAAAATATTAGTGGACCTGGAGCGTCCTCTAGCAGTGGTTCACATTCTTCGCCACGGACAGGCAGATTGAGATCAGGAGAATCTTCTCAAAGCAATGCAGATAGTGGTATGCAGGTATCACGAAAAGGAAAAGAGAAGGTTGATCAACCCATGTTTGATGTGAATGCAGGTCACTCTTATGTGGATGGTGAATCCAGTGGCTCAGAATAGAGCATTGATGATGAGTTGGGTATTCCTTCTATTGTTACACCTGGAGTAAGGAAGACCAAGGATGTTTTGAGAGCACCTGAGAGTGAACCTATTTTGCGCAGGTCTACGAGAGCAAGGTATCCTGTGGATAGGCTGAAATATGATGGATTTATAGCCATTCACTATGCATATATGGTCAAAGTGATACAGGAACCAGAACCCACTTCTTTTGAGCAAGCCATGGGAAAAGAAAAATGGGAGAAAGCCATGGATGAAGAAATGGATGCCTTGGAAGCAAATGCTACATGGGAATTGGTACCTTTGCCTAAAGGTAAGAATGCAATTGGTTGTAAGTGGGTTTATAAGGTGAAGCACAATGCAGATGGTTCTGTGAACAGATACAAGGCAAGATTAGTAGTCAAGGGGTATGCACAAACATATGGCATTGACTATGAAGAAACATTCAGTCCGATTGCAAGGATGGCAACCGTAAGAGCAGTCATTGCTATGGCTGCATCAAAGGGATGGTCTTTACATCAGATGGATGTAAAGAATGCCTTCTTGCATGGTGATTTGCAAGAAGAGGTCTATATGGAGCAGCCACCAGGTTATGTGCATGCTGTTCATCCTGAGTTTGTTTGCAGGTTGAAGAAAACCTTGTATGGCTTGAAGCAAGCACCTAGAGCATGGTCTGACAAGATAGGACAGTATCTTGTCACTATTGGCTTTCAGATTTCCAAGGCAGATTTCTCACTTTATGTGAGAAAAACAGAGAAAGGTATTATGCTACTTGTCATTTATGTTGATGATTTGATTATGACAGGTGACAGTGATGAAGATATCCTTCATATGAAAATGCTATTGAAGCAGAAGTTTGAGATGAAGGATTTGGGAGAGCTGCGTTATTTCTTGGGCATTGAGGTGATTAGATCACCAAGTGGGATACAGCTCTTGTAGAGGCAGTATGGATTAGACATGCTGTCCAAATATGGGATGACAGGCTGTAAGCCTATTTCAGTTCCTTTGGAGCAGAATGTGAAGCTGAGCGCAAATGCAGGTGAGCTTCTGGAAGACCCTACTATGTACAGACGCATAGTAGGAAGCTTGATTTATATGACTATTACCAGGCCAAATTTGAGCTATGCTGTTGGATTGGTAAGTCAGTTTATGCAGGCTCCAAGGAAACCGCATTTGGATGCGGCTAGACGCATACTCAGATATGTGAAGTCCACATTGCAGTATGGACTATTTTATGAGACTGGGGTTCAGATACAGTTGCATGGATACATTGATGCTGATTGGGCTGGTAGCATTTCTGATAGACGATCTACCAGTGGATATGTGTTCTCTTTTGGGAGTGCTGCAGTCACTTGGAGCAGTAAGAAACAGCCTACAGTTGCCTTATCTAGCACAGAGGCTAAGTATAGGGGTGCAGCAATGGCTGCATGTGAGGTAGCTTGGTTGCATAAGCTACTTTATGATATGCATCAATCTACAGATGGGCCAGTTGTCATTTATTGTGACAACATGAGTAGTATACACTTGGCAAATAACCCAGTCTATCATGCTAGAACAAAGCACATTGAGGTGCATTATCACTATGTGCGGGAGAGGGTTTTACTACGTCTTATTGATCTAGTTTATGTCAGCACAAAGGATCAGGTAGCTGACATATTCACGAAGGCATTGGGCACAGAGAAGCTGCGCAAGTTCAGAGACCTACTTGGTGTGCAGGAATTGGGATTGAGCTCGAGGGGGAGTGTTGAGATATCGAGCTCCACTCGTGATATGCCAGGGTGACCGTTGTGCATTTATGTCACCGACGTGTCTTGCAGATGCGGTTGGTACACCGCCCATGAATAATAGCTACATGACAGCTATCCTTATCTACTCTAGTTCGTGGCTCAGTTAGTATGCCACCTTAGTTAGTTGAGTTTGGTTTGAGACCCATATATAGGGTTCTTCTATTTCTTTGTAAGAGAGTTCTTTTGGCTTACACAACTAAGAAGAGGAAAACTGTTTTTTAGCCTCCACCTTTGTGTGTATTCCCCCATTGTGCAAGCAAGAAAGCTACAAGTGAGACTCCTTCCTTCTCTCCCACAATCTTGACACCCCTCTCTTTCCCTCTCCTTCTCTGTGTGTCCCTCCTCCTACCTCCCTCCTCTCCCGCCTGTCCTCCACCTCCCTCTTCACCTCCTCCATCTTCTCCTCCCTCCCCTCCTCCTTCTCTGCGTGTCCCTCCTCCTACCTCCCTCCTCTCCTTCCCCTCCACCTCCCTCTTCTCCCCTTTCCCACGCCGTCTGTAGCGCCTGGATGCCCGCTCTCGCCAGCACGGTCCCCGCCTGTGCTGCCGCCGTGGACATCGTTCGCGCCCCCTACCCGCCCTTGCCTCCGCCCGTGCATGCCCCCCTCGACCGCGTCGTCGTACCACCTGCATGACACGTCGCCGCCGACTCCTATGTCGCCCCGCTGTCGCGCCGCCTTCGTGGTCTGCAAGCCCCCGACTCCCTCCCTGACGACCCCGACGCTGCCTGACGTCCCTCCTTGCTGCCGCCAGCCCGCTGTGTGTGCTCCTCCCCGCCTCTAACGACGCCCTGCCCCACGCCGCTCGTGCCCCGCCATCACGACTGCTGCCGTACTGCCCGCCATACAGCCCCGCCTTCGCCACCGTTCGCACCCCCTGTCCACATGGGCTCCTCCACGTGTCCCTGCATGGCCCCCCTGTCCCCCCTTTTCCCACCACACCACATGATCACACACACCCTCTCCCTAAGCCCCCCTTCCCCCCCCCCATTTCCCCCCATCACCCACATCAACATACCCCCCCTACCTAAACCCCCTTCCCACCCTAAAAACACATACCTCTCTAAACCCACCTTCCCCCCACAAACACACACCTGCACACCCCCTACCCTCTGCAAACCCTTCCCCCCTTGCAACCAAACACATCCCACACCCCCCCCCCACACAAGCCCCCTTTCCCACCACACACTAACCCATTCCCCATTACCCCCCTTTTCCCCCCCATAAACACACACTAACCCATTCCCCATTACCCCCCCTTCCCCCCTGCAACCAAACACCAACCCTCTTACCCCATCTCAACCCCCTTTCCCCCCACCAACACCCGCACACACCTACCTCCCTGCAAACCCCCCGTCACACACTCACACCGTACCCTAACCCACACCCGTAGTTAACCCACAAAACCCCGCTACCCCGCTGTCAGCCCCCTGTTCCCCTGCCGCAGCTCACCACACCCCTTCCATAAACCCACATCCCACCCGCCGACACCCTCGCGACGCAGACACACGCGTAGGTGTGTACGCGTGCGTGGGAGCTTGAGATTGTTCGCGATTGATCGTGTGCGGGTGCGGGAGCTTGTTCGTTGGTTGCGGACACGCAGCTGCCACCAGCTTATTTCTGGGTATTTTTCCAGATTTTTTATTTAAAAACCCACAAACCCTTTTAAACAACAAAACCACAAAATAAAAAAAAACAAACACACAAAACACAAAACATTGAAAATTTATACAAACTCATTTAAAAATTCTGAAAAAATACAAAAAAATATAGCAAAATTCCTACTATTTCTATAACCCATGGCCATATTTTTCTCAACCTATAAATTTCAGAAAAAACATTTTTGACCATTTTAAAATTCCAAAATCTTTTAAAAATACCCCACAAAATGAAACAAATTCATTAAAAATACTAAAAATTTCCAAATTAATTTTTGAAAATTTTCTAAAAATTCCATTAACATTTTTACTTATTTTTGGCATGTTTTCTAAGGTGAAAAAATACTTCATTATACACCTAAATTCATCACAATAAAAAATTTAAAAAAAAACATACACAAACAAAAATATCATACAAAATCATTTTTCATCCACATACCCCCTAACCCTCCAGAAAAAAAATCCAGATATTTTTGGATTGAGGAGAGCGCATTCTTTGCATTTACATATACCCACTACTAGGTATTTTTCTTTTTTCTTTTTTATTTTTTTCCTGCTACCCCAAAACATCACGATTAATTTCTTTAAAAAACACCAAACAAAATGCTGAACCCTAAACCCCACCATGGCATGCGCGTTTGCGCTAAACACACCATTTTTTTAAAAAATAAAAATAAAATCGTCGTTCACTTAGGACGCGCTAAGTGTGCTAAAGAGGCACTTTAATATTTTTAATTAAAATGAACCAGCCGTCACAAGAGCACGCGCTGGCAAAAAAAAAGCGCTCCATAGCACCTTAATTTTTTAAATAAATGAACTTGCATTTAGAGACCCAGTCTGGGTATCGCAGTCCGGGATTCGAATTAAAGCACCTCTTTAACCTTATTTTTGGTAATTACATTTTTAAGAAGGAACCGCCATTTTCTTGATAAGGTTTATCACTTAATAAAAATTCACCCATTCTTAATAATTTATTAAAATGAACCTTTCATTAAATTAATTCCCCCTCACTGCACTTGATTCCCCTTTTTAATGAACCCGGTTTCATAGGATGGGTATGCGCAGTTTTTGGAGTTCTCTCCATGGTCAAACAACTGATTATCAAAGTTGTGGTCTTGATGTGTGTTGGTTGTGGTGATGTTTTGGTTCAGTTTCTTCGTTACGGTTAAGGGTACGATGTGTCGTTTTTTTTCTTTATTGCCTGATACGGGAATTTGGGTGTTTGTATGATGCATAACATAAAGCTTTCGGTCGCATATGTCTCGAGGTCATGTCAAATTTTTTCTAGGTTGTGGTTTGCTTAGGGATAGTTGGTCGAGTCACGTTTTATCATATTGGTTGTTATCTTATCCTTGGTTTTTTTGTCTGTTGCTTTGCAAGCATTCTCCTTGATTGTCTGTGTTTGTGGTGTGTGTGTAACCATCTAAATGGCGCCTTCTCACGCTCCTCCCCCTATCCAGTATGTCCCACTAGTTAGTAGGGATTACTCTTCCCTACTCACTTTTGAGCCTCTCACGAAGGCGGGACTCGCTGCTTTTGTGGCTACCTCCTTTCCATTGCTTCCAGAGGATCCATCGATGTGTGATGAGTTTCTGGCCTCCTACAGCAAGAAGTTGGGACTGGTCCAGGGTATTTCTATGACTTTGATACCTCGAGGCCTAGGGAAGGCTCTATCTCTTCCCTCCAAAGGTGAACCCTTTGTTACCACCTGCCAGCTTTTCTCTAATGACGAGATTTTGAAGTTGTTACAAAAACAGACAAGGAAAATGCTGGATGTTAAGAAGGTGATCAACTCTTTAGGAGTTTCCTTTTCCATGATCACTGATCCTGTGTGGAAGATGGTCTGTCAGTTTCTCCAGGACAGGTTTATGCCTACAAAAACGTCATCCCATTACTTGTCCAAAGAGCTTTTCACAACTTCAAGGATGGTGTTGAAAGGAGTCGCTATTGATTGGAGTACTTACCTACTCACTAAGATGGATCAACATTTTGTCAAAGTCACCAGGGACAATGTTACCAATGTCACCTATGGATCGTATTTGTCTGCCTTCTTGACCTACTCAGGTTTACAAAAGAGTGTGCCTCCACCTCCTCCATCAGATCCAGTACCTCCTCCTCCACCTTCAGATGAGTCAGAACCCATTGATATAGAGGATGATGATTCTCTGCCTCCCCTAGTCATACAGTGCAAACGCTTGAAGCGGGTAGCGGATAAAGCTCCTTCAGTTCTTCCTTCAATGCCCATTCCTGCTACCTCTAGCAGTGATCTCCCTGGGTATCTCACATGTAATAACCTGTTCCGAGCACATTGCGAAGGTTCGTTGGATATATCAGTCCTCTCACTGAACAGTCTAGTCTCGAGAGATGCAATTCCTTTCCTCTGTAAAGACATTCAGAGTTCCATTGAATTGTCAGTGACAGCCTGTGTTCAAAAGCTGTACGCTTCCTTTTATGAAGAACTGATGCAGTCTAAGGACCAGTTGCATAAGGCAACATCCGAGTTAGCCTCTGCTAAGGATACCCTAGCAGATTTGTTTAAGCAGATGGAGCAACAAACCCAACTGGTTGCAACCCAATGAGATGAGATATCTTCTTTGAAGATTCAATTAACAGCGGCTCAATCAGAGGTTACTAGCCTTTCAGAGGAGAAGGAGAGGATGTCCAAAGAAGCGCAAGAGTTCCACACTCTCTTAGATGTCAAACTTTCAGCCTTACAGGCTACTAATGACACAATGGAATCACAAGCTTCCCAAATCAAGCAGTTGCAAGATCAACTGGCAAAGTCACGGTCTGTTCCTCCCAGCCCTAATGTTCCCTTGATCCCTTCTCTCTCACAGCAGGACTTGGCTGCTCTTAAGAGACAGGCTACCTTGTGTCCTCTCTTCCAAGATAAAGTGGAAAGATTGCAATCTAGAATGGACTTATTATGGTTTACATTTGAGCAGTTTCAAGAATATGTTCCTCCAGCCTATTCTTTCTTTGTCCACTACCACTTACAGAAGTTGGCCTTCTACATGAAGCTTTCCACGATGGATTTACCTCTTCCAGAGGATGAATGGAGTGGGGCTTGGTTTACTGAGTTGCTGACAGAGGTGGTAAGGATGGTGTTTGAAGATTCTGTTATGACATATACCATGTTGATGTCCTACATGTATCTACGAGGAGACTTGTTGATTCCAGATGAGGTGGATATGGCTTGGTATGTGGGAGACGTGGTTCTACAAGTTGTTTTGTATGTCAACCATTTGGAGTTGTGCATAGCTGACATGTTCCAAAGTTACTCCTCCAAAGTGGCTAATTTTCTTGATAATTCCTGGCATACCATGATTGATTCTGTGGTCCTGAATCAAAGACAGAACATAGCCCCTACCTATGCCCAGAGTACTAATCAACTGAGGGTGGATCTCTTAGCTTATCTTTCAAAACATAATCCGTTTGATTCTACCTTTTTTGATGCCTATCATAGAAGATCTCTCTTCGGACATTCTGTTCCTACCCTCCTGTATTACCAACAAATGGCTTACCAATATCATATATATATTTCCCTTTGTCAAACTAATTCCACAACCATTTTACCCCTTCTTTTCCAACCTCAATCTTTTCCTCAAATTCCCATCTTTACATACTGCACCTTTATTGAGAATCGAGTCTTTTCCCCTTCTCCACCATGTCCTTATCCATCCATTCCTGTACCTTCTACCTTTCCTATTTATCAGTTAACACCCTTTTTAACTGATTCCCTACAACTTTCAGCCACTCCTTCTTTAAATCATTCTTCCTTTTATGATTTTTCGTATCCCTCACTTCATTCACTTTTCCTTATTCCACTTCCCTCTCCTAATACTTCTATATCTCAACCACCTCAGTTGGTTAGTGACTATGACGGGTTTGATCATCAGATTTCCAAAAGAAGGGGATGGAGCTCGAATGATTCCCTTATATGACCTCAGATCAACTGGCCAGTAATCCTAGGAGAATGGGCAGCTGCCAGTCAAGCTTATCAGAACTATATTCATTTTGCTCAGCAGTATTCACAGTCTGCAGATCCTTCAGTGAGATTAACTGCTCACTTTGCTTGGTATCTGGCGTATATGCATAGGCACTCTCATAATGATTCAAAGCCTATTCCAAAGTTGTGCATGAATATCAATGTGAGCATTGATTCCTAGCAGTTGGATATATTGTATTTTCATGCCCTTTGTTTGCCTAGCAGATACCTTGTCCTGTTGGAAAGGATGTGCTGCCTTCAGTTTTTTCAGAATCCTCCCAAAACATTTGTAGATGAATCCTTGTCTATGGATCGTTTCCGAAATCATCAATCTTTCAAGAGGAATCATCTTCATTGATACCTTTTCCAATGTATGGTGGATGATTTTTAATGAAAATCTCTTTTTTGGAGGAGTCATTCAGATGGTTGTGTTGTGTGTAGTGTTTGTCTTGTGGGTTAATTTATGTAAAAAGATCGTGGTGGTTGCCTATTGGATTGGATTTCGTGCGAGCTACATTTTGAAGAATTGTGGCAATGGGGTCGTGGTTGGATAGTTGAAGATGCTGATAAAGAAGAAGAAGCAGAAAACTATTATATCCTTTACAAGTTTGTTGTGATTTTCAGTTTGATAAGAAGTGTTAATGTATAAAGGGTTTTCCTTTCGTTGTATTTTTATATCAGATACAGGTGATCAGTTGGGGTCGTGGTTGGATGGATTGCTTTTGAATACATATTGAAGATCAAAGTTGAGCTTTTAAATGAACTTGTATTCCCTTTTTCCTGGGTCGCGAGGACGCTTCCTTATTAAGTGTGGGGATATGTTGAGTGTTGAAATGACTTGTTTTTTGGTTGATTTTTGTTGTTTTTGAGAGCTGAATGGTTGATTTTATGAGATGATTGATTGGTTTGGAAGTGGTTTGGAAGTGGTTTGAGAGTGTTTTGGATGATATTGATTGTGTTTTGGAAATTCATGATGTTTATTAGTGGAGATATGAGGTTCTGTGATGTTCTGATTGGTTCTGTATAGCTTTTGTTTTGTTTTGTTTTGTTCTGATTGTCTTCTGTAAGGAGGGATGGAGTATTGATTGATGAAGACTGAGATCTTGTGAAAGCTTATTGAATGGTTTGTGAGAGTTTGGAATGGTTTGAGTATGAGTTATGAGGTTTTGATGACCTTCTGTAGGTCTTCTGTAGAGCTTCTGTCTCTATTCTGTTCTGTACTGTAGCTGTTCTGGTACTGTTCTGTAGACTGTTATGTATGCTTCTGTATGTGTTCTGTAGAATGTATGTGTAGCTTGGGAAAGTTTTCTAGCCTTGGAAAGAGGTGAATACAAGTGTAAAAGAGCTGAAAGAAGTGAAAGAAGTAGCTGATGAAGACTCAAGTGAAGACTGAAGTGAAGTGACAGTAGTGAGCTATGAAAGGACACTGTAGTGGCTCTGGTGACTCTTCATATCAGACATACCTCTTGGGAGGGGTATCCACGACCTAAGAAGGATTATTGAGAGTGATTATGAGAGATTGTAGTGAGGATATGATGTACTATTGAGAGAGAGAGAGAGAGAGAGAGTCAGAGATAGCCAATTCTATTGAAACAGAGTGATTGTATATGAGAGATTGAGAGAAAAGACTATGAAGATATTGAAGATGAATACTATGTGATGTATTTTCATTCAAAGATGGTGTATTCCTTTGCTTTCTTTGTTATATGGATGGATTTTGTGAAGATATTGAAGAATATGGTTGATTCTATCAAATCCATGGGAGATCTACATGATGGTGCATGAAGATTTGTTGTGCCTGGTGTTCTTTTCTTCATTGTGATTATATAAAACCTAATAAACAAGCTTGTTGGTGTTACAATATAGATTTTCTTGCAAGAGAATTCCCTTTTCCTTGGTGTTCCTCTTGGGACTCCATTCATACTTTGTCACATTCATTGATGATTGTTCTAGAAAGCTATGGGTATATTTTATGAAGGAAAAGAGTGAAGCGTTTGAGCACTTTAGAACTTTCAAGGCTGCAGTTGAAAGAGAAACAGGCTTGAAAGTAAAGTGCTTGAGGTCAAATAGAGGGGGAGAGTACCTCTCGAATGAGTTCAGTGATTTTCTAAGGTCTCATGGGATAAAGAGACAGTTCACATGCAAGTATACCCCACAACAAAATGGGGTTGCAAAAAGGAAAAATAGGCATATTGCAAAAGTTGCACATGCCTTGATGGCTGAAAAGAATATGCCTAAGCATTTTTGGTTTGAGGTTGTTCATACTGCTGTTTATATTATGAACAGACAGAGCTGCAGTTCATGGTATGACCCCCGAAGAATGTTTTACAGGTAAGAAGCCTGATGTCTCACACTTGAAAGTGTTTGGCTGCATTGTGTATGTTCTTGTGCCAGATGAGTTGCGGAAGAAATTGGATCCAAAGGCTGAAAAGTGTGTCTTTATTGGATACTCTTTAGAGCAGAAAGGGTATCGCTATTATAACCCTGTCACATGTAAGTTCAGAGTGAGCAGGGATGTCATCTTTGATGAAATGAGCAATTGGTATGCATCTAGTGGTGATGCATTGGATGATGATGATGATCATGACATGCATGTGCAGGCTGAAAAGCAAGAATCACGAACTCTTAGTGGACCAGAGACATCATCTGGTAGTCCTTGGTCTGGGAGACTAAGGAGTACCTCTACATCTTCAGGTGCATCTAGTAGTACTACAGGTAAAGACAAAGAAAAGAATAAAGTGTCAGATGGCATTGATGCAATTCTTGATGGAGACTCCAGTGGCTCAGAGAGCTTGGATGATGAGCTTGGTATTCCTTCTGTCAGAACACCAGGTGTACAGAGAGCTTATAGCAATATAAAGGCTCCATTGAGTGATTCGGTGGTACGCAAATCTAGCAGGGTCAAATACCCTGTTAAAAGATTTGGTTTTGAAGGTTATGCAACTCACCATTATGCTTATATGGTGAAACTAGTTGAGAATGTTGAGCCCACATGTTTTGAGGAGGTTGTTGGTCATTCTCATTGGGATGCAGCAATGGATAAGGAGATGGCTGCATTAGAGGCCAATAAGACTTGGGATCTAGTATCATTGCCGAAGGGCAAGAAAGCTATTGGATGTAAGTGGTTTTATAAGATTAAGCACAATGCAGATGGTTCTATTAGTAGGTACAAAGCTAGGCTGATTGCAAAAGGCTATGCCCAGACATATGGCATAGATTATGAAGAAACCTTCAGTCCAGTTGCTAGGATGGCAATTGTCTGATGTGTGATTGCTTTGGTAGCAGCCAAAGGTTGGAGGTTGCAGCGAATGGATGTGAAGAATGCCTTCTTGCATGGTGATTTACAGAAAGAAGTGTATATGGATTAGCCAGCAGGTTATGAAGATTTGGAGCATCCCACGTATGTGTGCAGGTTGAAGAATGTGCTCTATGGGCTCAAGCAAGCACCTAGAGCATGGTCTGACAAGATCAGAGAGTATCTTGTCAATATTGGCTTTTATGTTTCTGATGCTGATCACTCACTTTATGTGAGAAAGGGAGATACAGGTTTGGTCATCATAGTCATCTATGTGGATGATTTGATTATTACAGGTGATAGAAATAGTGGGATTGCTGAAGTCAAGGATTTTTTAAAGAAGAAGTTTGAGATGAAAGATTTAGGTGAGCTAAGGTACTTCCTTGGCATTGAGGTGATCAAATGTGATGATGGTATATGGCTGTCCCAAAGACAGTATGGCTTGCATATGTTATCCAAGTATGGTATGATAGCATGCAAACCACTTTCAGTCCCATTGGAGCATAATGTAAAGTTAAGTGCTAATGTTGGGGATGAGATATAAGACCCTAATATGTTCAGGAGGATAGTGGTGGGGAGTTTGATCTACATGACCATTACAAGGCCAGACTTGAGCTACGTTGTTGGTCTTGTGAGTCAGTTTATGCAAGTACCTCGAAAGCCACATTTGGATGCAGTCAGACGCATATTGAGATATGTGAAGTCCACATTACATTATGGACTTTTCTATGAGGCAAGTACAGATATACAGGTGTTTGGATACACAGATGTAGATTGGGCTGGTAGTATGTTTGATAGAAGATCTACCAGTGGATACATGTTCTCTCTTGGTAGTGCAACAGTTACTTGGAGCAGCAAAAAGCAATCTACAGTTGCTTTGTCGAGTACAGAGGCTGAGTATAGAGGTGCTGCTGTTGCAACATATGAGGTAGTATGGCTAAAAAAGTTAATGGTTGATTTGCATGTGCAAGTGGAAGGTCCAGTTGTCATTTATTGTGACAACATGAGCAGTATACAGTTGGCTAGGAACCCTGTGTTCCATGCCACGACAAAACATATTGAGGTACACTACCACTTTGTGAGAGAGAAGGTACTACTAGGTGAGATTGACTTGGTGTATGTCAGCACACAGGATCAGATAGCTGACATCTTCACGAAGGCATTGGGTACAGAGAAGCTTCAAAAGTTTCAAAGCTTACTTGGAGTCGCAGAGATGCAGTTGAGCTTGAGGGGGAGTATTGAGATGACAAGCTCAACACATGCGGACATTGATGATGGACCGCCTGGTTAGATGGGTCCACACGTCTATACTTAGCATGTCGGTGGTCATTATGACTCTCACATGGCCACTGACTCATTACTTATTATATTCAGGTTGTTACACCTATTTACAGCTGGCATAGTTACAGCGCCAATCGATTAGTGTAGTCAGTTATGCAGTGTTTGACTTAGTAGGCCACTTTCCTTATGTTGTATCTTATCTATACTTTAAGTACTTTGTAAAGAGTATGGAAGAAGAAGAAGAAACCAGCAAGAAAACGTTTTTGGCCTCCATCTCTCTTCTTGTCTCTTGAGCGAGCTTCTCCTTGTGCATTCTGTGTGTGTTCGGCGCATCATCTCAAGCAAGTCTCCCCACCACGCGATTCTTGACATGTGACCCAAAACACTGCTTGGCTCTTATTGCAAAAGCCTTATATGGATGGAGCATAGTTAAAGAGACCTGATTAGCAATATAAATAGCAACCTAAGCATACTGAGCATTATCCCAAGCATCATTGCATACCCATCTTCTCTATCATCAATGCATAAGTAAATTCAGTGCCATACATCTCTTTTGACTGCATGCACTTCAAGTGTCATACATGGGTGCCATTAGCATTGTGGGGGTGTCTAAGGGGAATCATTGCATCAGGGAGGGTGGAACTCATGGAAGGTACATGCACCTACATACAAGTATCGGGCTTCAAATCACCGAAAGACGTGCAAAGTTTCCCCCGGGCCGGTATGTGCACCCCTTCAAGGTCTTAAGTGGTAAGTATCACTATATTGATTGCTTATTACACATTCTCTATTTAATAAATTCATGTCAATAAATTAGTGACTCACTTTTCTTTAAGTGTTGATGATGATCTAGCATGGCCATGAGACCATTTAGAGACCAGTATTCCTAGTGCATCACTTAATGGGGTGATTAGAGCATTGTGATGGGGATATCTGGTATATGCAGTACAAGTTATGAAGGGGGAAAGAAGTGTTTGCCAAGTGTAAGAGTGTACACAAGAACCAAGGAGTTACACATAAATGAAGATGGATTGAGTTCTAAGAAGAGGAAGTGCATTAGCATTGTGTATATATATTTATGTGTGCATCCAGAGGCGCATGGGAATGTTTACTTGTGTGTAATGAGCATTGCATTCATTTGGGGTCATCCTCTCCCCTACAAGTCAAGGTTTAAGGTCTTTTCTTTCATTAAAAAAGACGAGAGAGGGAATTCTCTCACCAAGAAAGAAGAGAGACGTGATCCTCTGGAAGTGAGAAGAGAAGTGATTTTCTCTTTCTAAGGTCTACAATGACACAAGCTTTTGTGTGGAATTCAATCTTAAGGTTGAAGCCCAAGGCAATCTAATGAACTCTCCTTATCTATAACTCAATATGGTTGCATGGACCACAAGTTAAGAGTACAGTTTAAAAATCCATTTTTGAAATATCTCGCAATAGAAAAATGATCTCTAAAAATGGGCTGCAAGGATTATCGAAAACAGTGAGATCTACAACTTTCGTGTTGGACGTTTTTTCATCCAAACAACGCACAAAGAGATAACTCAAAATTAGTGCTGCAGAGTAGAACAACCACATCTTGCATGAAGATCAACTCAACTCTCTCTCTAAGAAGAGAAGCTCTTGAAAGCCTATAAAAGAGGAAGCTCTCCTTGGGTGTAAGAGAGAGGTGAAGGAACCATCACTTTGCATGTATTCAAGAGGAGAAGAGAAGGTGCAAGTGTTGTGGAAGCCCTGCTGAAATCAAGTGTTGCGGAAGCTCTGCTGAAATCAAGTTCCAAGAGGAGAAGAGAAGGTGCAAGTATTGTGGAAGCTCTGCTGAAATCAAGCACCAAGAGAAAAGCCCTACACATATTGTGTAGGAGAGAAGGAGACTCAAGAAGGATCAAAAGGTGCCAACTTCCAAGTTGTGCAAGTGTTAGTTGGTTGTATACCGTGCAAGGAACCGTGGTCTTGTTTCCAAGATCTACAAGTAGTAAGAACTGGCTTATGTGTAACAGAGGAGCTTGCTCCTTGTCAATAATATAACTCCACAAGGGGGGGACTGGCCCATCTTCCAGTCCCTAGTGTGTTGCCAATTTCTCTACATCTTTCTTTTCTCTCATCTATTCTCCCTCTATGTCAATATAATATTCGCCATATATATTTTAAGTATATAAGAAAGTCGAGTATGTATATCAGATTCTATAACAGTGGTATTAGAGCAGGTCTCTTTGCTTTTCTCAAAGTAAAGGAGATCCTTGCAAGAACAAGGTAAAGATGGCAACTGAGGAAGCACCTACAAGTGAGCAATTATAGGCTCAATTGATAGAGTATTGTAGCTTGTTGGAGATTCCTAAACTACTTTAATTGATTGACAGCTTAAGGGCAAGAGAAGAAGCTACTTATGAAGGACCGAATCCTCCAAAACATGGTGATATTGGAGGAAACACCATTGCACCAATTGATGGTGAAGATGCAAAGCATCCAATTGTTGAGAAGCTTCCTAGAAGGAAGAAGGATTCTCGGGTCAAGAAGAGTAAAAAGACCTCACCTCGAGTGAGGTGGATGAGGAGGGAGTCATGTCCCTCAGCAACCAACTACTCCCCTGATTACTCAAGTTCCTCCTCCTCATCATCATCTTCTAGTTTCTACTCTCTTGGTTCTAAGTCTCATGTAATTCGCAAACAGACAAAGAGGGAAGAGAAGACTAAGACTTTCAAGTCTGGGGATAAGGACATAAAGTTTGACTCTTACTCTAATAAGAGAGATCCTACTAAGGCGTTAGCCTTTGTCAGGAAATTTGAAGTTGCTTTTTCTGATGGTAATTTCTCAGAAAAGTCCAAGCTAAGGCATGTAGGCATGCACTTGAAAGACACCACTAGCAATTGGTGGTTGACTCTCATTTTGGAGGGAAGGAAACCTATGACTTGGGAAAAGTTTAAGAAGAATTTTTATGCTGAGTTCTTGCCTCCTGATTTTGAGAATGATGTCAAGAAGGAGTGGGATTGGCTAGGCTAGAAAGAGTATGAAAAGGTCACTAGTTATGTGGACAAGTTTTGGTCTACTCTTCTCAAGGTTACTCCTTTCATGGACAACATCGATGAAGAGAAGAAAAGGAAGTTTGAAGCTGGCCTACTCCCTCATTTACATAGAACCATGAAGGTGTATGCACATGAAGCCTTATCTTGCATGATGGATTCTGTCATCATAGCTGAAAGTTTGCATACACCTGGTACATCTTGAAAGTTGGAGATGAGTTCTTATAGAGTTAGATAAGAGCAACTCTATGATCAACCAAGAGACAGGACTACTTGAAGAAGACCTACCTTTACCCATGACCAATATTCAAAGCCAGAGGGTAACAAGAAGAAGCGCAAGTATCTCTCACCCTCTGAGATACAAAAGTACAAAGAGGAAGGAAGGTGCTTTCTTTGTGGTGAGTTAGGGAATATGAAGCCTGACTATCCTCACAAAGGGAAGGAAGCAAATGTGGTTAAAGATCCTCCTCCGCCATCCTCAAATTCTATTCCGGATGTGCAAGCTAACACTCATTCAAATGAGAAGAAAAGACAACTCTTAAAGGATTGGGAGACACTCAACAATCAACGAGTTTTGATACTCTTTGATCCAAGATCCACATATAATTTTGTGTCAACAGATACTCTTGAAAGGCTTAAAATTCCACCGGATCGATTGGGAACACCAATTGGATCAGGTTCGGCATTTGAAGGACTTACAACCAATTCTACTTCTATTCAAGGGAAGTCAAATCTTAGAATTGGGGATTACCGCAACGAAGAATCTTTTCTACTTGCACCCATAAGTAACTGTGATGTTATCTTAGGCATGCCTTGGCATTACAAGATTAGACCTCTCCTGATTTTGTTAAGAAGACCCTTGCATTTCAATTCAAGGGTCGGAACATAGTATGCATTGCTGATGCTGGAGATTAGCCTATGCCAATGGTTAGTCATGTTAGCATTTCTAAAGAAATGAAGAAAGCTATTTCTGCGTACATGATTTTTGTGAGAGAGTCAAAAGAAACTAATGATTCAAGGGCACTTGTTGCCTCTAATGAACACACAATACCAACTAATGCTTCTAAGTCTCAAACTTTAAAAGAACCCCTCTTTTTAATTGATCAAGCTAGACATGATTTTGTTAAACAATATAAAGATTATTTTAGTGATTCACTCCTAGGAGAGTTACCTCCTAAGCGCCCAGAAGATCACACAATTGATCTTATCCCAAGCAGTTCACCACCGCCTTACTGAGTAAGTCCAAGTCAGCAAGAAAAGATCCTAACACAAGTAAACGAATTGTTGAAAAAGGGTTAGTTCAACCTAGCTCTTCTCCATACACTACTCTCCAATCTTACTTGTTCCAAAGAAAGATGGTTCTTTCTGTATATGCATAGACTATAGATCTTTGAACAAGATCACAATCAAGAATCATTTTACTATCCCAAGGATAGATGATATCTTGGATAAGTTGCAAGGGGCTAGTATCTTTAGTCGCATTGATCTCAAGAGCGGCTATCACCAGATATGAATAGCACCTGAAGATGTTTATAAGACAGCTTTTCATATGACATTTGGACTATACGAGTTCTTAGTCATGCCATTTGGTTTGACTAATACACCTACCACATTCAATCGAATGATGGAGAGAATTTTCAGACCTCACTCAAAGTTCACAAGTGTCTTCTTTGATGACATTCTAATATTTTCACGGTCTGAAGAAGAGCATAGAAAACATATACTATTGTTTTTCAAGAGCTTCGCAAGCATAGACTATAGGTCAATGCTAAGAAGAGTGAATTTTTCATTTCGAAAATTCACTACTTAGGCCATATTGTTTCTCACAATTTGGTGAGAATAGATCCTAAGAAGATTCGAGCCATTGTTGAATGGCCTACACCTACTTCTGTACATAAAGTTAGAAGTTTCTTGGGCCTATGTTCATACTATAGGAGATTCATACGAGGTTTTGCGTATGTTGCATCTCCTCTACATGACCTTACTAAGAAGTGAATGCCTTTTTGCTAGGGATCAAGGCAACTACAAGCCTTTGAAAGAATTAAGTTTCTTGTGACTCAAGAACTAGTTCTCATAGTTTTGGATCTTCAAAAACCTTTTGAAGTTCACTATGATGCTTCTGGGGATTGCATTGGAGCTGTGCTTAACCAAGAGCATCATGCAGTAGAATTTGAGAGCCGACGCCTCTCAAGGACCATGAACTACATGCTCCAGTATATGAGAAAGAGCTTATGGCAGTGGTACGTGCTCTTCAAGTATGGAAACACTATTTACTTGGTGTAGATTTTGTTATTAAAATAGATCACCAAAGTCTAAGATACTTCCTCACTCAGAAGAAGCTCTTAGAGAGAAACAAATGCGTTGGGAAAATTTCTTATCTATGTTTCATTTTCAAATCCTTCACACATCTGGAACTAAGAATGTGGTAGTAGATGCTCTATCCCGGTGACCTAGAGTGAATGCAATCACAACTGTTTACCATAACGAGGTCATGGATTTACCCAAAATGTATGCAACTGATTCTGACTTCTCAACCATATGGGATTAGCTTAAATCAATTACACCTTACTCAATTTGAGATGGTTATTTATAGCATCATCAAGCAATTTGTGTAGCATTACTATTGCGACACAAGGTAATGGATGAAGCACATGCATCTCCATATATTGGACATAGGGGTATTCTACCCACTACTCAAGCACTGGAAAGATATTTCTTTTGGCCCACTCTTAGAGCTGACATTGAAAGATATATCCACGAGTGCAAGATATGCCAAAAAGTAAAGTATAACAAGCATAAACCACCTGGTCTACTAAAGCCATTACCTATTCCCAATGAGCCTTGGAAAAGTATAGCCATGGACTTTATTCTGGAGCTTCCTCGCACACAAGCAAGCAATGATGCAATCTAGACTATCATTGATAGATTCAGTAAGCAAGCTCACTTTATACCTGTGCGAAAGACAATCAAAGCCGATCATATGGCTAAGCTATTCATTGCTCATATTTTCAAGCATCATGGCATGCCTAAGTCCATTATAAGTGATCGAGATCCCTGCATGACCAGCCTCTTTTGGCAAGCTCTCTTCGAGAACCTCGGGACAAAGTTAAAGTTTTCATCCTCTTATCATCCTCAAACAGATGGGTAGAGTGAAAGTGTTAATTCTACTATTTTGGACCTTTTGAAATCCTATGTCTCTAATAATCAAAGAGAATGGAAAAAGTATTTGTCTTTAATAGAGTTTGCATACAATGATACGGTACACTCTAGTACTGGTAAGGCTCCCTTTGAGATCATATATGGTAAGCCTCATTTACCACCCATTCTTCTTACGAAGGATAAGATCTTTGCAGCGAATGAGTTTGTTAGAGACATTGATACAACTTTCACTCAAGTAAAAGCTGCTATCCAAAGGACACAAGAGAAGCATAAATGTGAAGCAGATAAACATAGTCGTAAGTTAGATCTCAAGTTGGGATAGTATGTTCTTATTAAGTTTAAAAAGGCTCGCTTGAAGAAGTAGAAAGGCCAAAAGGGTAAAGTGGTTAAGCTTTCTAATCGCTATTATGGCCCTTTCAAGATCACAGATAAGATAAATGATGTGACTTTTTATTTGGATCTACCAAGTCATTGGAACATTCATAATGCTTTCCATATAAGTTTGCTACGTCCCTATATTGGGAAACCTCCTATGGAACCAAGAAGGATCAAAAGGTATCAACTTCCAAGTTGTGAAAGTGTTAGCCGGTTGTATACCGTGCAAGGAATCGTGATCTTGTTTTCAAGATCTACAAGTAAGAACTGGCTTATGTGTAACGGAGGAGCTTGCTCCTTGTCAATAATATAACTCCACAAGGGGGGGACTAACCCATCTTCCAATCCCTAGTGTGTTGGCAATTTGTCTACCTCTCTCTCTACATCTTTCTTTTCTCTCATCTATTCTCCCTCTGTGCCAACATAATATTCGCCATATATATTTTAAGTATATAAAAAAGTCGAGCGTGAATCTGGGATTTTGTAACAGTAAGGGAGGGTAACCTCTCCTTTATCTTACTATCTCGCTTGGCATTGGCCTTTTTCCTCAGCTGGAGTATACATGGCAGACATTTTTATCAAGCAATCAGCATGAGATGCATTGGAAAGGAGACATTGGGCATTTTCATGAGATGCAAGGGATGAACATGGGGTAGGGGTTACCTTAGCAGTCCAATGACTCATTGGCTACTACTTACCCAATTTACAATGGCTATCGTTCATTTTGGGACTTATCCAAGATCATAAGACAAAATGGAGGTTAATGTCAACCAATACAATGAATTTCAGGAAGAGATATGATGCATGCACACAAAGAGAATTGAGCTACTGAACATATGCAATCTTGAATCTCTCTAACAAGGGATTAAGCTCAGTAAGTGGCTAAATTGAGAGATTAAGATAAGATTGGCATATATCTTTAATGCTTGAGAAGACCATTGAAGCATAACTCATCATGATACTTGATTGCTCAAGTCCGGTTGATTGGGGCATTAGTGGAAGAAGACTTTAGCATTCGAATGCTCCTACTAATGAGGATGGCTCTCGTGCTTGTCCGTGAGCTTGAGCTTTAGAGAGGAAAAGCTTCAAGTGAAGCTTTCATGGCTACCCACAAAGCTCCCATACATGCTGAACTTCATGTCTTCAATCTCGGTAAGAGAAGTCATTCACAGGCTGAAGGGCTTGTGAGGGTTGAGCAGTCAAGGTCAGAGATAGCTTCAGTTGAAGAATCCATGGATGTCCAAACTATCCAGTTGTTGTCCACCATGGAGGTTGATTCCATGGGTGTCAAGATTATCAAGAAGGAGAAGGTAAGAGTGTTGATCAAGTGCCTGGAGTGGCAAAGGGCAGAAGGGAAGAAAGGTTGGAGCAGAGGGGGAAAGTAGGCAGAGCAAGAAACAACATCGCAAAATGTGCCACAAATTTCAGGCTGTTCCTTGGGCTCTCTCCTGGCCTATGACCCTTCTCAAGGGTATTACCCTTGGTCAAGGGCAAGTGAGGAAGTGTAACGTGCCTGCTCCTCAAATCGCAAGACACATCCTAGCAGTCCATCGAGAGATATATCTAGAAGATGCTGCTCGGCACTCGCAAGGAATGGCATGGGGTTTGCCAACTAGGGTCTCTCAAGTTTGCCCCCGCAACGGAACTTATCCGGGCATTCCCACTAGGATCGACCTGAAGTCCGGGTTCCTAGCCAACATTGTCTAAAGTCATAGACCGACTTTTTCCTAACATTTCTCGTTAACATTTCCTTTGAGGAAAGCTCTCGGCTAACCGAGACCACCCTGCTGTAGGATAGACTCATTGGTCACATCCACCATGCTTTCCTCGGGGGTTGTTTTAGTTATCTAGTTACCTTCCACATTATATTTGACATATAAAGGCAGCTTCCTTAATTAACCCATTAGTCACAGGTTCCTTTACGTAATTTAGGGCACAGACACGAAGACAAGATAAAACAAGATCAAACACTTCCTTAACTTATCTTCAGATTAATGTGTGTCTCTTGCCCATACAGGAGAATTAAGTGTTCCTTTGCAGAAAAAATCCTTCTGTCTTCCGGCAATAAAACCCGAAGGTTTATCCTACCAAGATTCCGCCTTGTAACTAGTATCAAGGCCTCGAGATCCCATCTCGAGTCACGTAGAACACTTGTGTAGGGCCCAAAGGCATTGGGATTTATGGCCAGAGCCCCCATTGGCACCCAAGTGTCCTCCTATGCCAAGTAATTTCCATGGAGAGAGCTCTCGCGGCGGGTTCGGTCCACATTCCCGGCGCGAATTCGCAATCCCCTTGGTTAGGGTTTGGCGGTTCACGGGGGGTAGCTAGCGCCATCCTTCCTTAATTATCCCTTTAGGAAATCAACCACAGCTGAAGCACCCAGCTTAATAACAATTACTGGGGAAAACATCCCTTTTATTTCCATTGCAATCTGTCATCTCAAACCCGGCCATGCAATCATCAATCACAAACAGCTTGGATTAGCATCCAAAACCACATCAATAAATAGTTGAATGCACAATCTCTTACTTCAAGGCATCACAATCCCATTGCATGCACAACCAGAATTTAACTTGGATGTATCAAAACACTTTTTACAACCTTTCCAAACAACCAAGCATAACTTGGGTCAACAATCCATCTTTAACAAGACCAACCTTCGTTAAAACCATTTCAACAGTTCCGAGCAACATGCTTAGTATGAATCAACTACCCTAAAGTTCGCTCTCCACCTTGGGTTAGAGCTTTGTAGGGTCGATTTAACAAGTTCCTTCTAGGTCCTTTTGTCTTGTGTGGCCCTCCATGGTTGCGACTTACTTGGCAATCTGTCTAGCTCATTGAGTTTCACAACCATAGAGCCTTTGATGGACAACCCTTTTGGAAAAGAAATGACTAAGTCCTTGGAGTTGGGTTCTTAAGTTTTCAAGGTATGGCAATAAACCCTCCTTGTTGGTCATCAGTTGGATATCAACTTTAAGTAAATACAACATCTTCTAACCTTCTATCTTTAAGTGTGATGCTATGCAGAATCTTTCTAGTCAAATTCACTCCTCATGTGCTTGGAGCATACCAATGCAATCGCCACTCTTATCACCTTTCCACTCTACTAGCCCCTTTAAAATGATATGCAATGAGAAGTTCATGCATTGATAACCTCTAGACCCTAGTGTATCCACCTTTGTGCGGGTGTTTGCAAAGGTAAACATATATCACAACAGCTATTGTGTCGTAAGAAATTTCTTAAGTATGTATTAGATTCCTAAATGGATACATCATAGTGTATGACAACTTAGATGTTTTGATTATAAACTTATTTAGGATGCAATCTATGTCATAACCTCAACTGAACATTATATGACTCGTACTAAGCCTTAATACGTTTGCATCCTATGCGGGAATAGATTAGAAATTCCTTCCATTTCATGTGATAAATCATGCTTATAGATTAAATTATGTGTACAATGGAAGAAAGAAGTTCCTTTTGAGTTTTACGGATCACCTGGATGTGGAGAGAGGGTGACGAGATGTTACGATTGGTTGCGACTCCACTAGCATTTCTATCTTCGACCACAGCTTCCACGCTAGTCCTCTTAGTAAGCTTTCCCTTTGGAGCCATCTTGCACACAAGATCCTTCACCCTGGGTCCTTGATGTGGTGGCTTTGTTTAAGGGCGGCTCGCAAGTGGTCACCAAACCAATGAGGGAGATGAAAGTCCGATAGTGTTCGTGACTTTGAAAATCGCCTTGGCTGGAGATAATCCCTAACTTCCACCCCTCTCTCTCTCTCTCTCTCTCTCTCTCTCTCTCTCTCTCTCCTTCTTCTTCTTCTTCTCTTCTCCTTCTCTCTCTCCCTCTTCTTCTTCTTCTCTTCCTCACTCCCTCTCCTCCTTCTCTTCTACCTCTTCTTCTTCTTCTCTTCTCTCTCCCACTCCTTATTCTTCTTCTTCTTCTCTCTCTCTCTCTCTCTCTCTCTCTCTCTCTCTCTCTCTCTCTCTCTCTCTCTCTCTCTCTCTCTCTTCTCCTCCTTCCTCTCCTTCTTCTCCTCCTTCTCTTTCTCCCTCTTCTTCTCCTTCTTCCTCTCCTCTCTCTTCCTCTTCTTCTCCTTCTTCTTCTCCTCTCTTTCCTTCTTCCTTCTTCTCCTCACCCTCTCTCCTCTTCTTCTTCCTCTCTTCCTCTTCACCTACTCTCTCTCTCTCTCTCTCCTTCTCTTCTTCTCTCCCTCTCCTCTTCCTCTTCTTCTTCTTTTCTCTTTTTTTTCTCCTACTCTCTCTCTCTCCACTCCTTCTTTCCCTCTCTTTCCTTCACTTCATCTCTCCCTCTCTTCTCTCTCAACGCTGATCACGGAAGGGGGGGGATTTACTGGCGACCAGCGAGATGGCGCAGGCCTGGCGAGGCTAGTTTCGAGGGGGGGGCTGCCTATACATCAACCTGGGGGGGTTTGTTGTGCTACAATGGAGGAAAAGGCGTTGTAATTCGCCAACACGGGGACCGTAGTGTCAGTCTTCACGTCCAGGGGGCTGCCTTCTGCAACGGAGGGAGGGGGTGGTTTTTATAGGTGGAGGGGGGAGGTGGAAAAGCGGTGCCACCAGCCACCTGGGGCTACATGCCCCCATCTCCAGCTCACTCCCTCTCTCTCTCCCCGCCATGCTCACGGCAGGGGGAGAGAGAGGAAGGAAAAAAAAATTCAGAAAAAATCAAAAAGGGAGGGGGAGGGGGGAGAGTTTCTATGGGGGAGGCACGGGGGCACACGGGGGGCGGGGAGAGGGGGATTGGGGGGGGGGGGGGGGGGGATGTTACAGGAAGGCTCCTGGGACTTCAAGTTTGCACTTCCATGGCTGATCCAAGGAAAAAGAGGATTCTCTCTGTTGTGTGGCTATGGCAGCTTGCCTAGGAGGAGAGAGAAACGGGCTGAAGCAAAAAGTAGTTGAGTTTTTGTCCTCCTCCAACCCTTGAGACTCCAAAGTTGACCTGGAACCCTTAAAATTTGCATGAAAAGAAGTGACGACCTACTATTTTAACCATTCTACCTCCAGATATGTCTGAGTCTCCAGCCATAGCTCCTCCTTGCTTCAAAAAGCTAAAGTTAACTGCATTCCTTTTTACTGTACATGTACCTGTAAGCTGAGTAACTAGGGTTTTTGGGATTTGAAAATGAAGAAAGGGGAAAGGGAAAAGGACCAAAGCGTGAAGCTCTGATACCACTTGTAATGAATGAAGCTGAGAGGAGAGAGGAGAAGAGCTGAAGAGAGAAAAAGAGAGAGCAAAGAGAAGAGAAAAGAAGACTAGAAGAGCAGAGAGAAAGATAGAAAAGAGGAGAGAAGGAAGGAGGAAGCCATGAAAGCAGAAGATAAATGCGAAGAGTATGATCTTGATAATAACTGGTTGCCCTAATCTAGGGCTTTTACACCTTATATACCTCGGTCAGTGTGATTGGGTGTTAAAACCCTAGTCAGTGTGTATCCCACTTCTTACCATGACCCGTCGGTAGGACAAACGTATTGTGTAGATCCCTCCATCTTTTCTTGGAATCTATTTTCAAAAATCCAAATGGACCTCGCTGAACAGTTGTCCCAACTCCTTCCGATACCACTTTAAACCACTGTACATTGAATATGATCATGGAGAAGCTATGGTAATCCATTGAGATAATACTTTGTAAGTTTTTAAAATACTCCATCTCACCTACTATAGTATTCAAATCCATGGCCCGCCATTTGCTCTCTTGCTCAAACTTTTCTATGATACTACAATCCATGGTGGAGCGCATTTTATCAATGTGCTTAACACAAAAAAATCACCCACGCGACTATGCCACACTATAGATTTTGTATTGTACACTGAAGTGGTTAGATTATTTGTTGCCCATAAAATCTAGATACGATAGCAAATAAAGCATATGGCCACCTTTAGACTACACTCCTTGGTAGAGACTACTTCTTCGTGAGAAGCTACAATCAAAGCTCCATGTAACTAGTACATAGATATAAATCATGGCATCTCCTCCATGCCCTCAGGATATCGAATTGGTCGATGGCATGTACTGCGTTGAAATTCTGATTGTGCTTATTTCCAATCTTTTATGGCTTGCTCGTACCTAGTGAGCCACTTCTCCATGTGGATGTATGATGCATTATATAAAAATAATTCACTTTCTCCTCCATGGTAACATCCATCTTTTTTTCTACTCCATTTCCAACCACCACATCCTCTGGTCAACCTATCATTATCCTTCAGAGACCATAGCATAATGTTGTCTGAATCCATCGTTAATAGCCACTTTGAAATATGCACTAATGCCTCCAACATTAGCTAAAATTCAACCATGCTACCTTGTAACCGAACTCATTGTCACCACAATGCCCTTCAGGGTTTTCATGAAGTGCTCTAAGAACAACATTCATCGCGTATGGACAAGTCCCACAATCTCTACTTCATCTACAAGATACATCAAGAGATGAGTTTGTATCGTGAGCATGCTCGTGGGTAGGTACTTCTCAAAGAGACAATCTGTCTCCACCACTCCCCGCCTTGTAGATTCAATAGAGAATATCTTGATCTCCTTCTGTGAGATCCATTGCACTAAATTCAACAACCTAGAAATCACCTCGCATATTTCTAGAGTGAGGCACCCCACAATCGCGAGTCAGAAATGGAGAAGCATTACATCACATCAAGTAGACACTAAATAGCAAAATATTGAGGCTACTTGCAATCAAGGTCAGGACATACCTAACATATCTTATACCAATCATGGGATTTCAAGCTGGTATAGCGAGTCGTCTTTAGAAAAAGGAGACCTCAGGGAACACATCATACCCATCGCTAGACCTGATAATTTTCTTCACAATGCGCTGTTCTTTAGCGGACGTGACCCAAGGAGCATGAGATAGCATCACTGCTGCTCAACTATGGCCGAAACGCCTCCTTCTTGCCCACCTTCTTCAAATCCATTCATGCTACTACAGTGTGTCTCTTTCCTCTGATATGGTCCCATATCCAACAAATGGTCGATCTGTAAGTAGGTCCAATATGGCAACTCGTAGAAAACTGAGAACCATTGCATTCCTCTTGGATGTGACTCTTGGTGGTGGACATTTTTAACTCGTACCAACAATAGAGTAGAAAAAATCAACGGAGCATAGAATGTACCTAAACAACTCAGTCACACTCGCATCGCTCCACCCGTACTTTGCCTGCATACTTAGAAGCACAAGTAGGATCTTCAGGAAAGATACTCGGTACCCATCATATAATGGTATGAATGCTTCCTCTCTCAGTGGATCAGATGACTCGGCATCCCTAGGCATTAATATATTGATCATTACCTCCATCTCAAGCTCCAAGATTGGAGGAAGGTCCAAAGGCCTATTGTCTCCTCTGGTATTGAGGGTGTAGTCAGTAGTGTGCCCTCCAATTGGCGTATCAGCTTAGGCACTCCATTTATCACATGCCCGTGAACTCTTTTAATGAGCTACAATAGGTGCATTCCTTGGAAAGAAGCATCACCTCTATGTGCAAATTTCACATGCACGTCTAATATTTTTATATATGATATTCAATTACTTTGTGAATGTAAAGCATGATTGATACACATTTTTCTTACCATTCACTCAAAGTCTGAGGTCGCATGTTTGATGATCTCCGATTGAAGCTCATCAAAGCATTGTACGTGTTTTGGACAAGTGACGCTTTCGTCTGATTGCCAGCTTGCATTATGTGCAAGAACACGAGACATGCTGATTAAGATACGCCTCGCGATCTTGGACATTCTAACCATCATCATTCTCCATTTGGTCTATGTTATTGTAAACAATATGTTTTTGTTCCCCTTGTTGATGATCTTGCTCGATTTTAATCTCTGCTTCTCTTTCTTTTCCTTTCCCTCTATTTGTTTACCTTCCTCCATCTCTCTTTGTTTGTTCATTTTCTCTTCCTATCTCTCTGTCTTTATCTATCCCCCTCTCTATTTCTCTTCCCACCCCTCTTTCTCTCTCTCTTTCCCTTTTTCTTATTTGTCCCCCCTTCATCCTTCTTTGTTCCTCTCTCTCTCTCTCTCTCTCTCTCTCTCTCTCTCTCTCTCTCTCTCTCTCTCTCTCTCTCTCTCTCTCTCTCTCTCTCTCTCTCTGTGTTTCTTTCTCTCCTCCATCTTCCCTCCCTACTCTCACTTCTTGTCTCTTTTCCTTTCCCTCCCTTCTTATCTCTATTTCTTTCTTTTTTTTCCTCTCCGCTCTCACTTGACGCATCTCATTATAATCAAAATGAAAGATAGAAAATAAAGAACTTATAAAACAAGGACATTGAAAGACCCTCTCTCCCCACCTCTCTTTGTGTCTCTCTTCCCCCTCCCCCTTTATTTTTATATTATTGCATTCTCTCTAATTCTCTCATTATTTCCATATTTCTCTCCCATTTATTTTTCTATCATTCCATTCTCTCATTGTTTCCATATTTCTCTCTCACTCTCTATCTTTCTTTTTATCCCCCTCTCTCTCTTTCTTTTCATTCTCCTTTCTCTCTTTCTCTTTCTTTGTTGCCTCTCTTTGTTTCTCACCCCTCCCCCCATTTCTCTTACTCATTCTCCTCTCTCCCTCCCTCTATATCTTGTTTCTCTCTTCATCTCTCTCTCTCTCTCTCTCTCTCTCTCTCTCTCTCTCTCTCTCTCTCTCTCTCTCTCTCTCTCTCTCTCTCTCTCTCTCTCTCTCCATATCTTGTTTCTCTTCCTCTCTTTCTTTGTTACCTTTCCTTATTTTCTCTCTCTTGTTCCCTCTTCCTTCTTCTCCCTCTCTCCTTTCCTCTCTCTCTCTCTAAAAAAAAAGAAAAACAAAAAAGAAAACAAAACAAAAAAACAAATCAAGAAGAGAAAATGCACCTACCTCAAAGGCTCGTTCGGCCTCCTCTTTGTGACATTCCTTCTTTCTCCCTTGTGCACTTCTCCCTCTTCGTAAACTGTTAGAAATCAAGCTCCACCCGTCAGTTTGTCTTGGTGTGTAACCGGCATCTGTGACAGCTAGTGTACATATGTCTCCATGTGACTACATTAAATAAGTCGGGTTGGTAGTTAGTCAGTGACTTGACTAGAGTTAGCCAGTCTAGTCAGTCTAGTTTACTATACATTGTATTGGGTGTTTTAGTGTTATGTTGAATAATGAAGAAAAAGACATTGAGAGCCTGAAGGCTCACGGATATGGTGTTTCCCTGTCTTTCTCTCTCTCTCATCTTTGAACATGATATCAGAGCACTCACAAGACTGGGCTCTATGGAGTAGAGCATTGCAGAAAAAGACTTCAAGACTGACCTGAAGGGCTGGAAAAAGAAGAGGACTGACTATCATTTTCACCATTTTGGTCACACAGAGGTATGCATTGTTGAAGGAGAGTAGCCATTGGTCAAGAGGCTGTTGGTGACCCTACTGGAGTATCTGAAAGGCCCTATTGAGCCTATGCAAGCCTTATATAGGCTCAAATCGGCCATTGTGTATAGCAACAACCCTTGTTGAATCTGCGTGAACTGTGCATGTAGAGCTAAGTGGACTGCAACCTGAGGAAACTCAAATGGGGTACTTGGAAAAGACTCATAAGGCATGAATGCTCACTCTTGAAGGTATTTGAAGAGTACAAGAGGCAAATGCTTGTGTGGGAGCTCTGTTATGAGCTGGAGTAACAGACACAGATTTGTAATCAGTTCTAAACTGCTGTGAAAATGAATGGACAGCATGCATTTAGTCATTATTGACATACAGGAGCTTTGTGCTACACTCAGAAGGCATCTTTAAAGCACAAGAATGTGTCAAAGCATGTATACATTGGATCAAATGTCTTGGAGCTGAGATTTCTTGCTTAGAACACTCAGATTTAAAAGCCATTGACAAGCTAGAAACTGTCATACACAGTGAATAGCAAGCATTGTATCTTGCTAAAGTAATACATGTCACTTTGGAGCTTCTATCACCTATATGAACTGACATATGCATGTTGAATGTATGGAGGATTGTGGAAAGCATTGGATGTTGCTGAATACTCAGATCTGGACCTGAAATAATTGCCTTGACAGTGCTTGGGTTGGTTATGAACAGTCATGGTTATGGACAGTCATGTATTCCTTGACAGTGATTAATGAAGACTGAAGACAAGTTGTCTACGCCTACCCAAATGCTCATGTATTGAACCCATCACTTTAAAGTGAATGTATGATATGATTTGAAGACTTTTTGGAGCTACTTAAAGCTTGTTATGCTGATTTTTGGTTGACTGCAACCTGTAACCAAATTAGTTGACACTTGTACTTGCTAGTTATGCACTGTTTTGTGCTTCTATGCCTATGTATGGCTTGACACATGTACTAGAAGCTATCTGGGAAGTTCTGGGACATGTATGCATGTTGTTTTTGGACTTGAAATTGTTGCTGGTTATACACAGTCTACAGTTTTCAGACTGCATCTTTGGTCCCTAGCAGTGAGGTTGCAGGAATTTAAACTGAAGCAAATACATAGCATATGTATTGATTGTTCTACCTATGGGTTAGACCATTTGTTTTGGGACTGTTTTGGGTTATCAGTGGGCTGAAATACCCTGGTTTTTTACTGCAATTAGTTGCAGAAAACTGTCATAAATTGTTGTGGACTGAACTTGGTTAGTCATACTTATTGGTTTACAAGTAGTTAAACATTTGACAGGCAGTCTATTGCATCATGGCTAATGCACATGGGACTGATAATATCACTCAGATAGTTGGAGAGAAGTTAGACAACAAGAACTTTGCATTATGGAAATTCAGAATGAAGAACTTTCTAGTTGGCAGGGGTTATTGGGATCTATGTACAGGAGATGAGGCTACTCCTGAGTTGCCTGCAATGAATCCAACTAATGAACAGAAAAGAGCTCATAGGCTATGGAATGAGAGAGCATGCAAGGTGTTGCATTGGTTTTCTCTATGTATATCTGATGCTATGGTAATTCAAATCACTGGATGTGAGACTCCGAAGGATGCTTGGGACATACTAATGAAAAATTATGGAACCATGACACGTCCACGAAAGATCCAGTTGAAACAGCAGTTCAACCACATGTCTAGGAATGGCAGGAGCATCCAGGTGTATACCACGGAGATTAAGACCATAGCTGATCAACTTGCTACCATTGGCTCAAGTGTATCAAAAGATGATATGATTGATGTTGCCTTGAATGGATTAGGGAAAGAGTACAAAGCTTTTGACACATCCATTTCTGTTAGAGAAGAGCCCCCTACCTGGGAAGAGCTAGTTGCTTTGTTGCTGCATGAGGTCAAGCTTGGTTTGAATACAGGTTCCAGTGTATCTCAGAGTAGAGACACTGTGTTATACTCTAGCCAGCGTGGCAGAGGATTTAGAGGTCATGGTTCATTTCGAGGTCATGGTGACACTCGTAATGCTTATGGACAACAGCAGCAGCAGGGTAATTGGCATGGTACAAATACACAAGGCCAGCGTGGATCTGGTGGGTTTAGAGGCAGGGGGAGATCACCCCGAGATAGAGGTGGTGGATCTGGTTCATGGCAGTCATCTGATCAGTCCAGCAAGGACAAGGATTGCCATTATTGTGGCAAGTATGGGCACATTGCAAAGGATTGCTACAAGAAGCAGGGAGATATGAAAGCAAAGGGCAGACAACATGGGCACTATGCATCTTCTAGTGGTGCTCATGATGAGCAAGTTGATAGACTATTTTCCATGCAGCATGTATCCAAAAATGTATCGAGACATAATAGAGATGATAGATGGTACATTGACTCTGGAGCATCAAACCACATGACACCGCATGGAGAGTGGTTTGATGAGATGGTTGCAGGTACACATGGTCATGTATGTACTGGGGATGACACCCAACATGACATAAAGCATAAAGGGATTGTTCCTCTCATGATGCCTGATGGCAAGAAGAAAGGCCTGCATGATGTATTACATGTACCGACCATAACAAAGAATTTCTTGTCTGTGGGTCAAATGGCAGAACACAATCTGCAAGTGAGATTTAACAAAGATGGATGTTTCATTGAGGAGTATGGAAATGGCTGCAAGTTAATTGCCAAGGGTAGAAGGGATGGCAGGATGTTTACTTTGGATGCGACCATTCCGGGACTTAAGGCAGTCATGTTTGCTCATGATGAGAGTACCATTCGGGATGTAGAGATTTGGCACAAGCGGATTGGGCATGTCAATGTACAAAAGCTGAAATCTATGCAGCAGAAGGAAGTAGTACTTGGATTACCTAAATTCAAGTATAATGACTTTGGTCATGTATGCCCTGCATGTCAGTTTGGGAAGTAGGCACGGTTTCCGTTCATGAGACATGTAAAAAATAGCACTAGGCCTTTACAGTTGGTGCACTCTAATGTCTGGGGTCCTTCACATAATGCGTCGTTTGGAGGTGCACAGTATTATGTCTCATTTATCGATGATTTCAGAAGGTACACTTAGCTTTATATTTTGAAGCATAAAGATGATGTGTTTGATGCATTCAAAGATTTCAAGAAGCATGCAGAGAATGAGTTGGGCTGCTACATATCATGTTTGAGATCAGATGGAGGAGGTGAATATGTATCTAATTACTTTGACAGGTATCTTGCTAAATATGGGATTAGAAGACAGCTTACTTGCAGCTATACACTGCAACAAAACGGTGTTGCAGAGAGGAAAAACAGGGTCCTGATGGAATCAGCTAGAGCTATGCTGAATGAGAAGTGTCTGCCAAATGGTTTTTGGGCTGAAGCAGTGATGACTATTGTCTATGTGCTGAATCGAACCCCTACAGTAGGGATTCATGATGTCACTCCATATGAGAGGTTGTATGGTCATAAACCTGATATTTCGCACTTGAAGGTATTTGATAGCATTGTATATGTGCATATACCATATGAAAAGAGGAAGAAATTGAATCCTAAGATAGTGAAGAGTGTATTTCTGGGATATGCACAGGAATGGAAAGCTTATAAGTGTTATGTACCTTCTACGCATGAGACACTTATAAGCAGAGATGTGGTATTTGATGAGTTAGCATCCTGGTATGGGAATCCTATTGCAATGCCTACTGATGGCTCACCCAGTATGAGTCGTGCTAAAAATACTCCTGCAGAGAGTACTTCCATGAGTGGTCAAACAGGTGATGTATCATCTACAGTGAATCCTTAGACAGGACGATTGCGTAGTCACACTACTGCATCCACTGACACGAATATGTCAGTGAGAGGGGGAGAACAGATAAGGGAAAAGAAAAGGTTTTTGAAGATGTAACAGGTCCACTCACTGCAGGTTATGAGTCATCTAGCAGTGACAGCTTAGACAGTTAATTGGGGATTCCATCTGTTTTATGACGCCAGGTACTAGGCAGAGTCGTTATGTGCCGCCTCGTGAGAGGCAAGCTCATAGTGAGCCACAGCTCAGGAGATTAGAGAGGGTCAGACGACCTGTTGATAGATACACTTACACTAGATATTCAGCCCGTCATTATGCTTATATGACGAAAGTAACAGGTTTTAGAGAACCAAGTAAGTTTGATGAGACAGTTGCAGATGAGGATTGGCGTGCTGCTATGGATGAGGAATATTCAGCTTTGGCTGAAAATGGCACATGGGATTTAGTACAGTTGCCTGAGGGCAAAACACCTATTGGCTGCAAGTGGGTGTATAAGGTAAAATATAAATCAGATGTATCATTGGAAAGATACAAGGCCAGGCTAGTTGCAAAGGGGTATGCGCAGCAATATGGTCTTGATTATGAGGAGACTTTCAGCCCTGTAGCAAAGATGGCTACAATTAGAACTGTGATTGCTTTGGCAGCAGCTAGAGGCTGGAAACTATGGCAGATGGACGTAAAGAATACCTTTCTGAATGGAGAGTTAGAGGAAGAAGTTTACATGGAACTGCCTGAAGGCTATGTGCATCCAGAATTTCCAGCACATGTATGCCGGTTGAAAAAGGCATTATGGGCTGAAACAACCACCAAGAGCATGGAATGCTCTCATCAACAGTTATTTGCAGCAACATGGTTTCCAATTGGGTGATGCTGATCATAGTTTGTTTGTGAAAAAGACAGATCGTGGCTATGTATTCCTAGTTGTCTATGCTGATGACTTGATCATTACAGGAGATTATGAAAGCGGGATTGCTGAAGTAAAGACATGTTTATAGTCTGAGTTTAAGGTCAAGGATCTAGGAGAGCTGAAATATTTTTTGGGGATTGAGGTTGTCTCTACACCTCAAGGCATATGGCTGCTACAGAAGCAGTATGCTCAGGACATGTTACAGAAATATAGTATGGTTGATTGCAAGCCTTTGGATACGCCTTTAGAGCAGAATGTCAAGCTGCAAATTGATGTTGGGATAGAGATTGAGAATGTTACCATGTACAGACAGATGGTAGGCAGCTTGATCTATCTCACAATCACTAGACCTGACTTGAGTTATGCTGTGGGGCTGATCAGTCAGTTCATGCAGAAGCCTCGCAAACCACACTTGGATGCAGTTAGAAGAATTCTGAGATATGTAAAGAGTACCACAGATCATGGGCTGTTTTATGCATATGGGAAACCCCTTGACTTGATGGGGTATACTGATACTGACTTGGCTGGTTGCACTTATGACAGGAGGTCAACCAACGGCTATGCATTTGGATTGGGTAGTAGCATGATCAGTTGGCAGAGTAAGAAACAGCCTACAGTTGCACTGTCCAGTACGGAAGCAGAGTATCGTGGTGCGGCCTTAGCGGCCTATGAAGCTATGTGGTTACAGAAGTTGCTGAATGACTTGGGAATACACTTGGACAGCAAAGCAAGGCTGTACTGTGACAATTTAAGCAGTGTCATGTTAGCAAGCAATCCTGTTTATCATGCAAGATCGAAACACATTGAGGTTCACTACCATTTCATTAAGGAAATGGTTTTAGCAAATCAGATTGACTTGGAGCATGTGAAGACCAGACTAAAGACCAGATAGTAGACATCTTTACCAAATCACTTGGTAAAGATAAGTTCATTCACTTTAGACAGCTACTTGGAGTGATGCAGATGGTTTGAGTTTTTTTGTTTGAGCTTGAGGGGAAGTGTTAGAAATCAAGCTCCACCCGTCAGTTTGTCTTGGTGTGTAACCGACATCTGTGACAGCTAGTGTACATCTGTCTCCATGTGACTACATTAAATAAGTCTGGTTAGTAGTTAGTCAATGACTTGACTAGAGTTAGCCAATCTAGTCAGTCTAGTTTACTATACATTGTATTGGGTGTTTTAGTGTTATGTTGAATAATGAAGAAAAAGACATTGAGAGCCTGAAGGCTCACGAATATGGTGTTTCCCTGTCTCTCTCTCTCTCATCTTTGAACATATACGACGGCGGTGGCGTCGGTAAGGAGCTCTCATTCTCTCTTTCCTTTTCCCTCTCCCTCTCAAGGCAACAATCTCTACTACTCTCTCGAAAATGTTTATGGCAAAGGCTGCGCTTAGGTTTTCGGCCATTTTTTTTCTCAAACTGGAGTCGCTATTTGCATCGCAATTAAATTGGCGTCATAAGTGTCACTATTAGCATCACAAATAGCATCACTAAAGTAAATAAGTGATACTAATAACAATGTTGCTATTTTAGGTTGCAAATTTCCGTCACTATCGCCCCATTCCCTTGTAGTGTTCCTTCTTCTTCACGCTTATTGCTAGGGTATTCCCTATAGTAGTGTTCCCATAATCCACACTTATGGAAAGAGCTTGCAAATTTGCTTCGTGATAACTTGAGTTTAATGCTTCCTGTAAATGGGATGTTTAGTGAGATAGACATGATTTCTGAAGGGGTTGGCCAATGGAGGTATGTATAAGGGTCTCCCCAACCCTTTGGCAATATCTAGCAACAAATTCCAGAGATAAGCTAGTAGTTCAAGTATTTCGACCCTAATCAAACATTCCTTTTGCAAGCAATCTCATCGAATCTCAATGGGTTGTCATGCCATAAGATAAACCGAGTTCAAGCCCCAAAACAAGATTCCTTGATTGAGGGCCTTTTGTGTTGCATTTTTAGTGCCAAATACCACTTCATATTGAACCCTTTTTCCCTATAGTAAATATGTTCCACATGCCCTTTAACTTTTGAAGTAGAGGGAGAAAAGAGTATTATGACTACATATTCAAATCATGTACCTTTTTAAGGCATCAACTCTTCTTAAAGATATTAAAAAGAATCGCCTTGTCTTTAAGATTGGCTTCAAAAGAAGTAAATGAAAAGGGTTTTTGGATTTCGCATCACATATTTATGATGTTATAGATGCCAACTTAATACATGTTTGTATTCACATTTAACAAAAACTTGCAATCATTTTCACATCACCTCCCTTTTCATATATTTAAGAGAGGTGTTTAAAATTTAGCTTTATGCAATCATTTTTGCATCACCTCCCTTTTCATATATTTAAGAGCATGTGTTTAAAAATTAGCTTTATGTTAGCTCATGTCTAGCATTTGTGCAAAACAATGCATTGAGGTTTGTCATCATTGTATGAATGCCATGTAGGTTCAACACAATATTCACAGTAAATTGAGTAATATCAAGCGATTTGCCAAAATTAAAAAAAGAACCTCCAAAGATTCAAAGAAATTGTTTTAAATTGGTATGCATAAGAAAGAGGAGCCAATAAAATAATATCCACCGAAAGCTGGTTTTTTCCTAGCTCCCCAAACCCCTACCCTAAGCTAATTTTGCTCATCCTTTTTACACATGCCATTCCAAGGCCTGCTTTATCTTTACGTTTGGTTTTTGCATTGCATATATTTTGTAAAAACGCGGGGTTGAACATTCCTAATCTTTCTTTAATAGTACAATGTAAGACTTCAAAGGAACATAATATCAAAAGTGTTGTGAAAGCCATTTTACGAGCTAGATTCCGTCAGAGACGTTTTCCTATGACCCATCATATAGTCTACATAGGCTGTGAAATCATTGAAAGGGTCATTTTGATATTATAAGATATTCCATGAGTCTGAAGGCAAGATGTACTGATCCGTTTGGGTTATGACTCTCATCGAATGCCAATGTACCGCTTCGCTATAAAAAACATTAGCCACTTCCAACCAAGTATACCACTGTCCACAGGAAAAGTATGTACCAGTGAGAAGTTAGAACAGTATTTCATAGAATCCGTTACAAGCCTCTTGTGGCCCAAGCGACTTTGAATATTAAAGATCTGTGTTTGTAAATTACACGTGGGAGGGAGTCTATGTACGTACTTGGATTAACACCTATCACCCCAGTAAGTAGTTTCTCGAGGGAACAGTACATCTGCCTCTGTTCTGTGCAGTGTATTAACAGTGATTTTAAGTTAGTTTGGTTCTCGCTAAGATGGGAATAAGGTCATAGAAAGCTTGCAGTGGGATGCGCCTTTTCAAGGCTCCCCAGCCTCTTCTCAAAGCACTAGATCACATTAGGTTCTGGTTTTGTTTTGGAACGTTGCTCGTCCGTGCCCATGGAGAAAGCGTGCTGAATCTTCAGTGTACACATGTGTTTCCCTTGCTACACTGCAAAAATCCACAAGCCTAAGCGAGCGCTCTCTCTCTCTCTCTCTCTCTCTCTCTCTCTCTCTCTCTCTCTCTCGCTGGATATATTCATTGTCTGCCCGTTCAACTAAACGAGGTGGCGCTCTTTCTCTCTGTGTGCACGCATGTAAGTGGATATGTGGGAGTGCACTCACCATTCTTAGACCTAGTTATTTAAAAGCATCCTTATGAGCTTGTAAAATGTTACCTTCTTTTGACCGTCTTGTTTAATACAGTCATTGCAGTCAATGTTTCTCCATCGATGAACTTAAGTTCACCTTTAATACGTTGCTTTATCCTTGCATCCAGGCTGTCAGGGCCTATATAAGGGAATGGTTTGTCTGAAGCCTGAATAAGAATGGTATTGACGACGTTTTTAAGAACAAGCAGAATTGTTCCAAGAAAAAGCATATAACTTTTATCAAAGCCTCACCATAACCCATCCCCAGGTATCAGCATAAGAAGGTATATGAGCTGTGTAAGCTATAACATCTGCAAAAAGATAACTTAGAAGGCTGAAATTCTCTAAGCAGTACTGATATTAACTACATCCTATTTTCTAAGAGATATCAAAACATTTGGATGCAGTAAATAGAGCAGAGCATGAGAGAGTAATGTTTCAACAGGAGCAATGTACAGACATACATTCAAAAACACTGCGCAATGTGTTGTAGATTGATGTGAACACTTCCCTGTGAGATAAGATCCCCGCAGGACCAGCCTGTTTCAAAGCATATGTCAGACTTCAATCAGTCAAGTTGTATGAGAGCTAGAGATAAGCTGTATGCGTGATGAACCGCAGAGCTTCAAATGAATAGTGATTCTAAAAAGCACTAAGCATCTTTTGATGATGACAAGTTCTTTAGTGATCTCATGTAGAAAAGCATCTTTTGGATGATGACAACTTCTTTACTGATCTCATACTGAAAAGCACACTCAAGATACCTTAAAAGACACACTTAATGGCCTCACAACCATACCTGTGTGACAAAAATACCTCCAGGACATAACCGTGGCTTCACAATAGCGTCATAGAAGTCCTTGGTATACAAGCGATAACAAGGTCCACCTTCTACAGGATCAGCCAAATCTCCTATGACAACATCGAACTGGTCATTCCGGTTTTGGAGCTCCAGTCTGCAGAGAAAATGAGCATCAGTCAAATTTGAGAACACTATATACCGAGTTACAATCAAGGACACATGTAGTGTTCTGATGAGAACCTTGCATCCTCTATGACAAGCTCAAGACGATTGCTAAGGAAGGCATCCTTGTTTGAAGTCAGGTAGGTTGCACAGAAGGACACGACTTCCTGAATACATGAAATTCGGTAGACAGTAAATATGATGGAACCTGAAATCGAGCTTTGCTAAAAGCATTATGATTTGAGATTTAAATCTGTTACCTTATCAATGTCGCACATGACGACCTTGCTTACACTTTTATGGCGAAGTACTTCTCGAGCAGTAGAACCCTCTCCTCCTCCCATTATGAAAACATCACTAGGGCTATAATCATGCATGATCACCAGACCACAGTGAACCTCAAGAATTGCTCATGGAATAGAATCGCATGAAATGAGTCTGCAGAAATTTTGGACATGGATTTGACGACCAACCTTGCATGATGAAGAAGAGCAGGGTGTACAAGCGACTCATGATACACCCACTCGTCTACCTCAGCTGATTGCATCTTGTTATCAATGACTAGGACCTGCAGTGCCAAGAGTCAGTTGGACATTAACGACATTTGCGTATTACAAGAAACCAAAAAAGAGACTAGTTCTACCAACTACCAAGGTTTACCTTGCCGAAGGGATCTGTCTCCAGCAGAGCAATGTCCTGATACTCACTGATGCCCGTGTGCAGAATGCTGTAACAATGTTAAGAGAAGTTGCATTAAGCGTCCCGGCAATCACCTTAATGGTACCAGATTATGCAAGCATCATTTCTAAACGTCTAAAGGACGCCAAAAGCCAATTTCATGAGAAACGTAAACAGCATTTCACTGCGTCCTATGAAATGTTGTGCAAAATGTAAGCAGCATTTTACAGTAAGATATCCGACACTAAAAGTGCGTAAGAACACAACCAGAAAAGGTAGTCAAACCAACAGAAAGAAGACAAAAGCCAAGGTAAAAGTTAGTAGAGCAACACTAACTTGCCAAAAAAAAAAAAAGCACAATCGCAAATTAGATAAAGACAGACCGCTTGAGGCCGAAGCACCACCGCAGAGACTCCTCAATCTCTTCCTCGTACCACACGCAGGGCTTTCTTCCTGATTTGATCGGAGCTTGATCATCCTGCAAACTCACAGGATCAGTGCATCCTTCATCGCCGCTCAAGTCCGGCGCGCTTCTGTTGGACAGGCCGGTAATGCATCCGGCTGCGGCATGCATGCGACCGTTGAAAGCTGACAACACCGTTCTCTTATTGTTGTAAGGCAGGAAGCAGCAAGCGGTCTCTCCCATGGCAACGATACTTGGCGATACAAGTGCCGGTGTAATTAGAATAGATGCTGCAAAGGCTTAACAGGAATCAGAAGGCGGCCGCAGCAACTCTCGCGGTGAAGATCTCTCTCTCTCTCTCTCTCTCTCTCTCTGTGCAGGAAGGAAGCTGGTTGATCGTCCAGAAGGCTGGCTATGGCGACGATGATGACGATGCGAGGCAAAGTTCCAAAAATAAAAACTACAAACGACAAGACGATATTGAACTTTTTATTCTACCGTGATGCTTACTGATGTCCATGGTTCCTTCTCGCGTTTTATAAGGCGCCAGCCATGAGGCGGGACCCGCCTTACCCCCACTTTCTTTTAAGCCGTGCTGTGCTGTGAGGATTACGGCTGTATCTAATAGTGGGTTAAAAGCTCCACTAATCCCTCATTAGGCGTGCACCCCCCTCCCGTCATCGGCTTTCCTTTCTTAACCAACATCAACGTCATCAGAGGGCCACCGCCAGCTTTCAGTCATCTCCCGGTTAAAAGCTTCATTGTCCCACCATGCTCTCAAAAACCTTTATAAGAGGCTCTTCCCACCGCGTTTTCTGAAACTGGGCTGAAACTATTTTCCGCCTTCCCCCCCCACAAGCGCACAATGGCTGGAGGAAGCGGTAAGTCGCAAGTTAAACTAGGAAGAAAAGGCAAATAATACTGCCGGTAGGCAATGAGCAAGATTGAAAGATGATAATCGGAGGTCATTTCACCGGATCTGATGGAAATTGAGAAGGAGATATTATATAGCTTTTGCTAAGGCAGAAGCTTTATGGGGACGCATAAGAAACCCGATAGTTTTGGGATACTGGTCAAACACACCGTGAGAAGGATCTGATTTTCTTCCATCCCGTTGGCAGTGCACCGCATGGTGGGAAGAGTCATGCAAACTAAGAGTCGTACCAAAAGGAAGTGTTGGGAGAAAGATTTGCCAGAACCCTCACCAACCCATACAAGCGTTTGCAACAATGTAGGTTTCATGGGGGAAATAGAGTGCTAATGTATAAACAAGATAGTAAAGTCCAATGTAGCTAAGGTAGCAACTAATCTCCAAAAGCAAGTAAGCCACATTTGCATCTTGGCAATAGTATTAGGTTTTAATGTTCTCACACTACAATTGAAGGTCAAGACACTCAAGGTGACTATGGTACCATGGCAACTTTACCCTATAGTAAGGGACTTGATTGTAATATGGCATGTGCTAGTATATTAGACACAAACACCCTTTCAAATGGGACCATATACTTTTTGAAGTAGTTGTAGTTCCTAGTAATTAATTATTTACCATAAGGAGGCTACAACTTTGGAAAGAAGTTTTGCAAAGTAAGTGATATTATCATATTAAAACAATCCACCTTCTCACACAACACTATTTCCCTTACTACATGCTTTGCTTTATTGTACAAGTATAGCCTCACAAGATTATTGCCCAATTGTATATGCTTTGAAATGACAAATCCAAACCTAACACTAGAAGCAGTTTGAGCTAATATTAGAGATATGTCTTTTTTAATTTATGTCAAGTTCAAAATGAAGGTCATGCTTGAAAATCCATATCCATTTGATGCTCAAACACTCATCTCACATTCAAACAATGTCATAATTATTTTCAAATCACATATATTGTTTTTAACTAGCCATGGACCAAGGCAAAATAGGCACCCCTTAAACTATTTTGTAGATTCGCACCATGATGACTAAGGTTGCATGACACAAGGGAGCACTTTAAAATGATTGAAATAGGTTGTCTCATTAGTCTGTTAGAGCACATATGATAAAAACTATAATGCATGTTTTAGAAAAACAAGAGGTGTAAAAAGGATGACGATTGTACATATTATAAGCTACATCTTTTCTATGTCATTATATGTTGAACTAGTTGTTCATGTAGCTTCTAGAATATGTAACACCTCTGTAAAATTGGTCCACAATCCACTTTTTTGTCTTTATGAGATAATAAATAGCACTAAATTGTCTCCATAGTTCACTCACATCTTAGAGGTGGTCGATCATAACTATATCATCTAACCTTTCTTCTAATGGATGAAAACACCCTTATGTAGATATGAAGTAGACAACCATCTTGTGCTAACAAGTTGGTAGGATAGGGATTGGGTTAGGATTATTGATAGAAGGAGAACTGTGTAAGTAATATTGAGTAACATAAATAGGCTAGTGATTGCATTGAAGGTGTAGGAAAGTTGAAAACAAATGTCAAGGAATATTAAACTTATCCAGGAAATGTGTCCCATTGATTCTCTACCTAGACTCCCTTTTCTTCCAACTTGTTAACTCTCGAAAACTTGAATAGTGAGAGTGTTTCATGGAGTTTATGGGGATGCAAAAGTCTAGTAACCCTAGTGCTTGGTAGTAAGGCAATTGCCAATGGTAATGATGCATGAACATAAACCTGCTCTCCATGAGCCACCGATGTGACTCAAACATACACAGATAACGACTCTTTCTAAAATGGATCCCTTGGTTAAGGCAATTGATAGGCTCAAAATTCAAGTGTAACAAATCAATCATAGACATGTTGCATAACCACTCTTGATTGGCATATGCTTGATTCATAGTTATTTGTTTGACTCAATGTAACAAACTTGTCCAAGCATATTTTGGCTACAAAGGTTCTTTGCACATGAGTGAACTTATCTTAACCTGTTGTAAAAGATCTATTGAGAATACAATTAGCACCCAAACATCTCTCCACTTAACCCTTTTGTCTCTAGGGAGGGGAACTTGGTGCTTTTCAAGGATGGACCACTAATGGTGGATGTGACATAATGTTATAAACCACCTAGTACTCTACTAGGGTGCCCCATAGGGGGTAACTCTTGTGAATGTGATTGTGCAATGAGTTACTAAACCCTCTCTAGAACGATTTTGATCCACCCTGAAATAGACTATAGCTTTACAATGCGAGATGATCCATTTTGGATATTTAAAAAAAAAAGGGAGATTATCCCATCCTGTGTGCCCCCCAATGTCCATGATAAATTGAGGTTTAATGTAAAATGAATTGCAAAATTTTCAAAAATACCTTCAAATTTTGAAGAAGAAGGTTTGGAAACTTTCAAATCTACAAAAATTTAGTTTAAAAAATGGTAAATATGTATACTTCGATTTAAAAATTTCTCCAAAATTTTCATGTTAAAGGTTTTTAAATCTATTTCTGCAAATGTTCACAAAAACATTTTTGATAGCATATACAAAAAACCTTTGACTCAAAAATTTCAAGGGATTTTTAAACCAATTTCCTTGTGTTTGCCATTTTCATAGCTACAACTTTTGTAAAAGCTAAGGTTTTAAGTATTTTTGAGAATTTTAAGAGTTTTTTTTTTGAAATTTTTACAATTCACACACACACACTCTCTCTCTCTCTCTCTCTCCGCCGCCCTCGCCAAAAAAAAAAAAGCACTTGGAGTCGGGGGGTTTTGTTGACCTTCCTGATGATGAGAAAGGGTCTTCCTCGCGCGCCTTATGTTTCGTGGCACCTTATGCCACCATGGCAGCCTACCTGGCAGCGATTTGCGGGGGCATGCACACAACACTCTCGAGAGACACTCGCAAATGGGTTCATCGTCTGCCACGCGGCAGAGTGTGAAGCAACTTGAGCCTATTGCGTGGCCAGCTGAAGTATGGTTCGCAACACCGTGGTGGGCCCCACAAGATCCTCCACCCGCCATCTCGAATTCCGCGCCGCGGCACTCTGGAGTCTGCTCTCGACACGACCGCCGCAACTAAAACGCGATCCTGCATGATGCTTAATTAATTTTTTTAAAGATGTAAATAAAATACGTAGAGACTGTTCCCACCGTGATCCCATGACTCACACGCACACGCATTTAACCATCGCCACGTCACCAATATTTGTCATTTCCATTCGACGACCTCACTCACAATCTCTTGGTAGGAATTTCACTTTGAAACTTCCCTTTTCTAAACAAAATAAAGGACTTTAGGACAGGAAATTTACAAATATCAATCTACCACACAAAACAATTATCCACACCTCACATTATTGCACCTTCATATTCAAATCCTTCTCCAAGAACACTAAACTCTCTACCCACTCCTCCCCCGTCTCACACCACCAACATCACCATCACAATCCTTAAGTCCATTACCTCCAACCTATGTGGGAAGCTAGAATTTCTTGGATCACTTTCAAGGAGGGAGAGAGTGGAAGGGAGAGCTTTATATACATACATACATACATATATATATATATATACATATATATATATATATATATATACATATATATATATATATAGAGAGAGAGAGAGAGAGAGAGAGAGTCAGTCTAGATACATGCATACATATTTATATATAGGGACACCTACATACTATTGTATTCTTGACAAATCTTTTGATTGCTCCATAGAGTTATCCGTGGCTAAATGTGAGAAGGAAGCTTCTTTATATTCATTAAGAGGATGCTACATTAATTGGGTACACCATCTGATCTGGTTGAGAAGGATCTAGCAGAGTATGATATACTATTGATTTATGATCTAGAAGTGACAAGATTGAGACTCCACTCATTCTTATGGCCTCTAGTCCTTGGAAAGGGATATTGTAGGGATCCAATTGAGACTCCACTCATTCTTATGTCATGTAGTCCTTAGAGAGGGGTCTTGTAAGGATCCAATTCTTCGCCAACATGCAATAGCCCACCAACTAGAGACCGCTCATAGAATCCCAATCATGGGGGCATCATCATGGAACAGGAGCCAAACACAAATAGACAATGAGTACCTTGTACATGACTCTTTTAGCAGCACACATAATGCTGTCAATGTAGGTATAGTGATTTTTATAAATTCATGTGTGGATGGTGTGCAATCTATACTTTTATGAACATGTATGGTTTTTTGTTTTCTACAATTGGCTAGTCAACCTCATCATAGTCACTTCCACCATAGATTCCCCCTCCTGTACCCATCACATGCATGTGTTCATGTAGTCTAGGATTGGAGTGTTTGATTGATGCTACTAGTATGGTGATGTACTCTACAGGCCACCTCATTTCTTTTGGGTGCATGCGAGATTTGGTGGACACCTGCGTACTCGAAGTTCACATACAATGGGCATACGTTTTAAACTACATATATGTAGTTTTTCTTTATATGTCTCTATGTTTTTATGCAATGCATTCTCACTAAAATGGCTTGTGTTTTATATGTAGGGACCAAGATGAACAAAAAAAAGTGATCATAGTGCTACAACAAGATTTTGGGATGTATGTATGTATGTATGTATGTATGTGTGTGTGTGTAGTTGTAATGACCACTTGAAAATATCATAGAAAGAACACAAAAGTGATTAACTAATAGCGAAATTACAAAATCCAAGTTAGACTTGTTTCATTTTGAATGGGTTCACTCTTGCATGCAATTTCTAGAAAAAGAAAATTTATAATGGTCTATGGAGGCAATGGCCAAAGCCATAAGGAAAATTTGGGAGGTTGCTCCCTTTGCCAAAATTAACTTCGTGGAGATACTTCTAAAGGAATTGCCTACCAAGGATTGACTTAGATAATAGATTCTTGTCACTTCAATCTATTTACTTTGTTATAAAAAGAATGAGGATGGCTTTCATTTATTTTGGGAATGCAAAAGCACTAAGAAAATTTATCTTAAGATCCAGAATAATTAGATAAAGCAAGCTTCCATAACATGATTGCTTGGAAACGAGATCTTCTACATGTGAAGGATAAAATGAATCCTACTATTTCTCCTTATTGGAATGTTATGTGAGGTATTGTTATGCCTCAAATGATTCCCTATTTTGGTTTACATGCCCAAGAGCACCCTTCCTTTACATTAAAGACATTGTCAATAACTTAATAATATAGAACTCCCAACATGAAACATCATATTTGTCCATACGCTAGTTATTAAACATAAGGGATTTGTGCCAAAATATTAAAAAAAATCAATTTTGTAAACTTAAGTGGCATAAACAATCACATTCTATGAAGAAGTTACCACAACGTATTTGTATCATGACATGTATAAATGAGTCCTTGAATAATCAAGGAGAAGTTGCTATATTTCTCACTTTGTATAATTAGTTCCCCTTTACCACTCATCACTTATTCACAACTAGATTTGAAGAACAAACTATTTTTGAGCTACATGAGGTTTTGGAGTTATATGCATAGATTTTGGTACATGAGCACTAGCTTTATTGTATACCTCTTTTATCTTGATGATTCTTGTGTCTTCACAACTCAATAGGTACTCTCAAGAGAAATTTAGAAAAAAGTAGCCGTCTAAATACATACACTATAGTGAGTACAATGATAGGTGCTCCAATCGTTTGAGAAGAAACCTATAAACAAGAGAGCTCGACCAATCCACCCTTAAGGATCATAGTTGGTGATGATGATTCAAACAATCTCTACAAAGCTTTGGTAAATGACAGTGTTATCCAAATGAGCTGGAATACTCATAATACTATAGGCATACCATCATTTTCTTGTGGAGTGCCACTCTCATTTCTATTGTGTTATATACTAAATGCATACCATCATTTTCTTGTGGAAGTGCTACTCTCATTGGTATTATGTTATATATGGTTCAAAAAGTTGACGGTCTTTACAAAGGTGAATCAAAATGTAAGGCCCTTCTTGAACACCTTGTGATTGAGTGCCTTGTTTTTTATTTTTGCCAAAAAGTGCAAGATGTAACTTATGATGTTTTTCACAAATGAACCAAAACAAGGGACTTAATTAAAATGCCTTTAGGAAGGGCCTCACATATGGATTAACTAGCAAAAGAAGTACCAACTTGTTCTATTAGATACAATGTAAGACTAGCAAAGAAGGCGCTCCCATAAGGAAGTGATTACACATGTGCAGCATTGTGAGTATTTAACTTTGCTCGGATATAACAATCACATGTACCAAAGCATTGTTATTGGGGCTCTAATCATCATCATCATCAAGTTTTGATCCTTAATGTTGTAGTGAGTGAGATCTAGGGGTTGAATATTTAGGTAATTACTCAAAATTTTATGTAAATAGGTGCGTGAGTACCTTGGTAACATGTTTACATTGATTACTATTTACCGTTCAATAGGTTGAAGGTGACTTGATAACTGGCAAAAGCTTGTCGGGCTTTCTAATTTTCCCAATGGGGCCCATCAGCTCAATTAAAACCCTAATGGGCTTTCCAAAAGCCTATACAAAAGCCACATGGGCCGAGTAAGTGTTAATATTGTTTCTCTTTTGGGAAACTTTTAATCTCTCTCTCTCTCTCTCTCTCTCTCTCTCTCTCTCTCTCTCTCTCTCTCTCTCTTCTCTCTCTCTCTCTCTCTCTCTTTCGTTGTGTGGTGTGTGTGTGGAAGGGGAGACTACTGATTGAAATGTATTGTGAATTTGATGATAGCATATCATGAATGGAAATTTTCTCCACCATTTAGTATGTGTGCATGAGTGGGTGTGCGTATGCTTATGTGCTTTATATGTAACCTGTCTATCCTCCCTAAGATTGGCCTCACTATGTTGATGCATGGTATTAACAATAATGGCTCATGTGTTCGGGATAAATGCACCTCTGTCTAGCCGCCCATATATTACTACTCTGATAATACCCGCCATGCACACTCAGGTGTCGGGCGCTCGTCACCGTCACTTTATTCTTTATTCTTTTAGTGACAGTTTGAATAAAGGAAGGCTTGGTCACACATTGTGACTGTTGGAGTTCCCATTTGGTCTCTCTCTCTTTCTTGCTCTTGCTCTCCCGCCATAGCTCTTCCAAGCAAGCTTCAATCCCTCTCACCTTTCAACTAGTATTAGAGCATGGTTGCTCGAGCATTTCGACTTGGTTCGTGATTTCTTCAGCTTCCTATTGATTACCTACACTCATTGGGTCTCCTTCCTGACAGCCATAACCGACTCTCCCGAGCTCCCATCACTCCCTGGCTTCCCGAGCACCTACCCGGTCCATTTGGGCACCCTCATGGCATTCCTTCAGAGGTATTGGAGCTCCCTTTTGTTATTTTACTTCAGTCCACAGGTTTTGTGAAGTAGGGCAGCCATGTCCTCTTGCCTCGTGTGATGCCTACTCTTTATCGGTGACTTTGCCCTTCAAGAGGGAGCTCCTAGGGGTCCTTGACTACTTTCCCAACCTTGCCTTGACCTTGCCCAGCCCTTTCACCGACCCCAGATCAGTTTGGGCCAGCTTGAAGACCTGTAAAAAAATTCGTTTTTTTACTTCAACCCTCCCTTGGCACTCATTGGCAGCTTGAAAACACTTCATTTGGCACTTGGGAACACCCCCTTGATGCTCGACATTGGTGGTTATCATTGGCATTGATTTGTGGACTGGTCTACCTTAGTCCAAGACTATTTTTCACAGTCCACAAGTAGCCACAAATAGTGTTACATCAACACTTTATGTTTATGCTTGGTTGGCATTGGCATTGGTTGCTCGGTTGGTCCTAAATGCACCTTGAATGCTAGGGGAATGTATGCCCTCTGTCATTACACTTTATGCTCATGCTACATAGTCATTTGATGCCCGATTATGCTTGGTTGGTGTGCCTATACATATGGAAAAGTATGCCTATGGTTTGTCTATGGTTTTGAGCTTGGATTGAGCCACTGTTTGCTCAGTTTTGGATGTTTATTTACTGCTAGAATATTTAGGGTTGAAGCTTATTTGCTTATGTTTGGATATGCCTGTTGGATTCGGGCTATGTCTTGGATGTATACATTGATGTAGTGACTCGCGGGGATTGACATAGAGCTTGGATTGAATCATTGGTTGAGCTTGAGCTCACTTTGCATAGCATTTGGATCTTCATCTCTGCTATATTTATGGCATGTACTTTGCTTATATCTGACCGGTCTTGACATGCTTAGCCTGTTACATTGTTTGAAGTTGGATGTTACCGAGCCTTGCTTTGGCTTGACATTTGATTGCTCAGAGCTTACTTTGGCTATTTCTTGGCTTGCCAAAGTTACAGTTTGGATGTACTTGAGGTCTATGGATGATATGTACATGCTATCATATGCCCTTCTTGAGCTTCTTTGCTTGATATTTACAGCTCTTGTGCTAGTGGGCATGTCATGACATGCTTGACAGACATTGAGCAGCGGTTTATGCTACTTGAGCATTCAGATACTTGAGATTTGGATCTTCACTTGGATGTTACATGGTTGATATGCCGTGGTCTGCATACATGTACTTGGGCTGATTTGGGCTTTGTACTCTCTGAGCATACACCTATTTGTGTCAGGGCTTGCCTGTGTTGTGTACACTTTGCCCTATTACACAAGGGGTGTGCAAGCTTACTGATGGATTCATTTAACATGCTTGGGTGTTTGCTCAATATCTGTATGATTGTCACATGTTGATTTATGCCCGCTTGATGCTGGTTATGCTTTGACAGTCAGTGGTTGACTTGGTGCATTCATTTTACCTATAGTTTGCTCTCATTGTATCTAGCTATAATCTATTGTAGCAAGCAGTTATGCATCGATTGACATGGAATTTATCTTGATTTTATGTACTTTTGATGGCACTTGGTGGGCAGTATCATTACCTATCAGTTCGTGGTCATTTTGCCTTGATTTTGGTGGTATTTTGATTGTTTACAATAGAAAAATGTCTGCACCGTTTTGGACTGTAGTATGGAATCTTCTTCTACTGATAGTGCTATCTTCAACATCAGTAAGCTTGACGGTATGAATTATGCCTATTGGAAGAGCCAATTTTGGCAAGTATTGGTGCAAAAATCTCAGATCAAGCCACTAAGGATGCATGGCGAGTAGCCTAAAACTATGACTGATGATGAATGGGATGAGCTTGATGAGTTATGCAAGTCCACCTCATCTTGTCTCTCACTAAACAGGTGCATTACAACGTGGTTGAGAAAGCACAGAGTGCTTGGTAGCTTTGGGATATAATTAAAAACCTCTATGACAAGAAAAGTCTAGCAAGTCAAATGTATGACTGACGCAGCTTATGGACCTGCGCATGAAGGAGAATATGACAATGTCTGCTCATTTGAGCCAGTTCCATGCTGTTCTCAAACTTGACTTTGTAGGGCATTCCCTTTAATGATGAGGTTACTCCATTGTTTTTGCTTGGAACTCTGAGTGAGTCATGGGATGTATTCCGCACTGCCTTACGTGCTCCTACTACTATTTTGAACTTGCCTGATGTAGAGAGTGCTCTTCTATAGGAAGAGATCAACCGTGAGAACTTGGATGCCTCTTATGTGTCGCATGCTTTGACTATTAGAGGCAGAGATGGTAATGAAAGAATGATCGTGGGTATGGACATGGCAGAGACTTGCAGAAGTCTACGTCTAAGTCGCGTGGTATGTCGCGCAGCAAGTCTCATGGAAGAAATGCTAATGTGACATGTCATCTCATTGCCACAAGAAGGGTCATATACGCCCACAGTGTCATGAGTTGTGCTATGAGAAGTGCAAAGAGAAGGGGAAGGAAAAAGTATAGGAAAAGTCCTCTGATTGGGCAGCATGGTACATGTGCAAAATCTAGTGTGAAAGTCAAGGAGATAAATGTCATGCAAACTGATGACTCCAAGGGGGAGTGCATATTTGCAGCTAGTTCTTATGATGCTATGCCATTGACCGAGGTTCACTCTATGTATACACAACGCTGGATTTTGGATTCTGGTGCTTCATTTCATGTTACACCATGCCGTGAGTGGTTCCATTCCTATTGCACTGTCTGTGGTTCAGTTCGCTTGGGTATGATGACAAGTCACTTGCTATTGTTGGCATTGGGGATGTATGGTTGCAGTTCTCTACTGTTAGTACTTTTTTGTTACATGATGTATGTCATGTACCTACGCTTACACATAGTCTTATGTCTACAGGGTTGCTTGATGATATTGGCATTAATGTTTCATTTGGGGATTTTGCCTAGAAGATCACCAGTGTGGCAAACTTGTGCTTGCTAGAGGTGCTAAGACTGGTAGCCTCTATCCTCTTGTAGTTGATGGGTCCTCTATTCACCATGTTTTGTCAGTTAATTCCATCCCACATGTATCTTTGTGGCATGCTCTTTTGGGCCATATGTCCTTGAAGGGAATGAAAATGCTTTCTGGTTTGCAGTACTTACCGCCCCTTGACTATGCATGTTTTTATTCATATGAGCATTGTCTTTATGGTAAACAGACTAGGAATACGCATAAGAAGTCTGGTAGGACATGCATGAGTGAGCCCCTGGCATTGGTACATTTGGATGTTTGCGGGCCCATGCCCTGTCAGTCTATGGGTGGTGTAAAGTATTTTGTGACGTTCATTGACGATTTTTCGTGTTAAGTCTGGGCTTACCCCATTAAGCTTAGGTTAGATGCCTTGGCTGTGTTTCAGAGATGGCTTGCATTGGTTGAAAACTAGACTGGGCATAGACTGAAATGCCTTAGGATTGAAGATGGGGGAGAATATGTGTCATGTGCTTTTGAGCAACTATGTGACGAAAGGGGTATTAAGTGTCAGTTGACGCCCCCTATACCCCACCACCCCAGAATGGTTTGGTTGATCAGATGAATAGAACCATCCAGGAGTGTGTACAAAGTATGCTTAGCCATGCAGGCCTACCACAGAGCTTCTGGGCTGAGGCAATCAATACAGCTATGCATGTCATCAATAGATCACCTTCTAGTGGTTTGGATTTCCATGTTGTAGAGGAGGTACGGATTGGGAAACCTCCATCTTATGTGCATCTACGTGTCTTTGGATGCGAGTCATTCTGCCATGTGCCTAAGGCCAAGTGGACTAAGTTGGATCCTAAGAGTGTCAAATGCATTTTCCTTGGCTATGGAGATGCATGTGAGATGGGTTACCACCTCTAGGATCTGCAGGCGTGGAAATTCATCTGTAGCCATGATGTAGTATTCCATCAAGACAAGATGCATAGGCAGCCTGAGAAGATGGTAGAGATACGCAAGGTTATATTCTAGGAGGAGCCACGTGCTCTTGCACAACCTGTTGGATAGCATGCAACAATAGTTGGTACACATGGCCAGGGTGTTGGACAGGATACTAGACATGTAGTAGAGCTTGCAATGAGACGATCTACTAGAGCTAGACATCCACCTAATAGATTTGAGCCCTCCATGCATTATGTCTTAGTTACAGATGCAGGAGAGTCTCTCACCTATGATGAGGCTATGCACAGGGGTGATAATCACACCTGGGAGAGGGCTATATAGTCTGAGATGGACTGCCTGCATAAGAATATGACTTGGGATTTGGTTGCATTGCCTAACGGCAAGAAGGCTTTGCCATGCAAATGGGTGTACAAGCTGAAAAGTACCCCTGGCACCCCAAGCTAGCTTATAAGGTAAGACTTGTTGCTAAGGGTTTTAAACAAGAGCATGGTGTTGACTTTGATGAAGTATTTTTTCCTGTGGTCAAAATGATCACCCTACGTTTGGTTTTAGCCTTAGTCACACAGCTTGACTTGGATATGTATCAGATGGATGTCAAGGATACATTCTTGCATGGGGATTTGCATGATGAGATTTACATGGAACAGCCTAAGGGGTTTGCAGAACCTGGCAGGGAGCACCTAGTGTGCAAGTTGAAGAAAAGTCTTTATGGCTTGAAGTAGGCACCTAGGGAGTGGTATCATAATTTGATGCCTTTATGCAGTCACATGGCTACAACAGGAGTGCTATGGATTCATGTCTTTACATGAAGAAAGCCCATGATGGCTCGTTGCTTATTTTGGTATTTTATGTGGATGATATGTTGATAGCAGGAAAATCTCATGATGAACTAGATGCTCTTAAATATTAGCTGAAGAAGAGCTTTGAGATGAAGGGTTTGGGACATGCCTCTCACATTCTTGGTATGCGCATTAAGCGTGACAAGCATCAGGGACTACTCTACCTCTCACAGAGGAAGTACATTCATAAAGTCCTTGAGCGTTTTTGCATGCAGGACGTGAAGCCTATTGGCTATCCATTACCTTCTTATGTGAAGGTCTCACAGGCTGATTGTCTGCATATAGATGAGCTGATGGCCGAGATGACCAAGATTCCTTATGCATTAGTCGTGGGTAGTTTGATGTATGCCATGATAGCCACTTGTCCAGATATTGCCTTTGCAGTTGGTGTTGTGGCATGCTATATGGCTACACCTACTGGCAAGAAACATTGGGATGTTGTGAAGGGTATCATGAGATACGTGAAAGGCACACCATATATGTGTATTTTCTATGGCAGCCAAGATACAAGAGTTGTGGGGTACGCAGACTTTGATTATGTAAGACATGCAGATAGTAGGAAGTTCACTTCTGGCTATGCATTCACTTATGCTGGAGGTGTTGTCTCTTGGATGTCCAGGGTTTAGAAGTGCACAGCTCTCTCTACCAGTGAGGTTGAGTATCTTGCAGTCACTGAGGCTTGCAAGGAGGCCATATGGTTGGTGGGCCGTTTGGTTCATGACCTTGGGATTGATTCTATACCTATGCTGCATTCTGATTCTATGAGTGCTATTCAGCTAGCTAAGAATCCGGTCTTCCATGCGAAGATGATACACATTGAGGTGAGGTATCACTAAATACGTGCGGTCGTGGAGGACAAGTCTGTTGATCTTGTCAAGATCTCCACCGACGAAAATTTTCCAAATCTGCTCACGAAAATCCTTGCTATTGAGCGCTTTGCCTTCCTCAGGAGATTGATGGTTGTTGGATGAGATGACTTTTTTCCTCATCCTGTTGTACATGTGTACATTGTACTATATTTTCTTTTTCTTTTTCACTCCTCACTGGGGAAGATTCACCTTTAAGTGGGAGGTTGTTGGGGGTAAAGGCACCTTTGCCTAGCTGCTCGTGTATTACTACACTGATAGTACCCGCCACTACACATTGCAGGTGGTGGGCGCCCATCACCGTCACTTTATTCTTTATTATTTTAGTGAGAGTTTGAATAAAGGACGGCTTGGTCACACATTGTGATTGTTGGAGTTCCCATTTGGTCTCTCTCTCTCTTTCTTGCTCTTGCTCTCTTGCCATAGCTCTTCCAAGCAAGCTTCGATCCTTCTCACATTTCATGATGATGTATAATATGTGGATTGAAGTGCTTCTAACCATATGATATCTCATGGAGAATGGTTTTGAAAATAAAAAAAATCCTAAAATACTTGGTTTTCTGAAAATAGATGATAATACGATGTATCGTATTGCTTAACATCACAAAAACTTGGTTTTTTGGGGAAAATGATTGAGCATGGATTGGAAGTAAAGTGTAATTAGAATAGTTGCTTTGTAGAAGTTTCTAGGAATAAATGTAAATTAGTTACAAAAGGCAAGCATGTGGAAATGAAGATTACCTTGGATGTAAATGTATGTCATGAGCTAAAGGTTGCTATGTTTGCACAAGGTGCAAGAGTTGTGGCCAATATTGACATTTGGAATAAATGTAATGTAAATGTGCAAAGATTGAAGAATATGCTGTCATATGAAATTGTGATGGGCTTGCCCAAGTTCAATGTGGTTGATATATAGAAAGTATGTGAAAGATACCAATTTAGAAAATGGACAAGGAATGCATTTTCTCATGATAAACATATAAGCAAGCATTTACTTGATGTTCTACATTCGGATGCGCGGGATCCTATAATTATTGCATTAATGTTTGGATGTAAGAATTATATAACCTTTATTGATGATCATATAAGAAAGGTATGGGTGTATTTCATGAAGGAGGAAAGTGAGGTGTTCTCTCACTTTTAGGACTTTAAAAATCTCATCGAGAAACAAATAGGTGTATAGATTAAGAACTTGAGGTCACATGGAAGGAAAGAGTACCTCTCAAATGAGTTTAATAATTTTCTAAAATAGCATGGAAGTAAGTTTACATGCAATATACTTCACAACAAAATGGTGTTTTTGAAAGAAAGAACAAGCACATTGCAAAACTTGCATGAGCCTTGATAGTTGTAAAGAACATGCCTCATTATTGTACTAAAGCTATCTCTACAGTTGTGTATATTATGAACATGACTCCCATTGTTGCAATGCATGATGTGATACCAAAGGAGAAGTTTGCTAGTAAGAAACTAGATTTGCCACATGTTAATGAATTTGTATTCATACGTATACGTTTCTAATGAGCTAAGAAAAAAATTAGATCCAAAACTAAAAAGTGCTTGAGCTAAGAAAAAAATTAGATACAAAAGCTGAAAAGTGTGTATTTGTTAGCTATTCCCTTGAACAAAAGGGTTAGAGTTGTTATAATTTAGTCACACATATAAGATACTAGTGAGCCAAGATTGTGGTATTTGATGAGACGAGCAATTTATATACTTCTAAAAGACAAATTGTTTCAGATGATGTAAAAGAAAAGATGGTTTGCAAAAAATGTGGATCCATAGGCACATACATTGAGTGGGCCAGAAGTGTCCTCTTCTAGTAGGTCTATGAGAGACTATGGAGTGGCAGGTTGCATACAAATAACACTCCTAGAAGTATAAATAATGTATCACAAAAGAGAAAAGAAAAAGTGGTTGAGTCACTTGCTAGTGTACTAGATGTCTTTGTAGGCCATTCACATGTAGATGGTGAGTCTGATGGCTTAGATTAGGGCATGGATGAGGAATTCGATATTCTAGTTATTCATACACTAAGAAAACCATGGTTGATTATAGAGCACTCCACAAGTACACAAGCCAATGATAGTAAGGTACTCAGTGCACAAATTGACATATGATGCTTATGTCACTTGCCATTATGTGTATATGATAAATGTTGTAAAATTGGTTGAGTTGGTTGTATCCATTCGCAGAAAGCCATGGATGAAGAAATGGATGCATCATATGTAAATCAAACTTGGAATTTAGTACCACTACTTGAGGGAAAGAAAGTTATAGGCTACATGTGGATTTACAATATAAAATATAATGCAGATAAAAGTGTGAGTAGGTATAAAGTAAGTTTGAATGCCAAAGGTTATACACAGACTTATGGCATTGATAATGAGGAGACATTTGCTCCAATGGCAAAGATGGAAGTTGTTAGAGTTGTCATTGTAGTGGTTGCAACGAAAGGTTGGGCCTTGCATCAAATGAATGTAAAGTATGCATTCTTGCATGGTGAGCTGCAAAGAAGACATATACATGGAGCAGGCATAATGTTATGATAGCATGGTTCACCCGAATTATGTGTGTGGGCTATGCAAAGCCTTATATGGAATGAAACAAATACAAAGATCATGACATAACAAAATAGCACACAATATCTTGTCTCTATTGATTTTCAAGTTGAAAATTGCAAATCACTCACTTTATGGGTTTTAAAGTGATAGGGGTATTGTTGTTATTATCTTGTATGTGGATGATTTGATTGTTGGGAGTGATAATGTGAAAGAGGTGGAGCATGTGAAGAGTCTTCTCAAGTAGAAATTTTACATGAAAGATTTGGAAGAGCTAAAGTACTTTATTGGCATTGAGGTGATAAGAACACAGAGGATATGGCTATCACAAAGGAAATATATCTTGGATATGTTGATGAAGTATAGTATGACTAATTATAAGCCAATCTCAGTGCCATTATATCAAAATGTGAAGTTAAGTATTGATGTGGGTGATGTATTGGCGGATCCTACAATGTACATGAAGATGGTGGGAAGCTTGATCTTTATTATTCTTTTATGACTAGGCCAGATTGTAATTGCATAGTTGGCTGGAGAGTCACTTTATGTAAGTTCCCTGTATAAGCTAATGTGGGTGAGATATTGGAGGATCCTACAATGTACATGAAGATGGTGGGAAGTCTAATCTTCACTATTATCATAAGGCCAAATTATAACTACACAATTGGCTTGGAGAGTTAGTCATACTAGATTGGCTTAAGATCATACTAGATTGTGGCATCTTTTATGAGGTTGAATTGGTGGTGATTATTTGGTAATACTGATGTAGATTGGGTAGGTAGCATGTCTAGCAAGAAGTCTACTAGTGGCTATATGTTTTTCTTTGAGAGTGGGGTTGTGACTTGAAGCAATAAGAAACAACCATATTATTGAATTATTGAGTATAGAGGCAAAGTACAAGGATGTTGCTATGGTAGTATGTGAGGTAGCTTGGATGTGAAAGCTGCTTGATGATTCGGGATATAGATGGATAGGAGAGTTCTCATTTATTATGAAAATATGAGTAGCATATAGGTGGCAAGGAACCCATTGTTTCATGCATGCAGGAAACACATTAAAGTTCTTTACCATTTCATTAGAGAGGGGGTCTTTTCAGGTGATATTGATCTCATATATGTGAGCATAGAGGAATAAGTTGCTATATTTTTACCAAGGACCTAGGAGCAAAAGAGCTTCAATGATTTTGAATCTTCAATTTTCCTCCACTAATATATGTCATAGCTCCATTTTCTATAAGGGCCTCTATGTGTCTTCTCTTTAATGCCATGGAGCTTTGGAAATGAGTCAACTATCCTTAGAATGCATTTTAATCAATTCTAAATGCTAAGGTCATAATCTATTTCATGCTCCTAAGTGCGAGCACCAAAATAAGTGACACATGATTGGAAAACAACAATATCACTATCAATAGCTCACAATTAGATTGCAAAGAATAAGTAGAATAGAAGAGCTTGGGAGACCTCATAGAAGAAGTAATTGGAGATGGCAATTTTTTGCCATTTGTGATCAACCTATCCCAAACTTTGTTGCCATGCTTGAGAAGAGGTGGTGGTGGGACAAGCACATGATTATTTGTACAAGAGAGCCAATTGAGCATGACATTTGCATATGTTTCTAACTTGATTGTATTACATTAGGATGTAGATAACTACAAACTTAGCATTTATAGGATTCCAATAAACACACGTATTAGTAGAGTTTAACAAGAGTCATGGGAAATGTTTTGTGTGTATGTGTGAGGGAGGGAGGTAATTCAATATTTATTCTCTATATTTGGTTGTTTATTTTGAAGTTCCAAGACTTTGGAGATGGTCATACTTTTTGTCTTACATGCAGTTTGACTCCCTATTGATTCCTTTCAAATATACTCACACTTTAATTCTCTATCAATCTCTTTGGCATGTGCTCACACTTTACATGCAATTTGACTCCCTATCAATCACACACACACACACACACACACACACACACACACACACACACACACACACACACACACACACACACACACACACACACACACACACACACACACACACACACACACACACACACACACACACACACACACACACACACACACACACACACACACACACACACACACACACACACACACACACACACACACACACACACACACACACACACACACACACACACACACACACACACACACATGCACGCACGCACGCACGCATGCACACACGCACACACACACAGTCTCTCTCTCTCTCTCTCTCTCTCACACACACACACACACACACACACACACACACACACACACACACACACACACACACACACACACACACACACACACACACACACACACACACACACACACACACACACACACACACACACACACACACACACACACACACACACACACACACACACACACACACACACACACACACACACACACACACACACACACACACACACACACACACACACACACACACATAGACACTTTTACAAATGTATGCATATTTACACAACCAATCCTCTCACTCTCACATGGGAGCAACACATGCATGCTAATGTGCATCTAAATTAAACATACACATGAAAATACATATCAATTAATGTATAGTTGCTCACATATAAACATAGTACTTACACCTAACAAAACATTAAACAGACACATCCATGCATGAATTTTTGTTTGCATACCTATGCTACACACAATCATGCAAGCACAATAACTATGCCACTTCCAAACAAACACACATATGTACATATCTCCACACCACATACTTTTAGATAATTATATCATATTATTTCTCTTGAGCACTCTATAAATTTCCCTTGATTCATATGTTGTCTATATGATTATTTCAAGCTCATTTTCTTGAAACTCACAATGTAAATGTAGAAGCCTATTTTTCATAGCTATTATTTGTTCTATCCTGTAAGAAGACTTACAATGTTTCAAAATGTAGTATGCAATATATTTTATGTATGGTTCCATGGTTTAATTCCAAACCTTATGATTCTTATTCAATTTTTTCACCGTTATTTGATCTTGATGGGTCTATACAAAACGTTGTGGCTTTTCATGTTCTAGTTTCTTTTTGTATTTATGGCACCCTATAACTATTTGATTCTCCTTTGCAAGATGTAGGTTATATGTGTATGTGATTCTAGTTTATAGACAATTCATACGATTTCTGGTTGTGTTGGATATATTCAGTGCTCACAACTAATAAACTTGCAAATCTAGGCATGTTTTCTAGGTACACTTAGGTTGAATAAGAATTGTCTATCTACCTTAATGGTGTAAATTAGTATGCTATGAGAGATCGCATTAGTGCGATGCATGAGTGACCTAGGTGACAAAATTATAATTCATAATATGCTTGAAATGAAAAGAGACACTCCATCAAAACCTCAAATTGTGTGATGTGCCGATAAGACACGTGTAAGAAAGTCAATTTCATATACAATCCTAGATATGATAGTTGACTTATCGCTGCTTGTGTCTCCATCCTTTGCAATAATGTTGAAGAATGTGGGAATTCTCTACTATATTAGGTCAGTTACTTTCATGATTCCTGAGTTTTCAATTCTACATCAAAGCTGAGTATTTACACATAATTACACATTGTGTATGAATTATGATCACACATAGATTACCTTAAAAATGGTGGAAATTCACATACACAAGAGGCCATGGGTGAGACACATGAAGTGAGGCAAGCTGTGATGCTTTATGCTTGTAATTTTGCAAGGAATTCTTATAAGGGAAGTAAAGTAGTCGAACAACATAGTATGCAAAGCATGCTTGTATGCGTTACATTATACACTCTACATAGTTAGAATTAGCATGATGGCAACCACTAGTGACAAAGTCTAAAAAAAAGGCAACTAATATGCAACACTCCCTTTAAATTAATGAGCCTAATTTGTTAAGTGAATCCATCGATAGTCATATAATCACCCCATAATATTGTGGTTATCACATTATAAATAATAGCATTTGTGAAAAATCATGTTGTTATGTAGATGTCCAAATTATTATAATTTTTATTTCTTATGAAGTTTGCCCAAAAATTTCTAGTTGATAGTCATGAGGATAGTGACATGTGAGGCTTCAAGATTACTCATGTAAGTGAGCCCCTTTTTTACTAGAGAAATATTTTAAAGCATCACTTACTATAGGGATAAATGAGTAGGGTGAAAAGTAGGACCCCTAAGCTAGTGTGTTCCAAAATCTAATACAAACCTTGCATGGGTGGTATATCTACTTGTGGTACAAGTGAAATTCCTTGCATTTCTAGTATAAATGGAGCACTTTCAAGATATAAAATGCAAGCATACCCAAGCTCATGCATGTTGCTACTTTTACTTCAACTCTATCATTAAAAAAGGTTTATTATGTGATATAATGGTGGCCAATTTTAAAAGTAGAGAAAGTTAATTGATCGAGGTTCCTAAGTTTGTAATCTCCTTGGAAAATATTTCACGAATGTCTCTTCACAATAACAGTTTGCTTTACATAGAATATGGCTCACTACCTAAGAAATCAACTTATTTAAACTTTAGGATGAGGGGTGCTTGTATATCATCTTATATTTATAATTATGCAAAGATAATTGCACACGATCTCATAAGAGCTCATAACTATATCATATGATTTTTAAAATTACCAAGAGGAAAACATGAGCGCTTTGCAACATCTTTATCATATGTCATACTTCCCCAAGAGGGAAAAATGAGTGTTTTGTTGTATCTTTATTCATACATTATATTTCCAAACTAGGATAACAACATCGGTGATCAATGACATTATTAAAACTAAATTTCCATATGACGTATTGAAAAAAAATCATTGGTCACCAAATTCATGGTTTTACGTCTCATCATAGCACAACCAATGCAAGAAGGACCTAGCCTACTTATTTTCATATATCATTGTCTTAGCATTGCACTTATCTTGATTTGGAGAACATTTAAAATGATTTTAATCTACGATGCAAGTTTGTTTAGGGCTCACCTATGGTCAATAAAGAAAAAGGTTCCAGAAGCCAACACCCTATAGCCTATTCTACAAATGTAATTACTTAGCTTTGTATAAAACATGATCTTCATTTTAACATGTGACTACTTTTGCATCACTTTTCACTCAATATGTCTACAAAGAGATCCATCCACTTTTTAGGTTTTGTGATGGATTTGTTGATCCTCAATTTCAATTAAGTTCTTAAAAGTTACAATGACTTTTTATTGATAAATTTTAGTACCTAAGGTTAATAATTAGACAACTGACAACTACTTTAGAGAAACTTGTTTTCCTAATGTTTGTTCATGAGTGCATGGTTATCTCAAAACTTGTTTTCTTTTGAGAAATAAATTACAAGTAAACCTTGTATGTTTTTGTTAAAACTACTTTTAGAAATAATCAAGAAAAACGTGCATGTTAATGGAGGAGCGGGGTTGATAAAAGATTCCAAAGCACCATCTTTTGATATAATATTAACCAATTATGTTGCACGATTGAACATTTTTATCCAATTGCTACATACAAACAATTTCTAAATTTGAAAATGCATTAAATCCTCATATACTTCTATCATATTTATAAAGTGCAGATATAATAATATTTCATAATTGGATCTACATTAGTTGAATCTATTGCCCCAAAGTAATTGCTCCATTTTGTAGATGTCAATTTGTTGTAGATGACACTAAAATTCATAATCCAAGAGAAAATGAAAAGGCATGCAAAAGAGTCATATGATATTAAGCATTTATAGCATCTTTAAAAAGGGGTTCTTTTAAAAGTGAGTTTTTAATTTGGAGGTTTAATTATTCTTACAAAATTTGACAGTGGATACCCACAATCCTACATAATATTATTTATTCATTCCTAGAAGAGGATTTGAGTCTCTACATCTTCCTTTTTAGTATCACATATGTGGAAATTACCATGAGCCCTTCAAACTCTCTAAGAAGCAATCGTAAGCAAACAAAAAGAGTAGATTATACTTTAGTTGAACCAAAAACCAATGAATATTGTGGATAAAAAATAGAGCACAACATTGTAGCCCAACCATCTATTATGTGGGTAAAATCAAAGTACATGGGGGTGCATCTTGCCGTGGAAAATTCAAAATAAAATTTTCCTCTTTAAATCCATTATATTATTAAATCCATCCCCCACCTCAAAGGCCTCTTTTTTTCTCACCCATAACAATACGATTAAAACTATAAAGATAACTATAGTCAATTGATAGAAATTAAAAAGAAAATAGTAGACTAAAGCCCCTAGGAAAAATTCAAATTGATACAATTGATCTTGCATAAATGAAATTAACTCCTCCGAGAAGTTGTTGAGCTTCTATGTTGATATCTCAAGCTCAACACAAGTTGACACTCACGTACACTTGGATGACCATCTCCTCATTCATATCACTTGCTCTTGATGGTCTTCTTCTTCTTCTACTTCTTCATGCCCATGGTCTTCTTCTTCCTTTAGAGCTGTATGATAGGCCTTTTGATGTCTCTTTCTAACATGACAAAACTTTTCAATATGTCCCGTCTTTTTGCAAAAGTCACAAACTAATTGGTTATTTTTGCTTTTGTACTTGTTACTACTGACATACAACATTTGTTCATCCTTAGATGTACTTGGATTTTCTTTTTTTTTGAGGCTTGAATGCTAACAAGTTTAGGATTTGGCATGTTAATTAAATTAGTGGAGACATTATCATAGTCTGGAGGAAATTTTTTTAACAAAACACCAATGCATACATCTTCATCCATTTTAATGTTGATCCCTGAAAGTTGCATTAAGAAACTTTCTATGTAATTCAAATGTGTTGCAAGAGATGTGTTAGGTTTCATGTCTAGTCTAAAAAATTCAATTATAAACCATACTTTGAAGACTTTGACTTTGCACAAAATAGAGTATCCAATCTATTCTGAGTGTCATGGGACGTGTCACATGCATCCACATGGTGGATATAACTATCATCAAGCTCAAGCTTTATGCTAGCTTGATCCTTGTCATCACTTTTCTACCAAGCAACTGCAAGAGTTGCACCTCCTCGGGGCTTCTTCTCTTGTCCATTAGTGATGGTCCATAGGCCCTTCTTCATCAAGATAAGCTTTATGCATGTTTGCCAGGTATGAAACCTGACTCCTTTGAAGTGACATGTCAGAGAGTCTTTGCCCAAGCTTGAGTGATAGGAATAGTAGCAAATCAACACCAAAATTGTCAAAAATGAGCAGACTTTGGATGTGTCAAGAAACACAAGCAATGGTAGTGTAGTATCAAGAGATACTAGTTTGCAATTTGGTGTTATTGCTTGAGTTTGACTTGATGATATGCAAGAAATCTTCATAACTTCCCCTCCTTGCTAATTTGATGGATGAATACTTGTTGAGAACTTTAGATCAGAGTGGCCTTGGATGGTTTAAGTGGTAGGAGAGAGGAAATTTAGGAAAAATGAGCTTGACATTGAGATGGCTATGGCTGCCCTTTAGGGTTTGCACATAGGGGCCTTTTTTTTTTTGGTCGCAACTCATAGAGGTGATCATTTGGGAAACCCTTTGAGTGGAAGATAGCTTAAGTATGGGTCTTCAAAAGCCCCATGCCAATCATCAACATCATAGCCTTGAGACGTGGCGTAGATTATATGACCACTGCAGGTGCAGATCTAGACAATGACTTCAAATTCACGCAATGCTGGATCATACATTGAGCAATGTCACATTGTGAGGAGCCACAAAGGAGCCCTGAAGTGGAAAAGAGGTCCACAGAAGGAATCCAATCAAGACATGGCATGGTTGAAGAGATCCAAGAGCTCAAAGTGGGGTAGGTGTAGGCTAGCTATAGCTACCATGAAAGGAAGAGTGGAGTTGGAGTGAGGAATGAGCTCATGAGCTGGCAGTGAGCTGACTAGAGGTGAAGAGGAGCTGAGAGAGTGACTTGTAGAGTTGAACCATGCTCACCATAGCTTTGATACCATGTTGAGAAGCATGGATCTAGAGCATGGCTATGGAGGATGAAAGAGAAAGACAAGACTCATGATGATATGGACTTAGAGACAATGACTGTCACACAAGTGAATCAGGTTTCAAGCTGGAATCTTGGACTCATAAACACAATCTTGTGTGTATAGACAATGAAATTAATTGAAAGGACAAAGTACATTGATCATACATTCAAATGATAGACAATACAATGCTTTATAGTCTTCTGGTGGGTATGTAGTACTTTCCACCACTGTGCTTATGGGATTCATCAAACCTGCATATCCTTAGCCCAATTGCTCCATAAAAAGAGGATAAATTGGGTGTGATTTGCCTGAATTCTCGACATTTTTGACCTTATTGGTCAATGTTAGTAGACATTCTAGATTTAGATATTCACCTATTTTGCCTGAGACATCCATTTTATTGTGTGGGTAGATGTACCACACTCATGTCAAAGGCCCTATCCCATGAATCCTCACTTTTCTTAGCATGTGAAGGAGAAACTTGAATATTTGCAGAAAGGAGGATTCATTTATGAAATTGAGCATACTGACTAGGTATCACCTATTGTAGTGGTATTCAAGAAAAATGGAAAGATTAGAGTATGTATCAACTATAAGAAGGTTAATGCAACAACTAAACATGACCATTATCCCCCATTGCCTTATACAAATTACTTGATTTAGAGAGTGGGCAAGAAGGAGGCTTACAACTTCCTAGATGGATTCTTTGGCTACAACCAATTTCAAAGTTCACTTGGATGACAAGCATAAGACTACTTCTATCTGAGGGAGATATCTTTGCTTTCATTGGCATGCCATCTATATTGACTAATGAACCATCTTTAAGGACATACTGCATAATTGGATGAAGGCTTTTATAGATGATCTATGTGTTCATACTACTTGTACCCAAGAATGGAATTGTTGACTAATATAGCCAACATTGAGGTTATTATAGATCTTCCACCTCCCACCAATCAGAAAGGCATTCAATGTTCTCTCAACTTTACTAGCTATTATTGCTACTTTTTTTTGAGCTATGCAATTTTTGCCAGGCCACTTTAGGCTATTCAACTAGCATATGTTGTGAATTTGGCATATGTGTGTCATGAGAACTAATGAGACAATCCTCTACTATCAATCATTGTGTGTACATGTATACACTTTGCACACATGTGCATGGTAGGGGGATGTTGATTGACATGGAGTTAGGCATGGCATGAAGAGGTTTTTCCTTGTCATACATTACTTGTATGTGAAAGTTTTTATGTGCATATGTATTGTGTTGGATAGTGGATTGGCATATGCCATTTATTTGATGTATACATGTCATTATACCTATGTCTCATGATGTGCATGCATAGGGCCAGAAGTTGCTTGTTAAATAGAACTCAATAATATGAGTTTTCCTTTTGGTTGTGTGGGAGTAGATGACTAAATGTAAAGAATCCTATGAGGCCTTGAAGAAGGACCTTATTTTTGCACCCATTTCACAAGCTCCAAATTGGACAATCACCTTCCACATGTACGTATTGATACAACCAAAATTTCCTTTAGAGCTATATTATGCCAAGCTAGTGAAACAAAATACAAATTTTCTGATGAGCTTTATAAGTAGGAAACTTGCTGAGATCGAGATGACTGATTCCACCACAAAAAAAGGTTTAGCAATGGTTTATACAACGAAAACTTTTGATGCTATTTTATTGTCACTCCCTTTACTTTCTTTCTTGACCATCAAGTTTCACTTTATTTTATGAACAATCCATTTGCTACAAAAAGAATTGCTAGATATTTATTGATTTGTCTACAGTTTGATTTTGAACTATGGTCGAGCACAAAGAAAAGGCAACTAGTGTGGATGATAGCTTACTTGATGCTCACTTGTTTAGACTTCAGCAAGAGGCTCAATTATTTAAGGCCAATCTCACCCCTCATTGGGATGATGATATTGTTGCTATTTTGAAGAATGACCTTTACTAGACAACTTTATGAGCTAGGGCAAGATGGAATTCTTCAATGATGATGTGTGTGAACATGAGATTGAGCATGTGCTTCACGAATCCCATTGAGGCATTTTTGACAGACACATTGATGGCTAGGTTACAACTCATAAGATTTTATAGTCAAATAGTTGTGGTGGCCCACCTTGTTCAAGGATGTAGCATGCTTTGTTAAGCATTGCGATGAGTGCCAATACACCAAAATTTTGATTCAAAAGGACAAGATGGAGCTATCACTAGTGATTTATTGGAAACCCTTTAAAAATTAGGGAATTTCCTTTGTAGTACCTATCACTCCAGCCGCCTGGTACGCACAAGCATGCTACATCATTGTGGCAATTGACTACCTAACTAAATGGGTTCTCAATGGGTTCAAGCACAATCCACATGTAAGAACGATGCCCAAACCATGGGTAAGTTATTGTGGGAGCAAGTGATTTCTCACTTTGCTACCCAATTAAGATGGCTACTAATCAAGGGACAAACTTTCTAAATGAGGCCATTAAGAATTTTCTCTCTATCTTCCATTGCAAGTGATATCCTTACTATCGTTAGGCTAACGGCCAAGCTTAGTCCACCAATATGATTTTGCTTAATGTTTTGACTAAGGCTATCTTTTCTTTGCATTAAGATTAGGATAATAAGCTTAGGATAGCCCTATGGTCCTATTGCACACATTTTACAATCACAATTGGCCAAACTCCATTCCCACCTATGGTGTTGGTGCTATTACACTAGCAGAGTTTCTAATCCCTAGCCTTCACATTGCAATGCAAGAGTATTGGAAATATACTATTTCTTAGATCAACCACCTTTTGGAGTTGGAACACCTCACCAAGATGTGTATTTTGGCCATGCATGCCCTCCTTATTGAAAAGGCTTGATGTAAGGCTTGGTTTAATAAACATGTGCAACAATGATCTGTTAACAAAGGAGACCTGGTTCTCCTACATTCTCTAAAATGTCATAAGAAAAAATTGAATCTCCGTGGCTTGGAACCATATCATGTCCATCAGATCATCAAAATCTAGCAATGTTGAACTTGAATACAATGAAGCAGGAGGCATTAGACACTTCAATGATAGTCGTCTGAAGAGGTATTACCCCCATGCCATTTCTTGCATGAATGCCCCATGCATTAATAACAATACTTTAACAAAGGTGATCTAGTGCTCTTGTATTCTCTTATATAAAGAAGGATAATAGTAAATCAAGAAACTTTAGAAGTCATTATCATACTTTAGACAATGGACATACCTTTAAGGGAGGGGAAAGAGGACTACAACCTATGGAAGGACATGTTAATAGGACAAAAAGAGGATATCACCTTTACTTAACTCATGGAAATTTTCTCCAAGGTGAGTGAATAGTGGAAGAAGTTATTGAACCCAAAGGCCAAGAGGAGAAAAAAGGAACTATAAGGATTTTGAGCTGGGAGAATTTATTAGGCATCTACCCAATGGTGTATGCCAACTATAAAATCAAAACATAGGAGAAGCCTATATAGATGGAGATTTGCAAGCAATCATGGTAATGCAAGATCACTTTTCAGATTTTTTTGAGTAATTGCCACATCTATGTTCCACATCAAACTTCCACATCTTGCTAATGAGTGGCATATGGTTTTGGGAGTATTAGCCACTCTTAGTATGGTATCAGGAAATCTAATTGCCATGACTTAGACAAGGCAAAACCATGCTATAGTCAAGTGTTTAGAATTCATATCAAACTTGGAAGTCAAAGTCCATGGGATGTCCATGAAAATAAATTGTCTTGTGATTCCTACTCAATCGAAGGAATTCCCTCTTACCTTGAGGCAACCTTGGTTGAGAAAGACTGACACTATACAAGACTAGGAAAAGCTAATGATCCTCATGGGAATGAATCTCATCTATGATCAAACAACAAAGAAGAAGAAGAGTAGGATACAAACATCTCTAGAGAAGAGGATGAAGAAGATGAGGATGAAAAGATGCAGGGAGAGAGAGGGAGCTTGAGCTCTTGCAAGACACAAACATAGAGAGAGAATGTACATAAGATAGGAAGCTGAAACCCTAGTATTTGTTTTTTTTCTTCTTCTTCACTATATGAGTCTACTAAGAATAAGAGAGAGTACAACATTCATAATATACAAGCAGTCCATAGTGGGAACATGCTAAGCAGAAATGTGACTATATAGATGCCCCATAACTTGGGTAGGTGGACTAACAGATATCCAATTGTAAAGTATCACTGGAATGATATGTCGATGCAAGTATCAACCATGACAATGATATGAATGTGAAAATGGCCATCCAAGTGCGTGAGTGTCAACTTGTGTTGAGCTTGACATCTCAACACTCCCCCTAAAGCTCAAGTCCATGACATGTACTCCAAGTAAGCTTCCAAAAAACCCGAGGCTTTTTGCTCTTAGGGCCTTGGTGAAAATATTTTCAACCTACTCCTCTATACTCATATATATATGATATGAATGTTACTTGCCAAGACCCACTCTCTAATGAAATGGTAACAAACCTCAACGTATTTCATATGGTATGAAATATTGGGTTCCTAGCCAACTATATACTACTCATGTTATCATAATAAATGACAACTCTCCTACCTATCTGTATCCCTAAATCATCAAGTAGCTATTGTATCCAAGCTATCTCAATGTTGCCATAGCAATACCCTTGTTCTCTGCCTCTGTTACTCGATAATGCAATAGTGAGGTCTATTTATTATTGTTCCAAGTCATAGGCTCACTACCCAATGAAGAAAATACATCGCCATTGGTGGTCTTCCTACTAGATACACTGCCTACCTAATTTGTATCAATATAACTAAATAACTGCACTACTGAGTTAGCTTATATCGTAATTCCATGGGGCCTTAAGGTGCCACAAGATATGTCTCACACTATCCAAATGAGGCTGGCACTTGCATAAATTAACTCACTAAATCAACAGTGAAGTTACAATCTGGACTAGTAATAGTAGTGAAGATCAAACTTTCCACCATCTTCGTGTACATTATGGGATCCTCACATATCTCAACCACATCAGTACTTAGTTTCACATTCTTGTATGATCATCAATAAAGGTTATAGAACACTTACATCTAGCCAACCATTGATATAGGATTCGTAGGACCCCATACATCTAAATGCACAATATCAAGTAAATTCATGCTTGCATGTTTATCATGAGGGACTGCATGCCTTGCTTGTTTCCCAAATTGTCATGTTCCACATACTTTCTACATATCAACAACTTTGAATTTGGATAAGCCAGTCACAATTTCATGTGATTGCATATTTTTCAACTACTACACATTTACATGGCCAATACATTTATGCCAAATATCAATATTAGCCACAACTCATGTACCTTATGCAAGCAGAACAACCTTTAGCTTGGATATTCACATCCAAGATAAGCATCATTCCCACATGCTTACCTTTTGCAACTACTTTACATCCATAGATAGACTAGTTAGGCTGGTAGGAACTTGAGGCACAATGCATCAAGTTGTGGGGTGTGGGAGTTATTAGGGATCCCTATTTTGGGTTTTGGGGACCGTGAAAGTGGCCCTTGGTTGGGGGTTCTTAGGGGGGCCAATGACCCCCCATGATAGGAGACTTGATAGTAAAGGGAATATTCCTTGCTGACTAGGGAAGATTTATAATATGGTTGGACATGCTCACTAGACTACCTTCTTGGGCTATAAAAGGGAGATCTCTCTAAAGCCATAGTCAATCTATCCTTCACCTAGTCAAATTTCTTCTAGCTATCCTTAAGCTCTTCACCTATCATCTGTCTAGATCGCCATCTAAGCTTCATAGTGGAAGTACATGGATGGACAAAGCAATCTTTGTATCAGTTCATTTGAAATTAAAGTCGTCTATGTTCTTCTCATATTTTCTATGTGTTCTCTACTGCTTGCTCAGATTCTATCTATTGTACCATGTAATTTCTACCTGGTATCAGAATCAATATGGCTTTGAGGAGTGAAAAGTACGTGAGAGGCAAGGGCTTCAATTGTGAAGATGAGATATATTGTCTGTTGCATCAAGCAGTGGTGTTGCTGCATCAGGTGGTGGTGCTGTTGTTATTCTCGCAATTTAAACATTGAGGATTTGTCCATCAACCTTCAAAACGAAGGCAAGTTAGATGGTAAAAACTACACTTTATGGAAGTTTAAAATCACAACTGCCCTTGATTCTTATGAGCTTTTGGAGAGAGTGCTAGGGGCTGATCCAAAACCACAACCCACCCCCGACCCATCAAATTCAAGTGTTATGATTCCTCCAAATGTAGATCTTCTACGAGCATTGTGTGACTTAGTTATAAGTTGTTTTGACAATGTCTTGATCTTGATTCATCATACAACCAAAGGCATCAGAGGCTTGGAGTGTATTGAGGAGTCAGTAGAAATGTGAATTCAAACAAGGATTCAAAATTAGGAGAATCAACTAGCAATAGAGAATTTTGCTAAAGGAGAGACAATAAAAGCATTCATCACTTGAATCAAGAATTTACGCAACTAGATAGCTTGCATTGGGATATAGAAGACTAGTGAAGAGCTAGCTTGAAGGTTTCTTCGGATTTGTCTACCAAAGTTTGATGGATTGGTAACTACTCCAAATACTCAGGTGAGACCCCAAGCTTTGACATTTGAGAAATTTTGTACACTACTAATGGGAAAGGAGTTGAGGCCTAATGCCCGAGAAGGTAGCAATAGTGGAGATGCTACATTCCATGAATGTGAAAGGCAAAGTGGTTCCTCTATCAACAATGAAAAAAAGAAGAAGGGTGGTAAGAAAAAGTTTCAAGAAGAGTGCTTCTACTGCAAGAAGAAAGGACATGCAATTGTACATTGTCATGTCAAGAAGATAGATGAAAACAATGGCACCATGAAGACTAAAGAGAAGAAGACAACCAATATGACTAAAGTAGACTTGGAGTTATTTAGAGTGACCATTGAGGAAGTGTGTTCCTCGGTGCAAGAAATATCTATCACTGACTCATGGGTATTGGATAGTGGCACCTTCTTCGAACAAGCTAGTTCTATGAAGCTTCTACAAGAATCCATCACTATGGATAGTTGGGAATGATGCAAAATTCTATGTTGATGGCACATGTATTATTTTCTTTATCACTACAAATGGTGAACTCAAGAATCTTTCAAATGTGTTGTATATTCCAAAGATTAAGAGAAATATGCAATCAATTACTTTTGTAACTAATCTTGGCCATGAGGTGAGGTTTAGTAAGACATGTGCAAAAATTATTGATAATGCGAGCAAAGTTGTCAGCAAAGGAGAAAGGAGGAATGAGGTGTATGAGCTAAGTGCTCTTACAACCGTTGCTAGTATGGGCACAAGTAAAATTTGGAACGAAAGATTTGGTTACATTGGTTTTGTAGTGTTGAAGGAGATGTATAAGCAAGGTATGGTTGCTCATCTACCTGTAGTAAACTGAAATGAAGAAACCATGTGAAGTTTGTATGATGGGCAAGCAACAAAGAAAGACATTTTCATAAGATAGCAAGAATAGAGTGAAGGCTCCTCTAGAGTTGGTGCATGCTAACTTTTGTAGTAAAATTTCTACAAAACCCTTGGGAGGATATTCTTATTTATATTGATCGTCGATGACTATATTAGAAAGATATAGATGTACTTTCTTCATGATAAGGCTCAAGCTTTTGGTAAGCTTAAAGAATGGCTAAAACTTATTAAGAATGAAACAGGGCAAAGTGTGAAGAAGTTTAGAATAGATAGTGGTGGTGAGTTCAACTCAAAGGAGTTTGAAGACTTTTATAAGAGCAAAAGGTATTAAGTATCAATTAATGATATCTCATATACCTCAACAGAATGACATTATTGAACACTGAAATCACACCATTGTGCTAACCAATTTTGTGAAAAAGCTATTAATACTACAGTCTACATTCTCAATCGGAGTTACATAAAGGCTCTTAAGGGAAAAACTCCTCATGAGGCCTATTTTGGTAAGAAACCATTTATCTCATATTTTAGTACTTTTGGATGTGAATTCTATGCACATGTTCCAAAGGATAAGAGAAAAAAATTCAATCAAAAAAGCACAAAATGTACCTTCTTGGATTATATTGATGAGCAAAAGGTTTACAAATTGTAGGACCAAGAGGCAAAGAAGATCATAGCAAGTTGTAATGTGGTGTTTAAGGAGCAACAATATACAGTAGAGGAGGAGAATCTAAGTTCTTCTACTTTATCATCTAGGCTTGAAGAAGTAGTCCACTATGAACCTATCCCAAGAGCTATCCCTACTCTGAAGGAGGAAGAATTGTCTTTGGATGATGAGAAAACATTGCTATGATGGGTGAAGCAACTCTATGATCACAATAATCCTATTCCTACCACAACTAAGGAAAAGGTAGATGGACCAAGGAGGTCATTGAGAATACAAAGAAAGGCTTTTGCTCATATAGTCAATATAGACTTGATGGTTGAGATTATGAGAGAACTAAAGGAGCTAGTAGGCCTAGAAGAAGTACTTATTACTGATCCAGCATGGAGGGCAACTATGCAAGCTGAGTATAAGAGCATAATGAAGAATGACACTTGGAAGCTAGTGGATCAACCAAAAAAGAGGAAGATTATTGTCAGCAAGTGGATCTGAAAGGTAAAGTACAAGAATGATGGTAGCTTAGAAAAGTACAAAGCTAGATTAGTTGCATAGGGATTCTCGCATATTGAAGGATTTGATTTTCATGAATCATTTTTCTCCAACTACTAGAATGACCACTATCTACATAGTACTTGTAGTAGATGCTTATAAGATGTGGCTAGTTTACCAAATGGATGCCAAATCAATGTTCTTGAATAGAGACCTTAAGGAGGAGGTGTACATGGCTCAGTCATTGGGGTTTGGGCCCCCCATTTTGAGAACAAAGTTTCTAAGCTAAAGAAGGCATTATATGGGTTAAAACAAGCTCCTAGAGCATGATGCAACACTAGCAGATATATAAATTCTTTTCAGGCTTGAATTTCAAAAAATGTGTCTCATATACTGACTTGTATATTTACAGGGATGGTGAAAAGTTTGTAGTGATTGTTCTATATGTGAATGATCTTCTTATTACAGGTGACTATGAAGATATGATCCATCAAACTAGAAAGGTTTTGAGCTCTGAGTTTGAAATGATAGACTTAGACTTGTTGCACTATTATTTGGGGATTGAATTTAGTGCCTTGCAAAATCTTCATCTCTCTAAAGAACTATGCATGGGAGATCTTAAAAGAATTTTTCTTGACCGAGTGTAAGGAGGTAGCTACACCTATGGAGGTCAATGTGAAGTTATCCATTAATGATACATTAGCATTATCACTTGTCTACTTGTGTAAGACTAGGCAAGATATTAGTTTTTTTACTGGCGTTTTGAGTAGATTCTCAATCAAACCATGAGGAGATCATTGGAAAGTTGGGATGCTGATGCTTAGATATTTGAAGGGAACTCTTGACTATGGTATCACATATAGTTTTGGAAGCACTCTTATGGGAAACTATGACTCATATGGGGTAGATGATAGCAATTCTAGAAAATCAATTTTTGGATATTGTTTCTCTTTAGGTTCAGGAATCTTATCTTGGATTAGTAAGAAGCAACATACTATGGCATTACTGAAGTAGAGTATAAGGCAACTTGCTTTGCTACATGTGATGTAATATGGCTAAAGAGGATCCTATGGCATATGGGAGTACATGATGAAGATCCAGCAATGCTAGTATATGAATATTAGAGTTGCGTTGCCATTGCCAAAAATCCAATTTTTCATACATGCACCAAAGACATTGATATCTAGTATCACTATGTGTGTAACTTGATCAAGGATGGGATATAGAGCTAGTCTACTATCCAATGGAGAAGAATGGAGTAGATATCTTTCCCAAAGCTCTTAGGAAGGATCTCCCTCCAATTCATGTTCAGAGACTTGGCATTTGACCGAGAATGTAGTTCATCTACTTGGACATTGAGGGGGGGTATTAGATATGCTCAATGCCTCACCCTTGTAAGGTGCCACCAATGATACATAGTACTCTAAGTTGTAAGGCCCCCATTATAGGAGAATCCACGTGTCAACACAGACAATGGGGTTGGGTCCTGACTTTTCAGGATGGCCAAAAGGTGATCTTTGTGGATCTAACCTTTGGGTTAGATAGAATAGTTATGCTGGTAGGAATTTGAGGCACAATGCATCGAGTTGTGGGATGTGGCAATTATTAGGGACCCCCACTTTGGGTTCTAGGGGCCACGAAAGTAGCCCTTGGTGGTTGGGGGTCTTAGGGGGGGCCAACGGCCCCCCTGATGGGGACCTGATGGTAAAGGGAATATTCCCTAGCTGACTAGGGAAGATTCATAATATGGTTGGACATGCCAACCACCATACTACCTTTTTGGGCTATAAAAGGAAGACCTCTCTAAAGCTATAGTCAATCTATCCTTCACCCAGTTAAATTTCTTCAAGCTACCCTTAATATCTTCACCTATCATATGTCTGGATTGCCATCTAAACTTCATAATGGAAGTGCACAAGTGGCCAAAGCCATCTTTGTATCATTTTCTTTTAGATAAAAGCAGTTTCTATTATTCTCATATTTATTGTGTGTTGTCTACTTCTTTCTTAGATTTCGTGCACTACCACTGTGCCATGTAATTTCTATTGGAGGTTTAAAACTACTTGTACTCCTTGCCCAGCCATCCAAACATGTAGCCACTATATCATTATCATCAATCTGCACTTTAATAGATCCAAGATTAATGCTCGTAATCTTCAATGCATAGTCATTAATGATAGATTGCCACACTTGACACTGTTTAACTCAAACTTCAACTACAACTTTCTAGCTTTGGTATTTCTACCAAAGTATTTGACCAAGTTATTTCATGCTTCTGCAAGACTATTTGCATCCTCTATATGCTCAACATATTGTTTGAAACACTAATTTAAAGTATGTATATATCTTTTTGGGCACCTTGGTTCCATTCCTTAAATGCCTTGGCCTACTTAGGCATAGCATTTTCCTATGGTAACTCTAGAGCCTTAGCATTATCTCCTTCAATGTAGTCCTAATAACCTTTACCCATAAAGAAATTGGTTAATCTAAACTTCCAAGCATGCAAGTTGTGCTTATCAAGCTTGTCCCTAACAATGTGATTAAACCCCTTAGACATTGTGTAGTAGAACCCACAAACTTACTTTTATTAATGAGCTACTAATTCATGTAAACTATAACTCGTACTAAACTTACAACACAAGCATACCTACAACAACACCTGTAATCTCTGACAATATCCAAATATTTTTTGTCACACTCAATACTTGCAACTTTTTTTTGAAATGACAAGGTTTATAGAGTTCATGAATCTTCCTAGATTCGCATACAAATAGCCTTCAACTCTCAAAAAGAGGTTGAAACACACCCAAAATGCAAATCTGACCACATAAGCATATACTGGAGGTTTGTAAGACTCCCTAGAGTACTTCAAGCTTGCAAAGACATCTCAATTAATCAAAGATCATATGAGAGAGATCTCCATATGTATATTCCACACTAGGGTTTCCTTGTAGACTCTTGTGCTTATGGCTCACAACTCCTTGCTTGAACACCACTCTGATACCATAAAAGGATGTGATGCCAGGAGGCATATTTCACGGTGGATTCAGTGAGTTTTTTTGGTGGATTCCGTAAAACTAGAGGCATATTCCATGGTGGATTCTATGAGGTTTTTCGATGGATTCCGTAAAACTATATATATTTGCTGGGGCTTGTATATAAGGTGGATTCCTTAGTAATAATTAGATCGTTGTCCTTAGTACTATTTATTTATTTATTTATTTTAAATATAGATTATTTTAGAATATGAGATTTAAGATATGCTTTTATTGAAATAAGCTTTCTTTATGGAATACCTTGCTATTTTCTTAATGTGGTTAAGTATAGAAGGCTTTTCTAGCTTTCATTATAAAAGCAATAGGATCGTGTGCAAAATAGGATCACAGGGTGAAAAGTGAGTGGTTTTCGTTCATCCCTCATCCGGAATCAAAACTCATAGCTTCAAGAAACATTTTGGGGGTTTTGGCACGCTCTGGACACGATGGTGATGTAAAAACGTCAAGATTTAGAGCACAAAATTTTCTGCAACATGTTACAGGATACCTCTTGACTCTTAAAACTCTGTATTTCAATTGATATTTGTACTTTATTTATAATTATATGTAAGATATGAATGAAAATATCCATGTAAAACTATAATATATAGTTAAGGATGGCAATCCATAGCTTTTTCCATGGGGGAGGTTGGGCCCAATCATGCATTTTTCTTGTCTTTCTCAATCTATTGAGTTATTCAAATCCTCTTTTGTATTTAATAGTTGAGATGTTTGATTTGTTAGATTTTTCCATTAAGTTCTATTATGTTTGTCATAAAGTTGTTTATGATTGAGATTTGATTTGCTAGATTTGCCACGTGATTCCACTTCATACCAGGATGTGGAGAGAGAGAGAGAGAGAGAGAGAGAGAGAGAGAGAGAGAGAGAGAGAGAGAGCTTGAGCTCTTGCAAGACACAAAACATATAGAGAGAATGCACATAAGATAGGAAGCTAAAACCCTAGTCTTTCTTCTTCTTCTTCTTCTTCTTCTTCTTCTTCTTCTCCTTCTTCTTCTTCTTCTTCTTCTTTACTATACAAATCTACTAAGAATAGGAGAGAGTACAATACACATAATATACAAGTGGTCCAATATAGTGTGAATATGCTAAGTAGAAAGATAACTAGATAGATATCTTGTAACTCCGATAGGTGGACTAGTTGATGTCCAATTGTAAAGTATCATTGGAATGATATGCCGATGTAGGTACTAGCAATGTAAGTGATATGAATGTACAAATGGTCATCTAGATATGTGAGTGTCAGCTCATGCTGAGCATTAGGAAAAAAATGAATTCACAAATGGGCCTTTTAGTCCCCCCTTCTCCTCCTTAAAACAAGGAAAAGAGGAGAGAAGAATAGTAAAATAATCCTCTTCTCTTTCCAATTTTGCAATCTTGTTTTGCCTTTTTTACATTATCTACAAAGATATACTCAGATTCCTTATCTCTCCTCATTCAAGAAGTCTTTTTCAACCGAATTAGTCGTATGTTTTAAGAAACAAAACAAAACAACTTTCCTCAATTATTTGAATTTAGTACACATCGCATGAGATATTATGTATATATAAATAAATATTCCAATGTGGCAAAGTATACAATTTTTTTTTGCCTTCAAAGATGATATGGTGCTGTAACACTCATTACAAAACCTTGCATCATTAATCTCATAACCTATGGAGGAGTCCCCTTGCCATGTCAAAGCCAAACAATAAATTTTATGTCTTTATTGATTGTGACATGCTTTGCATGGATGGCCGCTAGTTATGTATCATCAAACAAGTCGATGAGAAACCCCTCTGCAGCTGTTTATAGGGCCTCCATAGCTGCAGCAGTCCACCTTCCTACTGGTGGGCCATCCCGCACTCGCGCCCAAAATCTTCCCATCCCTTTCAGCTCCAAGGCTTGCATGACTTCCTGAACAACCTTATGAAAATATATTTTCGAGATGAGAAGCTCGTATCCACGTTGGATTCTCCTTATCTCTCGAAGGACAACAATGCTCGGTTTCCATCTCCTCTTCTTTTGTGGTGGTCATTGTGCTCTATGGGGAGCACCTGCTCTGCTGCACTAGAGGAGGCTCCACCTTGTGCTCAAGGTGGTAGGCCTTGGAGTGAGGTCTTCCCGGGGTTGAAATGGCGACATGCTTGCTTGGTGCATGCCATGCAAGCTCGAGGAGGGCAAGATGGTGAAGAGACAGAGGTTGGGGGTGTGAGAATGGAGGAAGCAAAGAAAGCAATATGTGAAAATGAGAAGAAGAATGAACTTTTAATCCATTTAAACCCTAAAACCAGGTTAATGCAGCTTCATATGCATTATCCATCATGTGATTGTAAATCCATAACCTTTTATCAAAATGCGACGAAGCTTCATACATGCACTCATTAAGTGGCCAAGAGTCCAATTTTTTTTTTGAAAAAAATTCATGTAGACTCCTGGTCTGAAGTCTGGCGTCTGGAGCCACTTTCCTGCATTGGTCCTTAGAAACTTCACACTACATAAACTATATAGAGGCATTAGGAGTAAAGTTTGCAACAAGAAATGGTAAATTTTTACATGTTTTTCTTATTGAAATTGATAGTGCTAGCAAAAAATGTAAGTAAGAATTGAAAATACAACGAAGATATACAGTCAAAGTTGAGAACGAAGGACAAGAGAAAAAAATTAATTAATATTTTAAGGACACGTACAATAGTTTTGCACTGGGACATAGTCATATGCCCAATGCATGAGGAGAATACTATGCCAAAACATATAACATTACAAGCTATGTTCATTCCATTGGAACGAATGCATTCTTCACTACTTAAAGATTTCTTACAAGTTGAAAGTCCTTGGGAGTTATAGTGATGCACTTCACATGTATTGTACAACGCTGAGCATCAGTCACATCAAGTCAACTAAAAAGGCCTATGCAGCACACTGTAGAGTATGAAGACATTCTTTTGTGAAGTGATCAGGTCTATCCTGACCTTGTGCCAAAAACCACCTCATGCTTTCTACGTAGTAGAGGTCTTGCACAATCTCGCGAACAAGTCTCGAGAAGCTCGCCTTCAAAATGATGAGATAAAAAGAGCGTTGATACTTCCTAATTTCTCTCACGGCCATTGAACCTGGCTTCCACTTGTGTTTCTTATGGGGATGCTAAGGAGGACCCTTGTGAGGGCGGCTTGAGGAAGCTGGGTTAGGTTGAGAAGGGGATGCATCTTAGCTAGTAGATGCTCCAAGGGGCTGAACATGATATGGGGCTATGAGCGGAAGCTTATTTGCAACTACCCTAGACCTAGCCATCTTTTGTAGAAGCTTCAAAGTTTCTAAGGACCAGTGCAGGAAAGTGGCTCTAGACGCCAGACTTCGGACAAGGAGTCTAAATTAATTTTTTTTCAAAAAAAAAAATGGACTCTTGGCCACTTAATGAGTGCACATGTGAAGCTTCGTCGCATTTCGATAAAAGGTTATGGATTTATGATCACATTATGGATAGTGCATATGAAGTTGCATTAACCCAGTTTTGGGGTTTAAATGGGTTAAAAGTTAATTATTCTTCTCATTTTCACATCTTCTTTCTTTGCTTCCTCCATTCTCATAGCCCCAACCTCTGTCTCTTCACCATCTTGCCCTCCTCGAGCTTGCATGGCATGCACCAAGCAAGCATGTCGCCATTTCAACCCCGGGAAGACCTCACTCCAAGGCCTACCACCTTGAGCACAAGGTGGAGCCTCCTCTAGTGCAGCAGAGCAGGTGCTCCCCATAGAGCACAATGACCACCACAAAAGAAGAGGAGATGGAAATCGAGCATTGTTGTCCTTCGAGAGATAAGGAGAATCCAACGTGGATACGAGCTTCTCATCCTGAAAAGATATTTTCACAAGGTTGTTCAGGAAGTCATGGAAGCCTTGGAGCTGAAAGGGATGGGAAGATTTTGGGCGCGAGTGCGGGATGGCCCACCAGTAGGAAGGTGGACTGCTGCAGCTAGGGAGGCCCTATAAACAGCTGCAGAGGGGTTTCTCATCGACTTGTTTGATGATACACAACTAGCGGCCATCCATGCAAAGCGTGTCACAATCACAGGTAAAGACATAAAATTTATTGTTCGGCTTCGACACGGCAAGGGGACTCCTCCATAGGTTATGAGATTAATGATGCAAGGTTTTGTAATGAGTGTTACAGTACCATAGCATCTTTGAAGGCCAAAAGAATTTGTATACTCTGCCATTTTGGAATATTTATTTATATATACATAATATCTCATGCAATGTGTACTAAATTCAAATAATTGAGTAAAGTTGTTCTGTTTTGTTTCTTAAAACACACGACTCTTAATTTTTGTTAAGCGTACAAGCACATTGAAAGTAGTAATACGTACAGATATAAGTTATGTTATTACTTATGCACAATTGCAAGTGCAGTACTACACGCTGACATAATTAAATTGGATTATGTTAATGTATGTGAATGCGCCATTCAAGTACGACACATTATTGTCACACTTACACGGACCACATATTTATTCAATAAATATTTATTTATAGGGACAAAATAAAATATCTTATATTCATCAAGAAAAATACATGCAATGCCTGATAGTGATGGCAGATACAAAAAGCTGATAGCCAACAAGAACTCTCAATTGTTTCTTGGCTTTTTCATCAGTGGAGAGGAGGGGCCAGCTTCTGATGAAAATATAAGTTCCTTCTTTACTTAAAAAATGATGCGCTCCCCCTTCAGTCCTTTCTCCAGGAGAAGTGGATCTCACACTTTAGCAAGGTTACCTAATGTAGCAAGCACACATATTGCTCCGCCATGCGTTTGGTCAAACAAGTAAAGAAGCTTTGATCGCTTGATTAGCACAACCTTCTCCAAGTTAGATGTCACAGATATCGCTTGAAAAGGTCCAAGCTCGAATTTTCATGATTATTTCTTGCCCTCGTGGTGAGCACTTCTTATGAAAGACCAGCAACAAGGTTGCCAATGTACTCCTTTAGAGCTGAATCCTTACGTCCATTTGTATGTTGAGCTCCTCCTTGCCTTGATGGAAACTCATCTATATACAATATGTCTGTCCTAAATGACAAAGTCAAATCAAATAATATATTTAGCAACTAACCTAGAGTTATCAAAAAGTGACAAAAATTGATGGTAGGGTGCGTCAGGTCCCCTCGAGCCCACCGGTGAAATCTTGGCAAAAAATAATGTCTACAGCTAGCCTGTTCCAAAAAGTGGCCCTAGACACCAGACACTTTGGATAGGCAGCTGCATGCATCATTTTTTGCCAAGATTTCACCAGTGAGCTCCAAGGGACCCGATGCACCCTACCTTCAAGTTTCATTGCATAAAAATATATGGTAGTTAGAAATCTCACCTTCTCCAGATCATCTTGTATCTTCATTTCCTCGTGTTTCAACGAGGCACCTCTTTGGGCAGAGGGATCTACAAACTCTTTGGTAGGAATCTGGGGCCTTGGTCCAAACAGATCATGCTGTAGTGCTTTAAATTTAGCATCCGACACAAGGTTATCTTCAACCAAGGTAATATGCTCCTGTGCTGCTATGATGGCACTCACTGTACCTAAGCTTGTGCCATCATATCTTCCAATCTCTGCCATCATCGGATGCACATCCATGTAATCATAGTCGATCATGTCTTCTATCAAATCCCTGACTAGGATGGAAAAAAACTTTTCTTCCTTTATTTCAAAGTATTGCAGCATATCTGATAGAAGCAAGTAGTGTACACTATCTACTTCAATGTGCGTCAAGGAGCTAAGGTTGGGTTTGCCGACTTGTGGCTATTTTGAAGAAGATGGTAGCATGAGAGCCAACCATTGCTCTGCCACCACCACCCAGTGTTCCTCTTCAACATTTATGATATTTTCAATTGGTTCTTCTCTCGTGTATGTGATAGCAACAACCTTTGGAGTTGTATCTTCATCGCTCTCCTCCTTTAGGGGTGTATCCAATGCAAGGAGGTAAATTACCAATGTGCAATCACACTCCACGAGATCCAAAGGTATTGTACTTGGTGCACTGCTCATGGGAATAGTGCATACTCTGTGCAAAGGATCCATGTGGGCCAGACACCTATTCACCACTTTTTGGTGATTCTTCCCTGCCTAAAATACCATGAGTTGTTCCAGAGGCACCCAACAAGTCATGTCGGATCCCTCGATGGAGTATGTACAGGTAGCAATAGTGCTCACAAAGTTTTCCAAAACCTGAAGGGGGGATCCAATGATGAGAGCACGCTTTCAAGGTTGAAGTTCTTAGAGAAAACCTAAAATATCTCATCACCCTGGGCTGGCAAAGATAGTCTCCTGAATCCACTCATCAAAGTGTGTGTGAGCATTCATTGTAGCAAGTAGAAGGGATGTGATGGATATAAAGAGATGAAGAGAGAAAGTGTGAAATGAAACAATAAAACAAGAACTAAACTAGTTCTACCTTAAAAACCTTAAGTTTTAAACCATTAAGGGCTGTTCGCATACGATATTTAGTTATGGCTTTACTTACATCTTTTTAAAGTTTACATGCATATGTAAATGTATTGATGTCGAAAGTGTATAACAAGTGTACGATTTTGAATAAGTACCATAATTTTTAAATATTGCAAGTTTGCAAGCAACAATATTCTATTGGCAAAAAAAATCCAAAAATTTATAGGTGTTGGATATTACAGCTTGTGGTGTTGGGATTTTTAGGGAGAGTCTACAATTTCTAAAATATGTGGAGCCACACACTTTCCACTGGTAAAAGTATCCTAAGCTCAGCTTCGAATTTTCCTATCATCTAGTTTAAAATAAAAGCTAACAGTTGGATTCTGCATTAACATTGTAATTTCCTAGTGCATTATACTCAAGGGCCAATCATCCTCCATTTGCAACACTTGGGGTTCGCGGCCCTCACAAATGACAATAACATCCATAGCTGCACTTTCACGCATGTCTTGATTAAGGCACAACCATTTACCCTTGAGCATCCTCCATCTACGATACTTGAACTGTTCAAAGTTGAGAGAGAGAGAGATAGGGAAACTCCATTGTCATGAATCTTCAGGTTCCATAGCTTTCTTCCATTATTCTTTTTCTAACTGAGTAACACACACAACAAAGATAAAGTGACCTAGTGTAAGTGTAGACTAGACATACTAACTCTAGTCAGGTCACTAACTGACTACTAACCCGACTTATTTAATATAGTCACATGTAGACAGCTGCACACTCTAGCTGTCATAGATGTCGGTCATAGATAAAGACACACTGACGGTGAGCTTGATTTCTAACACTCCCCGTCAAGCTCAAAACAAAACTCAAATCATCTGTATCACTCCAAGTAGCTGTCTAAAGTGAATGAACTTATCTTTACCAAGTGATTTGGTAAAGATGTCTGCTACCTGGTCTTCAGTCTTCACATGCTTCAAGTCAATCAGATCTGGTAAAACCATTTCCCTGATGAAATGGTAGTGAATCTCAATGTGTTTCGATCTTGCATGATAAATAGGATTGCTTGCTAACATGACACTACCCAAATTGTCACAGTACAGCTTGACTTTGCTGTCCAAGTGTACTCCCAAGTCATTCAGCAACTTCTCTAATAACCACTTAGCTTCAAAGGCCGCTAAGGCCGCACCATGATACTCTGCTTCCATACTGGACAATGCAACTGTAGGCTGTTTCTTACTCTGCCAACTGATCATGCTACTACCCAATCTAGCCGCCGCTGGTTGACCTCCTGTCATACGTGCAACCAGCCCAGTCAGCATCAGTGTACCCCATCAAGTCAAGGGGTTTCCCATATGCATAAAACAACCCATGATCTGTGGTACTCTTTATATATCTCAGAATTCTCCTGACTGCATCCAAGTGTGGTTTGCGAGGCTTCTGCATGAATTGACTGGTCAGCTGTTAACCCCAACACGAAGAAAGCAAAAGGAAATAAAAAAGACGCAGGGCAAAGGCGGAAAAAAGGTAGCCCGACTGAAGAAAGAATAGGAGAAAAGGCCGAAAGCGCAAGGGCAACCTTAAAAGTCCAAGAAAAATACAAAAGGGGAAAGGCGCATTTTAAAATAAAAAGGCGCACCCTGAAATCTTGTAAAAGAGCGTCGGGCTCTCACCCGTGCAATTTGTAAATGTAGACGGGCGGTGGAAAGGAATCTAGGAAGATAGAAGGACAATGGGAAAAAGGGCCTAGGCTATGGCCGGCCATGTAAAAAAGGGAATGACCGCCCAAAAGGGATTTAGGGTTTTGTATATAAAGTTGAAAAGTGAATGAGAAGCTCATTCTTGTGTGTGGCAAAAAGTAGCTCTCCTCTTCTTCTTCTTGTTCTTGTTCTTGCTTGCTTGAGCTTGTGCTTGAGAGAGGGAGTGTGAGAGTGTGAGAGAGAGTGTGTGAGGGTGAGGGACCGAGGAGGAGAAGCTCTCCATCTTCTCCTCTCTTCTTCTCTTCTCTTCTCTTCTCTTCTCTTGTCTTGCTCGCGGCAATGGAGCTTGGAGCGTGGAGCTTGAGGATGGAGCTTGCTTGAAGCTTGCACTTGGATCGTGGAGCTACCGGAGTGCACGGGAGAGGAGGTAACTCGAACGGCACGGAGGTAAGCTCACTACACCCTTAGATATGGATGGCGCGTTGGTTATGTGAGAGGTAGCCATTAGTGCTCGGCTTGGAACGCTTGAAACAATAAGCGGTCCGTGGGTCTTGGTAGTTGAGTGAAAGCTCCCATATTTTGGTTCCATTGCCGGGACCAACGGATTCAAGCCTTGAGCGCTTGCGCGCTTCGAATCGAGCATCAAAGTAAGGGTTTTCCCCCGAACCGGTGCTTGAGATAGGTAGGAAGTGAGGGGGGTTGAAGATGGTATTCGATCTCCTTGGCAAGTAGGTTTTTTGCTTTTTTGAGATTTATGTTGTGAGATGGAGTAGTGTAGGTATTTACTTTGTGATTTGTACGCATCTAGGATAGGAAAAAACAAAGAAAAAAAAGCAAACAGTAGGGTATTCTGTTGTTGTATAACAGGCTAAAACAGGGAAATAGGGGCACAGATCCTTGGAGTGCCGTTTGATTCGAGCACCATAGTGATTCCAGGCATGTCTGGCATTTCCTTGTAGTGTTTTGTACCTATTTGAAAGGCACTGGACGATTCGGTGTAGTAGACGTCAGCCTAGAGGCATCACGTGCAACTCGCGGGCCGTCAGCCGCGTCGTCAGACGAGGCTGTCCGAGTCCTAGAATCGGACCAGGCCGTCCGAGTCCTAGAATCGAACCGTCTGACTACCAAAATCAGACCAGTCCAGAATCGCCAGTCCAGAATCAGACCACCCAGAATCGGACCAGTCCAATCGGACCAGGCCGTTCGAGTCCCAGAATCGGACCGTCCGACTACTAGAATCGGACCACCCTGCCCGATCCGATTCCCAGAATCGAACCACTTTGAAAGTTGGACCACTTTTTTGATCTGATTCCCAGAATCAGACCATTGGCCCGATCGGACCAACCCAAAATCGGACGTCCGATTCTGATAATCGGACTCCTAAAAATTGGACATCTGAGAATCAGACAAAAAACAGTCAAAATCGGACAGGTATTTAGAACACAAATTTTGACGCATCTAAACCCCGCACATCACAGATCCGTCACTGGGCTAAAACTTAGAGCAAGTAGCTCAAAATTTGGCTATAAACCGTCCTCCAAATTGCACATGGTGTTTATCATAACGGCCCTACGGGCCGGGGGGGACTGCCCCCCTCGGACCCCCGTAGAGGGGGCTCTGTCCCCTCCGCACCTCCCCCGAGTAGGTTGGAGAGAAAACGCGCGCCGTGATAGGTCTTCCAAATTGGACCCTAGTGAAGTAATGGCTCTACATGAGCATGGATTCTCACTTCCAAAAGAGCAGCCAAAAGCCCATACCCGAATAGAGACAAACAGAGACCCTAGAACCTCAATGGGCCCATCTAGCCAACAAGGGCAAAAAGGCCACACTGCAAAAACACATATGTGTTGCATTCAGAGTGCATCTAGTCAAAGCGGAAAGCAACAACATCAAGCTACAATAGCGAGAATGACTAGATATGATAGTCCTGACGATAGATGCTTCTTGAATAGCACTACACTGACGATCCAAGGCACCAGTGGAGGATCCACATCTGGTCGTATAGTTGGGGACTCAAGGGCATTTGTCAGAAGGCTTAAATTTACAAGCCAAGACCCAGAAGATGAAGACATAGTACCATCTGCTTATCTTAGGGTCAAACTCACCGCAGAAAGAGAGCATAGTGTTGATGCTCTCATTGATGAAGGAGCAGATTTCAATATCTTGACTTACGAAGCATGGACTCTACTAGGTCAACCAGAGCTCAAACCGATTGATGCAACTCTTAACCCTTACGGGGAACACCCACAAGCACTTCTAGGGAAGTGCAGAATCCTTGTAACTATTGAAACAGAAAGCTTGCCAGTCTTATTCTATGTTTCTCCAAATAGCGAGAATTATGGAAAGGAAATCCTCCTAGGAAGGCCCTTCAAAAAGGCAACGAAGTGTGAAGCCGACTATATAGCACAGAGGATACACCTAACACTACCAGGTGTGAGGATAATCACAACTTTTAGCAAGGGTGACCTCACCAAACCTCGAGGGAAGGGAAAGGAGCATTCTGACATACCAAACAAACCTAGTAATGAGAGCAAGGAGTTGTTGAAAGAGTTGATACAAGCGCAGGTTGAACGGAGAGAACCAGTGAGTGAGGCCATACTTGAGACAAAAAGGTTAGGAGACAAGGCCAAGGATAGGGTTTGGACTCATAAATATCGTAGAAGACCACGAAAGAAGCCCAAGCCTTATAGGCGAAGGCATCCATGGAGAGCTAGCACAACGCCATGATGGATATCCAAGGCGTTGCTTCATGCTCAAGGGTATTATGCAGGCAACCGATGGATTTGGGTACCAAAACCCCCTCCTAAACCACCTCTGTCAGACGCCCAAATTATGTCAAAAGCAAAGAGGCGTAGGAGGAAACCTAAATGAAAATCCAAGTCTCGAACCGAAAATATGGGAGTGATTGAGCCCCACACGATTGAAGTCAAGAAACCAAACATGACCTATCAAAGAGTAGATCCTCAGCCTAGCATGCTTGACAAGCAGATGCCAGATGTAATCGTTGAGGATACGCAGAAGCCACTAGTGCCCAAGGAGCTTTTGATTCCCCAAGAGGATAGCAAGCATCATAGGCACAACATTGCTTAGGGCAAGGTTAAATGCTCAACAAAGCAAATAGCACAATCATCTAACAGCCACGAGCAAATCTCCCAGCCAGTGTCAAAGCCACTTAGGAGTTCCAAGCCTCCTACACCCTCTTCCCCTAAATGGACAGAGGAAGCACAACACTCGTCAAGTGCGGCTACTCAATCCCAATCTCGACCTACATCAAAGCTTCCAAATGTCCAAGAGGTAGGACATGACACTACCCTTAGCTCCCAACCTAAGGATGTGCCTGTGCAATCCACCGTGGCTAGATCAACGGATACTCGATCTAGGCAAGTGAATGCTCTAAGGGAAACAAAAGACACGACCACTTCCAATTGCTCTAAGGACTTGACACCGCAATCCACCAATAGTAGCAAGTCCATTGAACTAGCTGCTACTACTTCAAATCAGGGATCACAGCAGTCACAGCCCTTGGCCGTGACAAGACCCCTTGCGGAACGTGTCCTTAGTAGCTTACCTATGGAGGAGGTGTCGCAACCAACTTCCTTGACAACTCCAGCACTTTCAAAGTGCCTAAAGCCTAGGCTGGAGGAGTTAAACTCAAGGGAGTTGGCTGAAGAGCTAGACTCTTCGAAAAGGGAGGTAGTTGTGCTCTCACAACCTAGCGAGGCTATTCAACAGGCCACGGCCATGTCCCATAAGGACACACTAGAGAAAGAGAATGCTGAGGCCCAACCAAGCACATCAACAGTTGACCTAGCCCAGGGTCCTGAGTCATTGAGAGATGCACCTTCACTGACCAGGAAAAAAAGGAGAAAACAACGAAGACAACAGCAATCACAGGTAATTATGGACCCCAAGAGCATTGAGATCAAGAGCGATGGAGAGCTGGGGAATAAAGCATCAAGTCCATCCACCAATGAATCCATTGATGTCTCTCCTAATAGCGGTTAAACCTCAGGCACATCTGTGTGCTCTGAAAAATCAAAGCAGCCGTTGCCATCAACAGTTGCTTTCAACACTCAATCCACCAACAATAGAACTCACATCGACCAATCAAGAGTGGATACAACGTCGTCACAACAGGGAGACAAGATCATACCAGTCACACCCAAGGAGAACCATGATGCAATAACGAAGCCTCAAGAGAAACAAGAAAACCCTAAGAGCATGAGCAATCCTAGCATTGACCAATCTTGCTCATACAGGCCTGAACCCCCAGCTATGCTAAAGCCTAGGCAAACTCCTAGAACCTTGCATGAGGTAGCAATTGAGCAAGCCTTTGTTGAACATAGAAGCGTCACAGAATGCTTAACTGAGTTGGATGCTAAGATCAAAGCGTTCGCACATGTCTACGTCCTTGCGGACATGGGCGCATTCCCTAAGGAGCAGCTCGAAGAATACTTACCATTCCCCTTATCTTGGGAAGAGCAAGAACATCTTGATGAGCACTATAACAAGCTCTTACATGAACGCATGCGACTCATCTCTGATGATGAGGAGGCTGACGAACTGCGCTTAACCGTCACGTTCAATGAAGTGCTCTGTCGACTGAATCTCGTAGACATAGAGCAACTAAAGCGGTTGTCAGCAGGCCAGAGTCAATTTGAGCAGTGTTGGTGCAAATGCCGCGTGGTAATGGCCGAACTAGGGGCTCAGATCATGACAGTCTCTGAGGAGTGATTGGCCAAATGGCAATCCCAAAGGGACCCAACCTATGTGGCACCAACTTTCCTTCGAGTGCTGACTGCCATTCGGGGTACAGACTTGGCTGAACCTAGCCAAGAAAACTCTCTGGTTGATAAGGTTCTCACTGAGGAGGAGCTACACGTTGCCAGTAGACTTGGACAAGGGTCCATGCTGCTTGATGTGGCAAAATATCTATCGGTACTAAGTAAGCTACCACGAGTGCTGGATACGTGTGCCACGCTCCAGTATAACCCCGAGTTCTACAATTGGTTCTTATCCTCGTGAAGTGACATGGATTCATAAATATGTATATAAATAAACACTGATTTTTGTGTCACCGTGTATAAACAATATCAACACACACAAGCAATGATAGTCAAGCACAGGGAGAAGAGTTGGGTCTGATAGGCTAAGCTTCTCAAGTCCTCCTCTCATCATGCATTTAAAAGCCGTGTGATCATCCTCACCTCCAAGTGAAGGGCATGCAACCCACATTACCGCCATAGGAAGCCTTGAGCAACAACTCTGATGGTGTAGATAGGGTGTAGTCCCTTTCTATACACCTTATTCCCTTTTCGATCTATCCTTCCAAGGAGGAGTCCTGCCTAAATCCATGACCGCCAGCCGACATAACTCGGCGTGAACCAAGATCCACTAATGGCAGGAGGCTAAATATACATCACAGGGGCCATCCCTCTACAATAGCATTGCATGTCCCACCTCACCCCTTCTCATCCTATGCGCTTGATAACCCGCACTATAATCCCTTACATATGAATGGTCTTATCATGTAACAAATCCTAATCCTTGTTTTGCATCTTACAGGTCCCCCTGCGAGGAAAGCATGGAGAACCAAGGGCAGCTAGCTTGCAAGGACGCTCTTTGCAACCGACAGGAACATGCAGCACACGCCCCTCCGCCAGTGCGCTACGTGCCCACTCTTAAAAGGTAGGCCAAGAAATGCGGCCCCAAGCGACACCGCCCCGGACGAAGGCCAAAGAATCCGCGGGCCAGGGGAGCAAACGCTCAGGGAGGCACACAAAATGTGGCAATGCCAGTTGCACAGACCCCCAATGCACGCTCGGGCACTAGGTGCTCACGAAGTGATAAGGCGGCCAGGGATAGGGCAGAATTTAATGAATTGTTTAAAGACATTCTAGGAATGGTAGCAGCCCGGGACTACACCATTCATGTCCCGGCCGACATGTTCCCTGCCTAGCCTCATGGGAGCCCTGTACTAGCACCGCGCCGATCGCCTAGCCAACCGGACTCACCCCGTCTCGTACCTATCGACTAAACCCCTATGATGTACAAGTAGCTCGATAAGTCAGCATGCCAGAACATTTTTTTTTTGATGAGTAAAGGGGCAAGATCCCCACTTGTACACATTCCCGTTACCTCTCGTTAATGTATGCGACCTTAACAAGCAATGAAATAGGCATCCCAATAGACATCATAGAATTCTGAAAAATTATGTCTTAACATGATTGCATTTGCTTGATGTACTTAACACAAGCAAGCATATACTCTCACGAAGTGACAAGTGGATGCAGGATAATACAGGTTCTTGTGCGAAAGTGTTCAATGCCCGATCATCGCAAGACCATTGACCCCACAAAGAGCTGCGACAAAGCCACGCTGCCGAAAGAAAAAATCATCCTTGCCGACCAGCCACATCGCATGGACCAACGCACATTCATGGGCCACGCTCTCTTTCTGGGTCAAGCTCTATAGTTGGCTCAAGGCAGTCGTTACCTCAATTGTACCAACATTGCGTGTGTCGCAAGGAGGTTTGCAATATCTCAAGTGTATCTCCCCATCTCAACAACTGCTTCTCTAACAACGAGGCTAGGGCACAATCATCACTATAATGTCCATTTCTTGAGCCTTTGAAGCTTGACATTTTCCAACCCACTGAAAGGATGATAGCCTCAACATACTGCAATGGTTGTACTCAGGCAAGTCAAAAAAAAAAAAGGAGAGAAGAGAAAGAAAGAAAGAAGCACAAGAAAAAGAAACAAAAAAGAAAACAAAAAGAAAAGAAAAGAAAAAAAGAGAGAAAAAAGAGAGAGAGAGAAAAAAGAAAAAAACAAGGAAAAGAAATGAATGAAAAGAAGCACCCACAATCACAGCACAGCACCTAGGGGTCCTCAAATTAGGTACGTCCAGTGACCTTGATCGACTGGCTCCGTCCCTAGTCCCCTAGCCCTTTCGCATCACCCACAATTGTTCAGGGCACATCAAGGGTAGGACATACCTTGGGAGCTTGTCTCGCCTATGGTTAAACCTGTCACCCTGACCCACTGGCACAATTCCCTCTTGCAATCTGCCTTAATACCATTGCAATCAATTGTGGTAAGCACCGCACGATTGGCCATGAAATGTACACCGTCCTCATCAAGCAAATTCACTAGCTTTCAGCTAACCGAAAGTGCGATACATGACCATGTGTACCTGCAACCATCTCATCAAACCACTCTCCATGCGGTGTCATGTGGTTTGACACTCTTGAGTCAATGTACCATCTGTCATCTCTATCATGTCTCGATGCACTTCTAGATACATGCTGCATTGCAAAGAGTCTATCAACTGGCTCATCATGAGTACCACTGGAAGATGCATAGTGCCCATGCTGTCTGCCCTTTGCCTTTGTATCTCCCTGCTTCTTGTAACAATCCTTTGCAATATGCCCATACCGGCCACAATAATGGCAATCCTTGTCCCTGTTGCACTGATCAAATGACTGCCATGAACCAAAACCACCACCTCTACCTCGGGGTGATCTCCCCCTACCTCTAAACCTGCCAGATCCACTCTGGCCTTGTGTATTTGCACCATGCCAATTACTCTGCTCTGCTGCTGCTGTCCATAAGCATTACGAGTGTCACCATGACCTCGAAATGAACCACGACCTCTAGATCCTCTGCCACGCTGGCTAGAGTATAACACAATGTCTCTACTCTGAGATGCACTGGAACCTGTATTCAAACCAAGTTTGACTTCCTCATGCAGCAACAAAGCAACTAGCTCTTCCCAGCTAGGGGGCTCTTCTCTGACAGAAATGGAAGTGTCAAAAGCTTTGTACTCTTTGCCTAAGCCATTCAAGGCAATAGCAATCATATAATCTTCTGATACACTTGAGCCAATGGTAGCAAGTTGATCAGCTTCTTAATCTTCGTGGTATACACCTGGATGCTCTTGCCATTCCTAGACATGTTGTTGAACTGCTATTTCAATTGGATCTTCCTTGCATGTGTCATGGTTCCATAATTTTTCATCAGTATGTCCCAAGCATCCTTCGGAGTCTCACATCTAGTGATTTGAATTACCATAGCATCAGATATACATAGAGAAAACCAATGCAGCACCTTGCATACTCTTTCATTCCATAGCCTGTAAGCTCTTTTCTGTTCATTAGTTGGATTCTGTGCAGGAACTCAGGAGCAGCCTCATCTCTTGTACATAGATTCCAATAACCTCTACCAACCAGAAAGTTTTTCATCCTGAATTTCCATAATGCAAAGTTCTTGTTGTCCAACTTCTCTCCAACTATCTGAGTGATATTGTCAGTCCCATGTGCATTAGCCATGATGCAATAGACTGTCTATCAAGTGCCTGACTCCCTGCAGACCAATAAGTATGACTGACCAAGTTCAGTCCGTAACAGTTTATGACAGTTTTCTGCACTAAATTGCAGAAAAAAATAGGGTATTTCAGTCCACTGACACCGCAAAACAACCCACAAACAAGTGGTCTCAACTGTAGGTATAACTATCAATACATAAGCTATGTGTTTGCTTCAGCTTAAGCTTCTGTAACCTCACTGCCAGGGTACATACATGCAGTCTGAAAACTGTAAACTGTGAGTAACCAGCTGCAATTTCAAGTCCAAAACTGAGTGGTAATCATGTCATACATGTTCCAAAACCTCCCAGATAGCTGCTAGTACATTTGGCAGTCAAGACATGAGCATAGAGGCACAGAACAATGCATAACCAGCACATACAAGTGTCAACAAATTTAGTTGCAGGTTGCAGTCAACCAAAATTCAGCATAACAAGCTCCAAGCAGCTCCAAAATGTCTTCCAATCATGTCTTCATGAGCATCTGAGTAGGCATAGACAACCTGTCTTCATTGACCAATGGCATAAACTTCATGAACTATTTGTAATTAACCAAGACAGTGTGATTGCATTTACTTCAGCTTCAGAATTCAGTTTTTAATGATGCTCATTGCTTGCTTCAATCCTCCATATATTCAGCATGTATAGGTTAGTTCATATAGATGATAGAACCCCCAAGATGACCTGTATTGCTTCAGTAACACACAATGCTTGTCATTGACTATGTATGACAGTTTTCAGCCACTAATATACTTTAGATCTGAGTGATTTCAGTGAGAAACTTCAGTTCAAATGCATTACATTTGGTACATATGGCTTCTTGACATACATCTTGGCTCCAGTGATGCTTCTGGGTATGTATGAGTGCTTCAAGCTCATGGCAGACAAGTGTATATGCTTTGTAGTGGCTGTATACAATAGGCCACTGTTTATGATAGACCTATGATATCTGTTTTCAACTCATAAGTGAGCTCCAGCACAAGCAATGGCTTCCTATTATCTTCAAGTACCTTCCAGGGATCTCTTGCAAGCAATGTATAGCCAAGTGAGTGATTACAACCACCAAATGAGGCAGAGGAGTTCAGGCCTGAAACAGGCGCAATCTGGGCAGACTAGATAGGGATTTGCAGCGGCACACGATGTTGATGATGATGATAATGGAGCACACAATGATGCTTAATGCTCCCTTCTCAAGGTTCTAAACAAGCCCCAAACAGTAGCTTGGACCATAGAGCAAACAATCACACAATGCATACCTTCCATTTGACAATGGCATTCAGCCTATTTGAAAAATAACATAAGTCTTCAACTGTAGATCATCTTCACTCCCTCCTGCTCCAAGAAGTCCACCAAGTCCAGCTTTGATACCATGTTCAAAGTTGAGAGAGAGAGAGACAGGGAAACTCCATAGTCATGAACCTTCAAGTTTCATAGCTTTCTTCCATTGTTCTTTTTCTAACTAAGTAACACACACAACAAAGATAAAGTGACCTAGTGTAAGTGTAGACTAGATAGACTAACTCTAGTCAGGTCACTAACTGACTACTAACCCGACTTATTTAATGTAGTCACATGTAGACAGCTGCACACTCTAGCTGTCATAGATGTCGGTCATAGATAAAGACACCGGTGAGCTTGATTTCTAACATGAACCCTAGGCATAAAGTCTGTGGTGTGACAAAGTACATTTAATTGGAAAGGAAAGTTAGTTGATTCATTCCAAAGTAAGATAATAGTTGACTAAGAGAGAAAATTTTTACTTGAAATCCATGTCCCTTGTTGTGACTCGACACTCCACTGTGTCAGGATTGTGAGTCATTTTTTATGTCCAAGTTTTGCCTAGAATCCTTGTTACATAATCCTCTAATGCACTTTTTATGACGTACATGCTTTTGGTATGTCTCAAACCCTTACATTCCTTGAACATGTGTGCAAAAATTACAATCGGTATGAACCATCTTAGATGTCATTCTTTGAGCTGGTGCTTGGATTCATAGAATTCAACATGTCTGCTGAAATTTTTGTGCTACACATGTGCAAAATGTCACTACTTCACAATGGTCATTCTATGCTATTGACATTCAATATGTGCATAGACTTAAGGGTTCCATATTCTCAACCCCCCTTGGGCAATATGTACTTGGAGTCATAGAAAAAAACAAGGTCCTCTGTGAGCTTCTTAGTTGTACGCCCCTCAAAGAGCAATCTACCAATTTCGAGGTGGTAACACTTAAAATAACCTGTGAAACTCTCAACATTTTGCCACTCACAACAATCCAAAGGGTATACTTATGCAAATATGAGACAAGTAGTTACATAGATATAATGAAATTTCTCATTCTCAATGAGTTGCAAATACTTATTGTTTGCAATGTTTCGTTGAAAGGGCACAGTGGGCTTAATATGTATTTATTTTTGCATGAATACATGTTGTACAAACACCTCTATTACAAGGTGAGAATAAAGATTTCTTTGTCTGAGAGCTAAAATTTTACCCTTCAAGTGCTTTGATACATTTTCAATTGTAGATGCTTTCACTCTGAAAGCTCCCTTCATACTTGGACACATATGTACCCAAGATGAGCAATGATACGTATCAGTGATCCAGTTTCCTTCATCTTTTCTGTTACGTACTTCTATTGAGAGAATGTTTGTTCTTCTCTCAAGTATTATAACCTACGCATTAACCCCTAAATAATAAGTATTTTAAGTATGTCTAGTAATCACCAATATGCCATAAAAATCAACATGGCATTAAGAGATGTTTACACTTTTGTAAACAGACATAAACATCGATATCAAAACGCATGTGGATATGTATATCGACACAAAGTATAGATTCAATTTTACGGCATCACTTTAATCATGCCATTTACATGAAATATAATGAAAAGAATAGCACAATAATACTCAAAGAATTTTACCAAAATAAAATTTATTATAATGAATAGGAGACTGATTTGACTCAATATATTGTATGAAATGTGGGCATTATAGAGTAGTTGCTACAAGGATAGCAGCCATAAGGCATGCAAATCTTAATAGGCACATTGGATTGACACATAAGATATTCTATGACTCAACACATTGTGCATTATATGGATGATATGATACAAGAGTTTCATGGATCATTGCAATTGGCATGGAGATCCAAATGGACACATAGGACCAATAAAGAAGAGGATTTTTGAACCATCGGCTTCCAGTAAATCCATATCATCCAGCACAAAGGAATCACTCACCACATCAAAATAGTCGATCGAGAATTATGTGCTTCCCCTAAACCTTGTATAATACTTGCATGTACAAAAAAATACCTGCATGAATCCCTTTTAACAAAAATACTTGCATGAATCCCTTTTAACAAAAAATATCTAGATAACAGCATGAATAGAAGCAATACAAAATAGGGCCAATTTACCTATAAGCTGATCTATTAAAGATAATATTGAATCATTGCTGATTAAAACCGATTGCAAATGATGGACATAAGAAAATATTAATTACATAAAAAATAAAAGTCACGAATAAAATGAATAAATTTTGGTACCACAAAATATGGTAGATTTACCAGTAAAATGAGCTACAGAATCTCTACTCTACCTTGTGTTAAGTGCTGCAACAACAATTGATCCTTAAGTTAGAACTAGCATCAAACCCTATTGCAAAGATAGTATAAAAGGGATAATGCAGAGAGGAAGAAAGAGAGAGTGTGTGGCTATGCAGGAGAGAGAAAAAAATGAGCATCTATCCAATCTTGCCCAAATTGATCTCTGCAAAAGACAATAGCAAGAGTTAGTATTTACATGAAGGCATAGTGAAAAAACAGTAGAAAAGAGGAAACGAAGAGGAAACATAGAGAGAGAAATAGAGAGGGAGAGAGAGATGAGCACTTATGCAATGTCACCCAAAATGATCTCTACAATAAAACAACAAGGGTTAGAACTAACATCCTGTTGTATTGAAAAGATAGCAGCAAAAAAAAAAAACCAAACAAAGAGAGAGATTAACACCTTTGTCTCTTGCTCCAAATAAACTCTGCAAGAAAACAACAATTAGAACCAACATCAAATTCTATTGAAAACAAAACATAGAAGAGAAACAACACATAGAGAGAGAGAGAGAGAGAGAGAGAGAGAGAGAGAGAGAGAGAGAGAGAGAGAGAGAGAGAGAGAGAGAGAGAGAGAGAGAGAGAGAGAGAGAGAGAGAGAGAGAGAGAGAGAGAGAGAGAGATGAGCACCTCTGCTTCTTGCCCAAAATAACCTCTACAATAAAACAACAATAACAGTAAGAAATGACATCAAATCCTATTGAAAAAATAGCAAACAAGAGAAAATGCAAAGAGAAATGGGCACATGTGTTTTACCTAAAATCTAGCGCTGCATGGAGAAGAAAGTGTAGAGGTAAGTAGAATGCTCAAAACCTTAATTACTCTCAGCAGGGAGCTTCAATGGAGATGAAAACTCACGACTATAGAGAAGAGAGGAAAGGTGATATGTTGCTCAACTTTTGGGTCGAACTGATTTCGTGAGAGGGAAAAAACCAAAATTGAAAATTCTCCAAAAAAAGGGTTGAAATACAAGGTGAGAGAAACTCAAATTTTGTGCACTATTCATTCTCCCTTTTTAAAATCCCCCACTACCTCTTTTTTTAATAGAAAAACCAAGGTTTGGAGAGAGAAGATTCACCCTCCATGGATGTCAACATCTAGCCTTCCTATTGGACCAATCCAAAAGCCCCACATTTTAAACTATATTATTTTCAAGGGCCCATTTGAGAGTTCATTTTTTTCCTAATGCTTGACATCTCAATAGATGATTTATATAGTCCTACCTTAGAATTATATATCTTATTTCTTTTACCTACTAATGATACAAAGGCAAGGTGGTCTATAAGAAATAGGGGTGAGATAAATCTAGTTAAAATAGCCTCACATAACCACAAGACATAGATCATGAGGGAGAGGGATCCACTATGACACATGAGGAGGATAAAAATGCTTATATATTTAAAATGTGCTTTGATTTTGGATTCAAAGTATTCTAAGAAGCATTGCTATGGTAGGCCACATTGTGATAGTTTTGTGGTACTTTGCCATTATTTTTCAGTGTTGAAAGTGTACATAACAACATTCTAGATGAGTGGTAGTTTCTATTCCTTTTGAGAGATGATGAAAGCTTTGAGAAGGAGAAAATCATAAAAGAGACAGGGCATTAATGGGAGAGAGAAAAGAGATGTAGAAATAAAAAATGTTGGAAACAAAAAGGAAAGAATGAGAGGAGGACATCTGAAGAGTTAGAGGAAGTTATGGAGAAAGCCTTAAATCTTGATGAAAAAGAGAGTCATATAAAAACCATGAAAAGCACTTATCTAATCAAGAAGGAGAGAAACTAGAGAGAAACATATCTTGAAGTGACATTTCATTTTTTGGGAGAGGTAATCAATAATCCTAAGAACTCACATGCCATGGGGATTGAATGCCTAGAAAGTAAAGCTCATAGAATGCTATATGGTCTATTGGAAAGACCAGATACTCATTAGCCTTAGGTCTACAATAGTGAAAGAGTGCATCTATAATTTAGCTTCTAGATATTCTATACTACCTTTAGGATGGCCATATACCATGATCACATCTAATCACCTCAAGACTAAGAAAGTACCTCAGCCCACCCACATCCTTCATCTTAAACTTCTTTTTGAAAAAGTCCTTAACTTCAGTAATCCCACTATCACTGCCACCTGTAATAATCAAGTCATCCACATAGATGACTGTGATGACCAAATATGCATCTCCCTTTCTCACATAAAGTGAGTGATCAGCATCAGAAATATAAAAGCCAATATTGACAAGATAGACCATGCTCTATGTACTTGCTTCAGCCCATGGAGTGCCTTCTTTAACCTGCACACATATGTCGGATGCTCTAAATCCTCATAACTTGTTGGCTACTCTAAGTACACCTCTTCTTGCAATTTACCATGCAAGAAGGCATTCTTGACATCCATTTGTTGCAAACTCCAACCTTTGGCTATTGCCAAAGTAATCAAGCATATAATAGTTGCTATTCTAGCAACTGGATTAGATGTCTCTTCATAATCTATGCTATATGTTTGAGCATAACCTTTTGCAACTAGTCTAGGCTTTTACGTGCTAATAAAATCATCTTCATTATGCTTGATTTTGTAAACCCACTTATAGCCAATAGCTTTCTTATCCTTCGGCAATGGTATCAGATCACAAGCCTTATTAGCTTCTAATGTAGCCATCTCCTCATCCATTGCTACATTCCAATGAGCATGACCAAAAACATCCTCAAAAGAAGTGGGTTCAATATCCTCAACCATGGTGAGTTTCATAACCTTCAAAACCAAATCTTTTAATATGGTATCTAGCCCCACTAGACCTACGTACTACTAGATCACTCAGTGGAGCCTTTACATTACTATGTGCTCTTTGTACATCTAGTGCCCTGTTTGAAAGAATACCAAGCTCATCATCCAAACTCTCTTGACCGTTGGAAACTCTAGCAAACCTCAAATGACCAATGGATGCATCATTACCATCCAACACTTTCTTCTTTCCTTTTTCTTTACTTGCTACACATATAGATCCACATGAAGATGTGGGGCTACCCCTTAGTCTTCCAAAACAAGGGCTAACTGTAGGTGTAGTACGAAATGATGTTTCTGGTCCACTAAGGCTCCATGATTATTGCTTTTCTTTTTGCACATAACTATCATGATCATCATCATTATCCAATACATTAGCACTAGATGCATACCAATTGTTCATCTCATAAAAAATAACATCCCTCCTCACTCTAAACTCACCTATGATAGGGTTATAACAATGATACTCTTTCTTCTCTAAAGAGTATCCAATAAAAATATATATTTTAACCTTTGGATAAAGATTCTTTTGTAGCTCATCTAGCACATGAACATATGCAATACAAGCAAACACTTTCAAGCATTCTTTAAGGGTCATCCCATGAGCTACAAAAGCTGCACCATGAGTTTTGTTCATAATATAGAGAGCAATATGAATAGATTTAGACCAATAATGTTTTGACATATTCTTTTCTACTCATCAATGCCTATGCAAATTCTACAATATACCTATTTTTTCTTTTTACGGCTCCATTTTGTTATGGGATATACCTGCAAGAAGTAAACTATCTCTTTATCCCATGAGACCTTAAGAAGGCACTAAACTCATTAGAGGGGTACTCTCCCCCTCCATTTGATCTCAAGCACTTAACTTTCAAGCACGTTTTTGTTTAAATAGTATCCCTGAAGATGTGAAGTGCTCAAATACATCACCCTTTTCCTTCATGAAATATACGCACAGCTTCTTGAATAATAATCAATAAATGTGACAGAGTATTTGTTACCACTAAGAGATATGTTTTGTATAGGTCCCCAAACATCTATATGTATAACATCAAGTAAATTTCTACTCACATTTGTTGGGGGTAAAGGCGCCTCCGCCTAGCCACCCATGTATTACTACACTGACAGTCACTGCCACTACACACTATAGGTGGCGGGCGCTCGTCAGCATCACTTTATTATTTATTCTTTTAGTAACAGTTTGAATAAAGGAAGGCCCGGTCACACATTGTGACTGTTGGAGTTCCCATTTCTTGTCTCTCTCTTTCTTGGTCTTGCTCTCCCGCCATAGCTCTTGCGTGCAAGCTTCAATCCTTCTCACCTTTCAATTGGTATGAGAGCTCGGCTTCCCGACTCTTGAGCTTGGCTCATGGCATTCTCAGCTTCCCATCAGCTCCCCATTTGCATTGGGTCTCCTTCACGGCAGCCATAGCTCATTCTCTTGAGCTCCCGTTACTCCCTGGCTTCCCGAGCTTCTTTCGAGCTTCTTCCCGGCCTATTGAGGCACCATCAGAGCATTGATATTGAGGTATTGCTTCATTATTTTAGAGATTTATTTCAGTCCACAGGTCTAGGTAAACAGGGCAGCCACCATTGAAGCTTCCAATCTTCATATCTCTTTGCCACTGGTTGTGGGCTGCTAGAGGCTTGTTCCAAGGCCTCTTTGGCTCAAGTTTGAGCCCTCCAATCTCTCTAGACCTGCCACGTGGACTAGCAAGAGTAGCAGCATCATCACACAAATCTGCGCTTGATTCTGGACAGATCTCATTCAGCCACTTTAGCTCCAGCTCCAGCTTGGCATTAAACACTTATTTGGGCTCCATTTCAGGCTTTTTGCACATGTATTGATACTTGGCATTGATCCTTTGATATTAGGCATTTGTTGGCGGCTTAAAATAGTGTTTCAGGGCTGTTATAAACAATCTACAAACATTTGATGCTAGTGCTACATTCACAGTTTATGCCTATGCTTGTTTGGGCATAACTACATAACCAGTTTGATGCCTATTGCATCCCGATTGATTGGGGGGTTGAAGCTACATGTCATGCTATGATTTTGGCCTGATTGTGGGGCTGGAAATACACAGTTTATAATAGTAAATGTATGCTGAATACTCTTGGGTTGAAGCTATCTTTCATGCTTTGACATATGCCTATTGGTTTCGGGTGTATGTCTTGGGTTATGCTATGATGTATTGATCATCGAGGGACGACTTCGAGCTTGTCATTGGATCCGGATCCTTTTGGAAGCTTGAGCTTATTTCAGCCTGCACTTATTAACATCGGTCTATGCTTGACAATGGTTAGTGCTTTGATAATTATATGCTCTTTGGGTACATGCTTACCCGACGCCTACGGCTTGATGCATTTGTCTTGGCACAGTGTACCATGTACTTGTTGAGCTTTAGTGCTCTCTGAAGACTTGGCTTGGATTCTCATTTGCTATTCCAAAATTTTGTATTGGATGTCATTTTGGTTGTTAGAGATCTTTATTGGGATGTATGTCTTGCTCATGGATGCCACCTATAGTTGCTTTGTAGCCGTCATGCTCTTGGGATGCTTGATCGACATTGAGCAGAAGGTTTATGCTATTTGAGCATTTTGCAAATACTTGAGACTTTGGGATCTCTTACACTTAAATGTTGCATGGTTTATGCAATGATATCTTGGAGTTGCTTTTGACCTGAGCTTGGGCTTTGCACTCTTGTGAGCATACACCTACTGGTGTCAGGTCTTGCCAGTGTTATGTATACTTGGCCCTATAGTCCAGGGGGTATGCCTACTCATTGACGGATGCTTTGGTGACATGTTTGGGTGTTTGCTCAGGGTCTTGATGACTGTTTGGTGCTGATTTATGCCCGTTTATGGCTGGTCATGTCTTGGCTATCATTTATTGACTTGGTGCAGTGATTTGGTCAACAATTGACTCTCACAGTATCCTGCTGTCATTTATTACAGCAAGCATATAACTCCAGACTGACATGGATTTTTCATGCTAAACTATTCTGAAATGATGTACTTTCACTAGCACTTGGTTGTCACAACTCTATAGAAATAGAATTTGTATCCTTTTTCATTAATTTGTCCATATAATGATTTATTAAATTTATTTCCTTTGCACTAATTAGATATAAAAGAAAAGTGCATTAGATCTGGCCACTGATGAGTGGTCACAGGTTATGGTGGACCCACACGGTGGGTTAGAGAAAAGATAGTTCACACTTCCACCTATATGGCCCGATTGGACGCGTGTGACCAGAACTCACGCATATCAGGGTTAGACTCGCACACAGAAAAGGATTGATGCCTTGAAGTGTGGGCTAGATCCACCAGAACAGACAGTTACAATCAACACGATGGGATGATCATGAAATGCTTGTATAATGTGCATGTGTGGGCTGAAAGCTTGAAATGCACATTTCTTTGCATAGGAAAGTCACATGAAGATTCTGATACTGTTTTTGCGATGTACACGGAAAAAGCTTTCATATGACACCCATATTGGGGGGGTCCCTAAATTTTAGGAGATCCCTAAATTTTAGGAGGTCCCTAAATTTTAGGAGCCTCAAATTAGCCTAAAAATGTTAGTCCTAAAAAATAGGGATGTCATTCTAAAAATAGTAAGCTCTGTACTCTGACTGTGCTTACTAAATTTGGTTGTTTCTATTCTTGATAGTATTCAACCCAAAAAGGAAGGCCATAGAGAAGAGACAAGTGTCAAGACACTTGTCACACAAGTTTCCAAGTGTCCTACCACTTGTCACATCTCATGACATGTGGCTGGACACTTGTCTTGTGCTACTCCACTTTCCCCTTTTGTACTAGCTCTTCCCTCTCCTATAAATAAGAGCTCGTTTTTCTTCATTCAACATCATTTTTCTTTGCTGTAAACTCATGTACAGCACCCATAGATAGCCAGAAACTGGCCCCATCCATCCCCATCATCATCCCCCACTTCTCCATGATCAAATTCCTCCATATTCCCTCTTCTATCACTGCTGTTTTACAGGACAACAAGCTTGTAAATTCATTACAGCACCTCCTTCTCGAGCTTTTTCTTCCATTTTAGCAACAAGAAGCAAGCCCTATCCATGTACTGCTGATCAACGATGGAGAAAGGTTGATTTCCCCTCTTTCTTCTCTCATACTGTAAAGAAATCAGTTCTTATCATTGCATAATAGATAATGCATGTGTGTTTGTACATCTTTGCAGGATCTTGTGAGAGTGAGAATTACTTCTCCTCACTCTCAGGTTGATTGTAATTGAGCTCTTCCCTAAGGGACTTGGGTTGAGCAAAAATACATTCTTTCGGGGGGGGGGGGGGGGGGGGGGGGTTGCCCATCTTCAACCCTCAATCTTGTTTCCATTACTTTTACATTTTGATGGCTATAATTTTGGGAGTAATTTTCATTTTCAGCTTTAAGTGTTCATTCTCTTTTATATTAAATCTCGAAAACAAGCAAATATCATAAATGTTATCCTCTTCTTCAAAGTCATCTGGCGCCTATTCTGATGGATCCTCTTCTAGTAACGAAGAGTCACACCCTTCTCGTGGAAGACCTCATCATCGTCAAAGGCGTCGACATTCTTCACCCTCGTCTCCATCTTCATCCCCATCAAGCACTTCATCATCTTCAACCTCAACGAAGGCATAAGAAGAAGAAGAAGACTAAGTCACTATCTCAACTTGAAAAGAAGATCAAGTTCAATATGTATGATGGTTCCCGAAATCCTGATCTTCTTCTGAAGTTTATTCGTCAATTTCAAATTTTGTATGGTCGTGACAAGTATAAACAAAAAGAAAAGATTAAGTTTGTAGCTTTACATTTAATCGACTTAGCCCATACTTGGTGGACGGGGTTGGAATATGATCATGCTGCCCCAAAATCATGGCGGTCCTTTGTTCTCATGATACAAAGCCAATTTCTTCCTGTTCATTTCAAAAGAGATGTAAAAATGGAATGGGATCGGCTTTGGCAAAGGAAAAATGAGTCACTTGGTGACTATACCAAGAGATTTTGGGAGCTACTTTTGAAGGTCCAACATTTCAAGAAGATCAGCAGTTCGGAAAAGCTTAGGAAGTTTCAAGGAGGTTTGCATTTTAAACTTCGTACTGCTCTTAATCATTATCATTGTTCTAGTCTCAGGGAACTCATTGACCATGCTGAGACATGGGAAATGGAGCACAATGGCAACAAATCATTCCAAAAGAATGATAACAAGAGAGTAGCTGACGATGAGGAGTATTCAGCCCCAAATGAAGGACAAAAACAGCGGCAAAAGCAGCCATCAAATCAAAAGAAGATGAAGCCCTATGCACCTCCTAATGCTCCTCAATTTCGCTCCAATCTATACCCACAAGCAAAGCAACTTTTCGAAGAAGAAAAGCAACGCTTCATGAAAGAAGGGAAGTGCTTTAAATGTGGACAAACAGGCCACATAGTGAAGCAATGTCCAAACAAGGGACAAAGCAAGGTTTCTGACAACAAGCCTAAGTCGCCAGTGAAAATCAATGCTATCAATGATGTAGTTGCAAACACAACTCAAACTCCAGAGACGCGCAAATTATTAAAAGCTTGGGGACAGTTGCAAGGTAAGCAAGCACTATTCTTGATAGATCTTGGGGCAAATGAAAATATCATTTCCTTGCAATTAGCTAAAGAGCTTGGATTAAAGAATGAAGAGATGGACACTCCGGCAGAAGTTCGCCAAGCTTTAAATGCTGATGAAGGTGACACAGTGAAGACTGTGATACCCTAAATTGGCAAGATCAAGTTTCAAATTCAAGGCTACAGTGACGAAGATACCTTCTGTATCGGAGACCTTGATGGTTGCGATGTGATTCTTGGCATGCCCTGGAATCATAGAGTAGATTTAACCATCTTCTCTCAGAAAAAGAAGGTAGAACTCACCAACAAAGGCAAGAAGTACAAGATCCAAGCTGGAGTTTCTGGAGACACTATACCTATGGTAAGCCATATGCAAGTCTCTAGAGCAATTAAGGATTGTGTTCAATGTTGTCTGCTTTATGTCACTGATGTAAAAGATAATATGAATGCTGAAAACCAAGAGCAACTTCAGCTCTTGGAAAAGTATAAAGATTGTTTTTCGGAAGATCTTCCTTATCAGCTTCCCCCAGAAAGGCCAGAAGACCATCATATTGATATTATCTCGGGCAGTTCTCCTCCTAATATAGCACCATACCATGTGAGCCGTTCTCAACAAGAAGAAATCAGAAAGCAAGTCGAAGACCTACTCAACCGTGGGCTAATTAGGCCAAGTAGCTCACCATTTTGTTCACCGGTTCTTCTTGTTCAAAAGAAAGATGGCACATTCAGGATGTGCATTGATTATCGAGCCCTCAACAAAATCACCGTGAAGAATCAGTTTCCTATTCCCAGAATTGACGACATTTTGGATCATCTAGGAGGCTCAAAGGTTTTCAGCCGCATTGATCTAAAGAGTGGTTATCATCAAATTAGGGTAATACCACAAGATGTACACAAAACTGCTTTTCGCACTTCATATGGTCTTTATGAATTCTTGGTGGTTCCTTTCGGATTAACCAATGCACCAGCCACCTTTTATTGAATGATGGAGTGCATCTTTAGAGAGCATCGACAATATGTCGGTACTTTCTTTGATGATATTCTTGTCTTTAGCAAGAATGAAGAGGAGCATCATCAACACTTGGAAATTGTTCTACAATTACTACAACAAAATCAACTCTTGGTAAATGGTAAAAAGAGTGAAATTTTCATGCATAAAATAAATTACCTTGGGCATGTCATCTCTTCTGAAGGGATTCAGATGGATCCTGAAAAGATCAGGATAATCCAAGAATGGCCTCATCTTCATGATGTACATGAGGTGCGATCATTTCTTGGCTTATGTTCTTATTATCGCCGCTTCATCAAGCATTTTGCACGTATGGCTTCTTCACTTCATGACCTTACAAAGAAGAAGATCTCTTTCCAATGGAAGGAAAAAGAGAAGGCAGCCTTCACAAGGCTGAAAACAGCTCTTACTTCTGGGCCTGTTCTTATCATTCCAGATCTGGTAAAACCATTTGTGGTGGAAGCAGATGCTTGCGGTGATTGTATTGGTGCAGTACTAAATCAAGAAGGCCATGCCGCAGCCTTTAAAAGTCGCCGTCTAAATGATGTGGAGAAAAGGTATGACATTTATGAAAAGGAGCTCTTAGCAGTGGTTCATGCTTTAAAGATATGGAAACATTATCTTTTAGGCAATGAATTCCTTATTAAAAACGATCATCAAAGCTTGAAGTATTTCAAGACTCAAAAGCATTTGCAGGAGAAACATGCAAGACGGGAAAATTTCTTGTCTATGTTTCATTTTCAAATTATGTACACTCCAGGGAAACAAAATGTAGTTGCTGATGCACTTTCTAGAGTGCCTCGCATTGCAACTATTACAGTGGCTCATCATGAAGATTTTCAAACGATGAAGAATACTTATGATGAAGATACTGATTTTGCAGCAATTTGGTCAAATTTACAGCACGGAGGTTCTCATCCAGATTATTCCATCAAAGACGGTTACCTTCTCATGAACAATCGCCTTTGTGTCACTCTTCCTGTTCGACAAAAGGTGCTTAAAGAAAGTCATGAACCCCCTTATGCAGGGCATAGAGGGAGGGCAGCCACTCTAAGTGCAATTGAGCGCTACTTTTATTGGCCAACATTACGAAAAGATACACATAACTTCATTGAGGCTTGTCTGGTATGCCAAAAATCCAAATATGATAGGCAGAAGATTCCAGGATTGTTGCAACCTCTTCCAGTGCCCAAAGATCCATGGGAATCTATCACAATGGATTTCATCTCAGTTATTCCAAGAACACCTCAAGGTCATGATATGATTTGGGTCATAATTGATAGATTCAGCAAACAATCACATTTTATTCCATGTCATAAAACATTGAAATCCGCACAAGCTGCAAGACTTTTCATTCAACATATCTTCAGATTACATGGTATGGCTTCTGAGATCATTTCAGATAGAGACTCCAAATTCACAAGTAACTTTTGGCGTGCTTTATTTGAGAATTTGGAAACCACTTTAAAGTTCTCCTCAGCTTTTCATCCTCAAACTGACGGCCAAACAGAGGTGATGAATCTCACTCTTTTGGATATGTTGAAAGCTTATGTTAGTGAACATAAGTCACAATGGGAGAAATGTCTTCCAACATTGGAGTTTGCTTACAACAATACAGTGCACTCATCCACAGGGAAAGCTCCAAATGAAATAGTACAGGGTAAAGTGATTCGTCCTCCAATTATTCGCACTAAAGATAAGATTTTTGCTGCTGATGAGTTTGCTTCAGATTTAAAAACAACAATGGATCAAGTTCGAGCCACTATCAAAGTTTCCCAAGAGCGACAAAAGAAGCAAGCAGATAAACGAAGAAGACCTTTGGCTTTTGAAAAAGGTCAATATGTCTTGCTAAAGTTTGATAAACCAGGCTCAAACAAGGTTCTGGTCAAAATTCATCTTTTCCAAAGCTCTCCAGTAGATACTTTGGACCCTTCAAAGTGATTGAGAAAATAAATGAAGTTTCTTATCGACTTGAGCTTTCTGCTCATTGCAAAATACACAACGCTTTTCATGTAAGTTTGCTAAAACCTTACATAGGACCAGAACCAAAGGAACCCATTACTGAAGATCCCCTAGAAGTTGAAGAAACAGAGCAACTCTTGGAACCTGAAAAGATTTTGTTTCTCAAGGATCGAACCACGAGAAGTGGCCTTGTGACACGAAAATTCTTACTAAAATTCAAGAATCTACCCACAATAGATGCACAGTGGGTAGATGAAAAATTCATGAAGGATTACCCAAACATTCTTCAGCCATATCAAGAAGCTTTTCAGCTGAGGACAGCTGAATAAAAGCTAGAGGGCTGTCACAACTCTATAGAAACATAATTTGTATCCTTTTTCATTAATTTGTCCATATAATGATTTATTAAATTTATTTCCTTTGCACTAATTAGATATAAAGAAAAGTGCATTGGAGCTGGCCCACTGATGAGTGGTCACAAGTTATGGTGGACCCACGCGGTGGGTTAGAGAAAAGATAGTTCACACTTCCACCTATATGGCCCGATTGGGCGCCTGTGACCAGAACGCACGCATATCAGGGTTAGACTCGCACACAGAAAGGATTGATGCCTTGAAGTGTGGGCTAGATCCACTAGAACAGGCAGTTACAATCAACAAGATGGGATGATCATGAAATGCTTGTATAATGTGCATGTGTGGGCTGAAAGCTTGAAATGCACATTTCTTTGCATAGGAAAGTCACATGAAGATTCTGATACCGTTTTTGCGATGTACACGGAAAAAGCTTTCATATGACACCCATATTGGGGGGGTCTCTAAATTTTAGAAAATCCCTAAATTTTAGGAGGTCCCTAAATTTTAGAAGCCTCGAATTAGCCTAAAAATGCTAGTCCTAAAAAATAGGGATGTCATTCTAAAAATAGTAAGCTCTGTACTCTGACTGTGCTTACTAAATTTGGTTGTTTCTATTCTTGACAGTATTCAACCAAAAAAGGAATGCCATAGAGAAGAGACAAGTGTCAAGACACTTGTCACACAAGTTTCCAAGTGTCCCACCACTTGTCACATCTCATGACATGTGGCTGGACACTTGTCTTGTGCTACTCCACTTTCCCCTTTTGTACTAGCTCTTCCCTCTCCTATAAATAAGAGCTCGTTTTTCTTCATTCAACATCATTTTTCTTTGCTGTAAACTCATGTACAACACCCATAGATAGCTAGAAACTGGCCCCATCCCCATCATCATCCCCCACTTCTCCATTATCAAATTCCTCCATATTCCCTCATTACAACACCTCCTCGAGCTCTTTCTTCCATTTTAGCAACAAGAAGCAAGCCCTATCCATGTACTACTGATCAACGATGGAGAAAGGCTGATTTCCCCTCTTTCTTCTCTCATACTGTAAAGAAATCAGTTCTTATCATTGCATAATAGATAATGCATGTGTGTTTGTACATCTTTGCATGATCTTGTGAGAGTGAGAATTACTTCTCCTCACTCTCAGGTTGATTGTAACTGAGCTCTTCCCTAAGGGACTTGGGTTGAGCAGAAATACATTCCTTCGGGGGGAGGGTTGCCCATCTTCAACCCTCAATCTTGTTTCCATTACTTTTACATTTTCATGGCTGTAATTTTGGGAGTAATTTTCATTTTCAGCTTTAAGTGTTCATTCTCTTTTATATTAAATCTCAAAAACAAGCAAATATCATAATTGTTAAGCATACTACATTGTTCGGGGCATTTACATTGGTGGGCAGCAGCTTTGGTTACACTTTTCTCGCCATTTTTCCTCGATTTTGGTGATTTTTTGGTCATTTTCTGTAGTAAACAACAAGCAATTTTTGAACTGTCTACAGTCTTCCAGCCTGCATTATGGTGAGTTCATCACTAATCATGCTATTTTCAACATCACTAAGCTTGATGGTACGAAATTACTCTTATTGAAAGAGCTAGATTTGGCAGGTGTTGGTGCAAAAATCGCAGATCAAACCATTGAGGTTGAGCGGGCATCTACCTGCAACTATGCCAGATGAGGAATGGCTTGAGCTTGATGAGTTATGCAAGTCCACTATTGTATTATCTCTCACAAAACAGGTTCATTACAACGTATTTGAGGAAGAACAGAGTGCACAGAAGTTGTGGGATAAAACAAGAATCTCTATGACAAGAAAAGTCCAGCGAGTTAGATGTATTGGCTGAAGCAGCTTATGGATCTGCGCATGAAGGATAATGTGACTATGTCTACTCACTGGAGCCAGTTCCATGCTATACTCAAGAACTTGACTTCACAGGACATCACTTTTGCAGAGGATGTCACTCCTCTTTTCTTTCTTGGTACTCTTAATGAGTCATGGGATGTATTCCGTAGTGCATTATGTGCCTCTACTGCTACCTTGAAATTATCTGATGTTGAGAGTGCTCTTCTGCAGGAAGAGGTTAACCGTAAGAATTTGGATGCCTCTCGTGTATCGCATGCTATGACAGTTAGAGGCAGGAATGATGGATATGAAAAGCATAGCAGTGGCAGTGGCCGTGGATGGGATTCTCAAAAATCTCGATCCAAGTCTCGTGGGAAGTCATGTCTGTGGCAGAAATGCAGATGTTACTTGTCACCATTGTGGGAAAAAGGGCCATATTAGGCCACAATGCCATGAATTGCACAATGAAAGGCGCAAAGATAAGGGGAAAGACAAAGTGTAGGATAAGTTTTCTGATCGCAGCATAGTGCTTGCAAAGTCCAGTGTTAAAATTGAAGAGATCAATGTTATGCAACCTGAGGATTTTGATGATGATTATATCCTTGCAGCTTCTTCTAGTGCTTTGCAGATGACAGAGATACACTCTCTGTATGCATAGTGTTGGCTCTTGGACTCAGGGGCATCCTTTCATGTGACACCTTGCCAAGAGTGGTTTCATTCATACCATATTGCTTTGGGTTCTGTGCGCTTGGGTGATGACGGCTCTCTTGATATTGTGCGCATTGGTGATATTAGGCTGCAGTTTCCTTCTGGCAGCAGTTTTGTTATGCAGGATGTACGTCATATACCTGCTTTGACACACAGTCTCATGTCAGCTGGACAGCTTGATGATGAAAGTTATCATGTATCTTTTGGAGACTCTACATGGAAGATCACTCGTGGGGGGCAGACTTGTGATTGCAAGACGTGCCAAGGCTGGCAACCTCTATCCCTTGATTGTATCTTCTTCTTTCCTTGATCATGTTTTGTCTATGGGTTCTATCCCACATGTATCTCTTTGGCATGCCCGTTTGGGCCATATGTCTTTGAAGAGAATGAAAATGCTTTCTAGTTTGCAGTACTTACTGCCCCTTGATTATGCATGTTTTGATTCATGTGAGCATTGCCTTTATGGCAGGCAGACCAGGTCTACGCATAAGAAGTCTCGTAGACCACGCATGAGTGAGCCCTTGGCATTGGTACATTCGGATGTCTGTGGGCCCATGCCTTGTCAGTCTATGGGTGGTGCAAAGTATTTTGTTACTTTCATAGATGATTTTTCACGAAAATTTTGGGCTTATCCCATTAAGCTGAAATCCGATGTCTTGGCTGTGTTTCAGAGATGGCTTGCATTGGTTGAGAACCAGTCTGGGTATAGGCTAAAATGCCTAAGGACAGATAATGGGGGTGAGTATGTCTCACGTGCTTTTGAGCGGTTATGTGATGAGAGGGATATTAAGTGTCAGTTGACCGCTCCCTTCATGAATAGAACCATCCAGGAGCGTGTACGTAGTATGCTTAGCCATGCAGGCTTACCACCACAGAGCTTTTAGGCTGAGGCAGTTAGTACAATTGTGCATACCATAAAGAAATCACCTTCTAGTGGTTTGGATTTCTAGGTTGCAGAGGAGGTATGGACTAGAAAACCTCCCTCTTATGCGCATCTTCATGTCTTTGGATGTGAGGCATTTTGCCATGTGCCCAAGGACAAGAGAAGTAAGCTGGATCCTAAGAGTGTCAAATGCATTTTCCTTGGTTATAGGGATGCAGGCGAGATGGGTTATCGTCTCTGGGATTTGCAGGTGTGGAAAGTCATCTGTAGTCATGATGTAGTATTCCATGAAGACAAGATGTATAGGTAGTCTAAGAGAGTTGTTGAGATCCGTAGGGTTGTATTTCAGGAGGAGCCAAGGGCTCCTGCACAGCCAGTTGGATAGCCTACAGCTACAGCAGATGCTCATGGTCAAGGTGTTGGACATGCAGTTGGGCAGGCAGCAAAGCCTGCCGTGAGATAGTCTACTAGAGACATACGTCCACCTGATAGATTTTAGCCCTCTATCCATTATGTCTTGGTTATAGATGTAGGAGAGCCTTTCACTTATGATGAGGCTATGCGCAGGGGTGACAGTCACTCCTGGGAGAGGGCTATGCAGTCTGAGATAGACTCCTTGCATAAGAATGAGACTTGGGATTTGGTTTCCTTGCCTAAGGGGCAAGAAGGCTTTGCCATGCAAGTGGGTTTACAAGCTGAAAAGTACCCCTGGACACCCCAAGCTAGCATACAAGGCTAGATTGGTAGCAAAGGGTTTTAAGTAGGAGCATGGTGTGGACTTTGATGAGGTCTTTTCTCCTATGGTTAAGATGACTACCCTGTGCTTAGTCTTGGCTTTGGTTGCTCAGCTTGACTTGGATTTATACCAAATGGATGTCAAGACGGATTTTTAAATGGGGACTTGCATGATAAGATTTATATGGAGCAGCCTAAGGGCTTTGCAGAACCTGGCAGAGAGCACCTAGTGTGCAAATTGAAGAAAAGTATTTATGGCTTGAAACAGGCACCTAGGGAGTGGTATCATAATTTTGATGCCTTTATGCAGTCACAGGGCTATAGTAGGAGTGCTATGGATCCGTGTCTTTACACGAAGAAAGCCTGTGATGGTTCTTTATTGATTTTGGTACTCTATGTGGATGATATGCTGATAGCAGGGAAAGCTCATAATGAGCTAGATGCTCTTAAGGCTCAGCTCAAGAAGAGCTTTGAGATGAAATATCTGGAATATGCCTCTCACATACTTGGTATGTGCATTAGATGCGACAGGCATCCGAGACTCCTCTTCTTGTCACAGAGGGAGTACATTCATAAAGTCATTGAGCACTTTCGCATGTAGGACGTAAAGCCTATTGGCTGTCTATTGCCTTCTTATGTGAAGGTATCACAGGCTGATTGTCCATAGATAGATGAGCAGAGGTCCAAGATGGCCAAGATTCCCTATGCATCCGTAGTGGGAAGTCTTATGTATGCCATGATAGCCACTCATCCAGATATTGCATTTGTAGTAGGTATTGTGGCACGCTATATGGCTACACCTGGCAAGAAGCATTGGGATGCCGTGAAGGGTATCATGAGGTACCTGAAGGGCAATGCAGATATGTGCATATGCTATGGCAGCAAGAGTCATGGGGTACACTGACTCTGATTATGACATGCGGATAGTTGGAAGTCTACTTCCGGCTATGTATTCACCTATGCTGGAGGTGCTGTTTCTTGGATGTCCAGGGTGTAGAAATGCATGACCCTTTCTACTACAGAGGCCGAGTATGTTGCAGCCACACTGAGGCTTGCAAGGAGGCCATTTGGTTGGGTTATTTGGTTGCTGACCTTGGTATTGATGCTATCCCTACACTACATTCGGATTCTATGAGTGCTATTCAGTTAGCCAAGAATCCAATCTTCTATGCGAATACGAAACACATTGAGGTGAGGTATCACTTCATACGTGGGGTCATTGAGTACAAGTCTATTGACCTTGTCAAGATCTCAACTGACCAGAATCCTGCAGATCTGCTCACAAAAAGCCTCTCTACAGAGCGCTTTGCCTTTCTCAAGAGGTTGATGGGCATGGGATGAGATGATGTCTTTCCTCATCCTGTTGTACATGTGTACATGTTGTATTGTCTTTTTTCCTTTTTTTCTTTTCACTCCTCACTAGGGCAGATTCACCTTTAAGTGGGAGGTTGTTGGGGGTAAAGGCGCCTCCGCCTAGCTGCCCGTGTATTACTAGAGTGACAGTCACCGCCACTGCACACTATAGGTGGCGGGCGCTCGTCACCGTCACTTTATTCTTTATTCTTTTAGTGACAGTTTGAATAAAGGAAGGCCCAGTCACACATTGTGACTGTTGGAGTTGCCATTTCTTGTCTCTCTCTTTCTTGCTCTTGCTCTCCCGCCATAGCTCTCGCATGAAAGCTTTGATCCTTCTCACCTTTCAACATCTCTGTTTTACCAAACTGACATGCTTCACACACTTTGTGAAATTTTACAACTCTAAAAGTAGGTAACCTTGTAACTAATCCTTTGGATTGCATTAATTTCAACCTTTGCACATTTGCATTTTCAATATGTTTATGTCATATTTCAATGTCTATGTGACCGCTTCTTTCCCTTTAGCATACATAGCAACATTCATAGGAGGGTTTCTAGCATCTAAAGTGAACATGCAACCAACTTTACTTTCTTTTGTGAATAACCTGCACTTATCATTAAAGTCTTCTACAAAACAACCTTTTGTATCATAACCCTTGCTCTACCATTTGGCCAACAAATATTAAATTCTTTGTGATTGATGGTACATGTAATACATATGATAGACTCTTTGTCTCTTTGTCTTGCCATCATGCAAGGATAAGGGAACCATTCCAATGTGTGAAATTGGGTGGCATGAATCATCACCCATCTACACATAACTTGGATTTTGTAAATCCTACATCTCTCCAAACCATTTAGCATGATCAATCATATGATTAGATGCACTTGAATCAACATGCCATGTATCATCGTGCTGTTTTCATTCTACCCTAAAGACGATGCATAGTTTTCTTGTTGCAATTTACCATTGTGCATATCATTCTTCTTAGCATAACAATAGGCTGAAATATGACTTGTTTTGCCACAATAACGACAAACAATAGCAGAATTTCCAAAACCACGGTTTTGCCATTACAACTCTTTCTTTAGAGCTCCCCCTGCCTCTAAAGTTTCCATAGCTCTTGAAACCTACATTTAACCAAATTGCTAATTTAACCTATTTTACTCGTTATCACCAACACATCCCATACCATGGCCTCTTGAAGAAGATTTGCCACATCCCCTTCCTAAATTTGGGTAAAATACTTAGACCGGTTCACCATTTCTTTTAGATGAGTCACCCTGCATATTGATCTCTTCAGTAATCATAAGAGAGACCAACTCATCAAAATCTAGAAATGGTTTACGTACATATATAGAAGTGACAAATGATTTCCAATCCTTCTTGTTATTAAGGCCATCCAAAGTAGATGAAAGAAATCATCATCATTAGGTATTATATCAATTGCTACCAAAGCATCTGCAATGCTAAGTACCTTCAAAATATGCTCATTGGATAGACATTTTTTCTTTCTTCAAAGTTTTCAACTCCTGCTTGAGTTGAATCTTCCATACCTTTGTATTTACTAAAGACATGTTCTAAAAAATTGTTCAAGTTGTATATGAAGTTTTTGCATTCCTAATATACCCCAACATAGTATTATCAATGACTGTAGATAGCCAATATATCACCTTTTTGTCCTTTGCATTGCATTCTTTCCACACCTTTAATTCATCCACTGTAGTCGCAAGGTCACTCAGCTTTGTCTTCTTTTCTTCACTTGAAATGAACTCATATAGGAAGGAAGTTTGTCACATTGAACTTCCATGATGGATATTTGTTCTTATCCATCTTCCTAATAATAGGTCTTCCACTATTCTCTACCATTATTACATAAATGATTCAAAATGTCAAGCAAGTCTAAATCTACAATCTTTCACAACAAGTGTACAACAATACACCAAGCAGTCTTTTTCAGTGGGGCTACCCAAAATTACATGTAATCTACAACTTGTTTGCAGATAAAGCTTATGTTTTCTTCTTGGCAACCACCTAAAAAATTATAGATTTTAAATTTGCCACATATGCACCCACATTTAGCCAACACAATTAAAATTGCAGTATGCCTTGAAACTAATGTCCACAACCTTGTGTGTCTAAAATGGGGTATGAAATTGCCTCAAATGGCCAAAAAATTTACAAGGAAGCTTTAAAAGACTAATTTACAGAATATATAATGCTTTGCTTGCACACCAAATCTCATAGCAATTTGAGATTTTCCTTTTGCCCTACTTCTGATGGCTCCATAGGCACTATCCAAGAGAAAGAGTGGAAAAATGGGAGAGCTTCTTACCCATTGCTTGTTCACTTGAATCCTTCCTTCTTCACCTTCACTTCATCCTTCAAAATTAGCCTCTCTCAATGGCACCACTCTGATACCATGTCAAGTATTTCATGGTGGGGGGACTTGCTTGAGATGCTATGCCAAACACATACCATACACATAAGAGGAAGCTCACTCCAAAATACAAGAAGATAGATGGAGGTAAAAATGTTTTCTTATTGGTTTCTTATTTTTATTCCACATGCAATACAATGTACACAAAGTATAGATAAGATACAATATAAAGGAAAGTATCCTAGTAAGTCAAATAGTGCATAACCGACTATACTAAAGAACTAGAACTATAAGTATGCTAGCTATACATAGGTGCAACAAACTAAATATAATAAGTGACAAGTCAGTGGTCATGTGAGGATCATAATAACCACTGATGTGCTAAGTGTAGACGTGTAGACCCATCTAGCCAGACGGTATATCATCAATGTCCACACATGTTGAGCTTGCCATATCAATAAACTCCAAGCTCCTGTATTAGGGAATCAACCTTTGACTTCAATCCACACATGAAAAAAATTCGTACCACCACCTACTTTACAAGTAGAGTGGCAATATCACACATAACTCTTCTCTAGTGAAAACTAATCAATGAAAAATACCAAATATTTTTATAGCATTAAGAAATCATCCTCAAACTCTAGGTTAATAGAGTGGTGGCTCGTCCTTTCTATATTATACTATCACCTCTTTATATAGTCATACATCAAGTTGGACAACACTTTGCTTTATCTCCTCCAAAGCAAAAGCATGGCCTATTATAGGCATCATCCAAAAGCAATAATTTTGTAACTCACCATCTCCATCTATACAACATCAGGCTTTCCAAATAGGATAAAAGCATATAGTAGGATCACCATTGATGCCATGATCATATAATCTATCAAGGCATTGTCCAAAAGTAGCATATTGTCATTGGTAGCTAGGTGGCTACATACAAAAATATAATTGGTAAACATAGGCAAAAAAGCAAGTCTTTATAAAAAAGGATTTATGAAAATTTTAGGCTTTAGCTTTTAGGACTTGCTCACATCCTAGTAGGGCCTCACATCAATAATGCCCTCCAAAATAGTCCTCAATAATTGGGAATTCCATACATCATCATCATAAACATCCTTATGGCCATCTCATGCATATGCATTTGGTGTACACCTCTCTTCCATGATACATAGGTATATTCTCACACCACCAATGCCCTCAAGACCTCTCATGCTGATAGATCATGCCCTAATAATATGTGACTTACCTTCTTGATGATACAACTTTCATTGAATTCATGGCACTCAAATCATGAATTGCTTATAGTGTCATCTTATCTCAAAACTCAAAATAGGTACACACAACTCTAATAAAAAGCCATGCTAATCATGGGAAAAAACCTTTAACCATTACAAAATCATCTCTGCTCAACTCACACCACAACTAACTTTGGTTGAGTCTTATGTGCTAGAGTGCTCGCGATGTCATCTTAACAAAGCTAAATGACACATACAAGTGAGGATATTATCCCCTTAATAATTTTGTGATAAAAAAGTGGAATAGTATCTCCATGAATCTTGCAATAGGATTGCCATGTACAAATTGACGGCATGATGTGATCTAAGTTGAAGTTGACCAATTATGAAGATGGCTAGATTTGTTCCAATGAAGATGGCTACTAAAAGCAATAAGTTTGGTTAGTTTCTTTGTTGAGTATATCTATAAGATTTATGGTTTCCTAAAGAAATAGTCCCTAATTATGATCCTAAGTTAACGACTATTTCTTGCAAACAGTCTTAAGAAGTTGGAGACTCGATTGTCCATTTGGTGCTTGGTGTACCCTAAGACAGATGGTCAGATCTAGAGGACAAATCAGATAATGAAAGATATAATGCATGCATGTGTCTCCTTTAGACAATTTGAGTGGGAGAAATATCTTTTGCAAATTGAATTTACTTGTGATAGTACTAAGCATTCAACTATTGATTATATCCCATTTATGTCGATGCATATGAACTGAAACTACCTGAGCTCAAGGGAGTCTAAAAACATATTGTAGTTGACTTCTTGCATGGTATGCAATAAATTTTTACGATTGAAAAGGAAAGTATTTAAAAAAACTAGGATCATGCTACATTTATGCTCAGGGGGTTCACTACACACACACACACACACACACCCTTTATATAATGTGCGTTCATGGCCTATTTATAAATATCATAATTTGTAAAAATTTCTTGAGTAAAGCACAACCCCTTTTTATTCAATTTGTATGTAACCTCTTTATATGACACCCTCATGTATATAAAAAATGTATAAAAATGATATTTTAAAAACCCCTTATTCTAAACTCATGTTATACATATACGTATTCATGAGTGACCCCCCCTTGAAGCATTTATGCTAACCAAAACTATGTGCCTCAAGAGCTCTATAAGGGTTGAAAAGTGGACCAAGAGTGGAACTAATAGGTAGTAAGTGCTATGGAGTTTCAAGCAAAGAAGAGAGAGATTGGTGTGTGGGAACTCCAATAGTCACATTGCGTGACTTACCTTTCCTTACTCTATTCATAGTAAGAATAAAGAATAAAATGATAGTGATGAGCAACCACCACCTACAATCTATAGGTGTGCGGGCGGTAAGCACAAATGTAGGTGGCTAGGCATAGGTGGCCTTTAATCCCCAATATCCTCCCACTTAAGGCTAATATGCTTGAGTATGGAGAAACTTAAAAAAAAAGTGAAAAAGTACAAAGTATGCATAGAAGCATAACAGAATAAGAAATAGATGTCATCTCATCCTATGCCCATCATCTTTCAAGGAAGGCATAACATTCCATTATGAGACTTTTAGTGAGCAGACATGTATGTAGAAAATGGAAGCTCATTCAAGCACCTATGATATACTATGAGATCCTCAATGGATGAACTCAAAAGTTAGCTCATCATCATTTAAGAGCAACAACAAGCCATTTGAAAATCCCAAATTGACACAATGTACATATCTGTGACTTCCCTTCAAGCACTTGCTATTGTACGAGGAGTCATGCTAACTCGACCTCTCCTGGATCTTCCATTATCCAACAAAATCCTCATAGAAGAAGAACTCCATGTTGTGAGTCAATTAAATCAAGGAGGTGTAGTACTTGAAATTGCAACATATCTAACGCTAATGGAAAAATTACTGCAACTTCTTGACAAATATGCTACACTCTAATACAATCTTGATTTTTGTCAATGGCTCACATCTTGGTAGAGTAAACTTATACCATAAAAACTTATACATTACAATTTTGTACACAATAGAGTTTATAAAACCAAAAAATCTTGGTCTCACATTTGTAGTCCTAGTTAGCACTCCTATAAACAACCTCACAATGGGAGATTTATTGTCCAAAGGTAAAGCATGTTTTTAAACGTGGGCTCCAATGCATCCATGACCATGAATATTGAGACAAAGCTAGGCTTTAGGAAGGAACTCTAAAGATATGAAATATTGCAAGTTTTGTTATCATTACAAATAATTAGATAGTTAGGAACAAGGCAGTTATGCATGAGACTATTAGGTAGCCTTATGAATTCCTTTTTAGGAATACAATTTTTAATATCTTAGCTCTTTGTAAAGCCCTAAGGTTTAAGTTCATGATAATAAGATAACATCTAAGCTCCTTTCAAGGGATGCAAAGGGTTTAGGCCTAGCCCAATACATCTCTCATTGGTGCAAATGTTTTTCTCTTCTCATAATACAAATCTATATGTGCATTTTGAAAAAGCTTTTTATGTATCATCATATTACAAAGTTGTGCCACACCCCAATACATCTCTCATTGGTGCAAATTTTTTGTTCTTCTCATAATACAAATCTATATGTGCATTCTGAAAAAGCTTTTTATGTATCATCATATTACAAAATTGTGCCACACTTTCTTAATAGATAGTTTTCTTGGAGCTTCATTTACTTGTATAAAAAATGGTGGCATTGAATTTCATGTGTTAGCAACTAAACTTGCAATCAAGAAACAATGTAAAATTCAAAGAGTTTGGCTTATATCCAAAATATTTCAATACTTGCCCTCATAAAAGCTTCACATTCAAATTTTCCTTGAAATAAAACGCTATTTGTTGGAATAAATAAGTGGATTTGGAAGGATTCATTTTGCATTAGACCAAAAGATATGAAAAATTCTCTAAATATTAAACATAATGATACCAAGGTTAATTAATGGTGTATATGTAACACAACATTTTAAATAATAAGCTTGAATTAGAGCTATTTTCATTGGGCTTTCACTAGACTTCATGTTTAGAAAAAGGACATTGGGTGCTTTCTCTAGACTAGGATGTTCATATCTAAAGGCATTAGATTTGAGAAAATGTGTAAATATAAGTTCTTGAGAATAGGTTTATGTTCATCTTTCCTTTAATACTTTTGCTTCTAAAACTTCAAAAAATTGTTAAAGGAAGTAAGAATGCAAATTTATCCTCAAGGGCTTAAAGTTTGATACCTACTAAAACTAGAGAAAATATTTGAAATTATGTTATATTTCTTACAGTCACATCCCACTAAAAGTATACTTACTAAAGAGAGAAAATAAATCATTTCCCAAGTTGATGAAATTTCTTGTCATATATTAATGAATCTTGCATGGCATATATTTGGTAAAGTGATCAATTACATATGTACCCCAACAAACGAAAATCTCTTCTTTATGAGCTAAATGGTTTGAAAAGACATAAACTCTTTTCGCCTTTCTTTACAATATTTAGTCAAACTTATGCAACTCTTTTTTCTACACAAGTACATTTAATGAATTACAAGTATCTCTCACCAACATCAAATAGTTTGGATGCTCACTAAAAGTATGGATTTTATGTGAGGTGTGGACATAAGGATCATGAATAAGATTGAGCTCCACACTCCAACTTTTCTTCTCAATTTCACTTTCACTCACCAATAAATACTCATAATGACCTTTATCCTTGAACATAGGTCTACAATTCTTTGTCCACCACTAAGTAGGTCTCCATTCTAACTTTAGACTTTTCTATGCATCCTTGGTTGGTGATGCATCACCTCTCTCTTCATCTATCCCAATTTCTATTCATTCTTGGTTGGTGTTGTTTTGTCTTTGTGTGTGTGTGAATTGCTAAGGTATCTCAATATTATCCAAGAGGGTTTATGATAACTCCTTTTTTATAGGTCATATCATGAGTCTGATTCAATAATGCCCTAACACTACATCTTCTATGATTTTTTGACGTCTTTAAAGAAGTGTAAAATTTGAGAAATTCACTACCAACTTCCATACAAACAAGAATAATAAAGTGTACATATTAAGGACAAAACTTGCAACAAACATAACACTATTAGAGAAGCAATTTATCACATGCACCTCAGTCCTCAATCAACTATACACCAAAGTTAGTAGCAATTTAGGATGATATGAATGCATAAGTTCGAGATTCAAGATGGATTTAGTTAATGGGGAGCTTGCAAATATCTGATCACTACACAAGTCACCTTGAATAGTAGCATTCAACAAGCATTAATATATTAAACCAAAGGAAACCCCAGTTTACACAACAAGGAGTCCTTTTGTTATCAAGGTTTTGTTGACTTAGGCAGGATAAAGCTATCAAATATATGACTTTTTATTTAAGAAGAGGTTTAAATCTTTTCCATTTGGGTTGAGTCATGGTAGTTTCCTATGTTTAGGGACTCCTATCATGAAGAATAAAGCGAAGGGAGAGTTAACATCTTTGGACATATGCAAATCCCATATCTAATATGTATTTTCCCATAATGAAGCTTCATATGTAGTATATTATGGCTTCATATGTAGTATATTATGGCTTTATAGTGCATTTTTGCTTTGAGAATTTGTATATGATGATTAAATTGAACTTCATGTAAGATCTTATGACTTTGGCACTCATCACAATGTTTGTTGTATAAGGTTGCATCATTGAATATAGTCAACCCACCATAACTATGATTGAATTGGTTTTGTAGCTATAGTGATGAAATTAAAGTGTCCTCTTGCTATGCTTCCATGAGATAGTTGTGCTCACAAAGGCACCTCCAAAGTGCCATCCTATCTTTTATCTATAAAGTTGAAATAGTTAAATTAATAAGGATGACTCTTAATTAGTAGTCTTTTGAACCTTGTGAAATTGCTTTATTTATATCATTTATATCATAATAAATTGTGTGCTTACAATAGCATTCTTATAAAGTCCACCATGGCCTATACATAAATATTTGCATTTAATGTGAGTGTAATTGGATTTATATCAATTTTTCTTTCTTCATTAGTCTTCAATACCTTGGGACTTATGTCCATCACCAACATATGCTCTTCCTCGGTCCTCTTTTTTTGGATGTAGGATGGAGAATAGGTTGCACAGTTCCTATCAAGCATCAATAGTTTCTTGCTGCACCAAATGATATGGTTTACTATAGGGTAGACGTCATCCATAGTGACTTGTTGATTGATCGTTAGGGATAGGAGCTCATGACCTACAATGATAGAGAGAGGAAAGAAAAGTCTGGACACAAGTTTTTAAATAAGTCAAGCACAAATTTGGAGTATGATGTCAGCTATACTGAATGACACTTTTCTTGGACTTGGATTATTTCGTTTGTTTTATAGGGTTTATGCTATAGCAAGTAATTCTCTAATTTAGAGAGTGAGCTAAAGTCTTGACAATGTATTACTTGAAGCAAACAACTTGGATGAAGGATTTGTACCCAAAGGGAATAGCTACAATGTATTATGTTTACACATAGATTAATCTTGGTGTTAATTGCATTATTTATTCCATCTTGTTTAGTCTTATTATCCCTTGTGGATTGTGGCTTGACTTAGAATCCCATGACATATTTGATGAACCCAATGTGAAAGGCCACTTCAAGATTGCAAGATGGGAGAGCCTTTAGTATCTATAGGAATGCAAGAGTCTATTGATGATGTGAGGTATCTTTTACAAGCCTTTAGCATGTATATGCAACAACAACAACAACATCAATAGGAATTGCAAGAGTTGCTAGTGCTACATCAACAACAAATATTGCAACAAATGCAATTATAGGCAAATGCACAATATGAAAATGGGGCAACTAAAGCTATGGAAGTTATGGCAAGTGAGAAGAAATTACTTGATGGTTAGAATGTCTCCAGTTACTCGGAATTGTATGAGGCACATATGGATTTATTTAGGGTTCCTACTCATATGATGAGTCAACACCTTGCGAGTTCTACTTTGAAGACATGCATAGATGAGATCTTTGGGCAAACTGTTATAGAAAACATTAAAAAAAGCATTGAAAGAATAGTATTTTCTAGAAGACATAGGGTGGTTACTCGAAGGACATTCAAAGAATGGCTTTACAACCCTAATAAAGGTTGGTTGCATCAAAATTGTTGTGGAGGAGAAATTAAGCCATTTGGATGTTGTAGAGTAGGCAACTTTGTAAGCTGAAAAAGTTGAATTATTTTTGTAAGCTATAGATACACTATTGTAGGTGGAATTAGGGAAGTGAGAGCGGAATTTAGGTGACGGGAAGTGCTTAAAAATAGCTAAAAATTATGAAGATCAAGGGAAAAATATTCACTGTCAAAGGCGGCGGCTCGATCTAGGACGATTTTAAGCGCCAAAGTGCTTTAAAGGTGCCCGAGCGACACTTGGTGATTTTTCATAATTTTTCAGACAGTCGTGCGGGTTGACACAAGCTATTGGCCAATGCGGGATGCTAAGTCGGACGCCCAGGATTTTTCAGAGCTCGATTCGGAGTCCGGACGGGGGAAAGGCCATAAACCGGTCAAGATTTGAAAAGGTGGACATGAGTTTGGCCAAGTGGGCATGACCCTTGGGAGCCCAACTTAAAATGTCACATGAAAAGTTTGGGAGAGGATGGATGAAGAAAATCGTGGAGAGAGGGCGCCATCAACAGGCGCCGAAAAATGCGCCATGTTGATGGAGATGCTCCTCCCTGCCTGCAAACAACCCCCCTATCTGACATTGGCCCTTGCCTACACTCCGTATGCTGATCATATCGCCGCCCTTCGCCCGTGGAATGGTGGCCTGGTTTGGAATTTCTGATTCTAGTCTTTCTCTCTCCTCCCTCTCTCTCTTCTAAAGGCAAGATCATGTGGGAAGAAGGAGCAATGAAGAAAGAATGATGGAGGCTTGTCCGGCATGGACCGGATTGCTACACGGGCTGAGAATGGTGATTTGTGATGTTGCTGGACATGAAGGGTTGTTGTTTTCCAAATCTACAGCCATGGACACAAAACCCGAAACACGCGTTTAAGCGGTAAACTAAAAAAATTACAAAGAAAATTTAGTGTTTTATGCTTTTGATTGATGGAATGCCGTTCATATGGACTAAGATTTGATTATGCTGCTGATTCTTCTGAGTTCTTACTGTTTATAACCAGAAATTATGAAAAACATGCATTTCATGGCTCGAAATAATGTCAAGAAACCCGAAAACGCATGAAAAATGGGGAAAAACAAGGGTTTTGGGCGTATAAATGGGGAAAACCGTCGATACACATCAACTAATCTTTCAATTTTGTTGCAAATGAACTAAGGGCCACAGCCCACAAACTGGTTTCAATTTTCAGCAATTTAAAAATTACAAGAAAATGGAAAAATGGCGGGAAAATGATAAAAACACCATGGAAAATAGGGGAAAAATACATTTGGGGCTACGAAAAATACAGAAAAATAGGATTTATGTTTGTTGATGTATAGCAAGGCTGGGGCATGAAGTTATGCTTCAGTTCAGCCTTGTTTATATGTTTTAGTGCGTGTTTCCTTCCTTTCTCCATATAAAATGACAAGGAAACCCTAAAAGAAATGAATGCAATGATGCACTATCAACGGGGAAGGGTGGAGTTGTGGAAAAAATGGTTAAATGCCGCTGAGCATGAGGAATAATTTGCTGATTTTATATGCATTGCATCTAGGACGGAATAATAATGATAAAAATTAAAACCTAGTAGCACGAAGATCACTTCGGTGCTAGGTGTTGCAACGAAGCACAAAGCGGTTAGAAAGAAAAGCATGAAAGAGATGTTTTGCACTTGCACGCTGCTGGGTTTTAAAATGTTTGAGCACTAGGCATCCACCTCTTTGCATGATCATTTAGAGGAAATTAAAAGTATCAGAGTCAGCTCCTGGATATGCATAGCAATTGTTTTCAGTAGGCCTGTGACCCACCGTTGAGAGCGTGAGGTTCCTATGCTGTAGGATAGACGAGGGTTATAGGGGACAGCAAGTGAGGGAAATGGTACATTCCTGGATACGTTTATTTGGTACCTTGAGCGACGTTTGTGCGAAATGTTTAAATGTTGAGCGACGCATCGAGGGGCCAATCCCCGAGGTGTAGGAGAGTCGCAGAGGGTTGACGGCATTCAGCCGTAGGAGGAACCCCATATGTGTATGTGATTCGAGCCTTTTGGCTATGTGAAAGGGACTCCCTCTGAGGAGCAATATTGGGTTAGGATCAGTTGGACTACAACGTATTACAAACGCAATGTTTAGGAAGGCAGAGATTTTGATAGACGCTCCTGGCCGCGAGGCCGAGGGGTTGTCTTGTGCATAGTGACGAGGTCCGGCTAGTGCATGAGCCAGTGCCGGCCCGTTTTTAGGTCCATCAGTGGTGCGTCTGCCGGGAGCTGCTTAAAAGTGGCGGTTCTCGAATCCTGGTTGTTTAAGGACCAACTAGCAGTTTATGCCAGAGGATACTGAGCTTGACCCGTTATTTATTGATAAGCATCGTCTAGCAGAAATCCAAAGGCAAGAAAGAGACGAAAGAGCTAGGCGACGTGCTGAAATTTTTAGGAGATATTCCCCTAAGCGTAGCGGTGCTGAACCCTTACGAGGGAGTGGATCTAGTGGTCTTAGGACCCCAAGCAGTAAGTTAGGAGAAGGTGGAAGCTCTAGTGCTCCCCTTCCTTCTATAAGCCAATCCACGTCAAGTACGGGAGGTGTAACCCCACCGGTCTTTATTCCTAGTGCAAATCCAATCCGCGTCATGGCGCAGCCTATTGCAATTCCAGCAGGAACGACGGATTTGCCGGCTCTAGGTTACCCGCTACCCATTTTTAATGGGCTAGTTGAGGAAGATGCGGAACTCCACATTAGGGAGTTTCAAAAGTTGATGTTCAACTGTCGCATTCAAGAGGAAGGACATTTAATGATGTTCTTCAACATGACTCTCAAAGGAAGAGCTGCTATATGGTATCATGGTTTAGAAGCCGGAACCATATTGAACATTGATGCATTTTATGGAGCTTTTCGAAGGGAGTTTGCCCCTGAAAGGGGTGGGCAATATTGGTTGCGTGTACTCAACGTGACCCGCCAAGATCCACACGAGGATATTCGTGCTTATGCGAAGAAGATAAAAGAGGTCTTCCGTAAGTTGGACACCTCTATTCCTATCCCCGCAGCTGCCCAATTGCAATATTTCCTACATGGTTTGGAATTTAACATCCAATTGCAGTTGAGTAGTGTCCCCTTGGGGGATATAGATACTGCCATTACACGAGCACAAGAGGTGGAATCCCGACTACAAGCAGCCTATGCTTCTAGAGGCAATTCGAACATGGGTTTAGTATTGGGAAACAATATGGCAATAGCCAATGGCAGTAGTGGCCAAGGGATAGCGATGGCTAATCCTAATGGGAGAGGGAACATGATGCAGAATGTGCCTTTATTACCAGCTCCCCCTAGCATGTCGATGCCTACGGGCAGTCAAATGGCTCCAAGTAGTGGAGGCCAGGCGGTCAATTCTAACACCATGCCTGTAGCTCAACAGCCTGTGCCTAATCGAATTGTTAGGCCGATTGAACGACATGGTAATGACCAAGGCTATGAGTCGAGTTCTTCCAATGTTCTTGGCGAGGTTAAGGACATGATGAAGCATTATACCGACATGATTACGGAGCAGTATCGACAAATAGCCGTTGATGTCAACTTCCTTAAAAAACAACAAAATTTGATAGGAAGTAGATACCCGGAGGAGGGTGCACCTTCGAGGTTTAGTTGCAAATGGTGTGGTGGGCAGCACTATCCAAGAAATTGCCCAAATGTTAAGTGCGACATTTGTGGAAAATCCGGCCATTTAGCAGCTACTTGCTGGAGTAAGATCAGTTCCCTCCAGCGAGGAAGTCGGCAACCAGGGCCTGTTAATCATCGTGCCCAAGGAAATGACTCCCAGCCAGAAAATGGGCCTAAACAAATACTTCAACGACCAAAGACTACAGTGGAGGAGCTACCAAGTGGTAGTGGGGTTAGTTTGATTGAGGCTGTACGCGTTAATGATGCTGAAACCTCTAATCTACGAGCTGTTCTTACAAGAGGTAAAAAGGGTAGAGAAGCCGACATGGATAAGCCTATCGACGGAAACCCTAAACAAGGCGACAAAGGAACGCAAGTTTTGGATCCTGCCCTAGAAGGGGGACCTTTGAAGCCCGTAGAGAGTAAAGCCGATAAGGAAGCACCAAAGAAGAAGGTGAAAGTTAAGAAAGAGGCAATAAAGCCAGCTCAGCGACCTAAAGAGCGGATGGTTTGGCGTGAAAAGCGAGCTCTATCGAACTATCATGAATTCGATTTGGCGAGCTCTCTTTGCGAAGTCAAGCCGGATGTGAACCTTTTGCAGCTTATTAAGCTTTCCCCAGGAGTACGAAGGGAATTTAGAAAGATCCTACGTACCGGGTATATCGTAGAACCTTTGGGTATTGCGCGAGTTGGTGATGACTGGTTCGAGCATGCTGAGAAGCATTGCCCAAGGGTTGCAGCCTATGTCGATGGGATATTAGTAGATTATGCTATTGTCGACACGGGATCATCTGTTAACATTATGAGTTCTGAACTGATGGAAAGGTTAGGTCTTGCGATTCAGAAAGATACTTCCACAATTCTCAGAATGGCAGATGATAGTTTGAGACAGCCGGAAGGCTGCATTACTAAGGTCCATGTCACTGTTGCAAATGTAGAATGCATGTTGGACTTTAGGGTGATTCGTTTTGCAGGGCGGCCAAGTTACCAAGTATTACTTGGACGACCTTGGATCTTGCAAGCGGATTGCCAAGTGGATATACCCGCCGGTCGATTGTTATTCGGCAGAGGTGCTCAGCGTGTGGTGGTTGATGCTTATCCTGAGTCCCCGCAGAGTGAAAGACCTCCTCTATCTTCTACAGAATTGGAGACATTAGAAGATTTATCTGGCAGTGAGACATCATCGAGTGATGAGTCCAAAGAGGGATCCACCACGGAGGACATCTATCAGATCACTTTGAATGAGCCGATAGAGGCCCAAGATCGTATAAGAGATGCAGATGTTATCGAGCTAGACCTTGGTACGCCTGATGATTCGCGGCCAATCAAATTAGGCTCTATGCTCAGCACAGCAGAAAGGGAGGACTATGTGGCCTTGATCCAGGAATTCCGTGATATCTTTGCCTGGAGTTATGATGAGTTGAGAGGCATTCCTCCTAGTCTTGCTGTTCATACAATTCCGTTGAAAGAGGGCAGTCGTCCTGTACGGCAGAAAGTAAGGCGTATGCCTTTCGAATTGAGGGACGGGCTGTTTGAGGAGTTAGAGAAGCTTCGAAAAGCGGGTTTGATTTTCCCTGTACAACACACGGAATGGTGTTCGCCAGTTGTGATTAGAAAGAAGAAGAATAATCAGATCCGTTTATGTGTAGACTTTAGGGAGCTGAATAAGCAGACAGTTAAGGACTACTACCCATTGCCATTTATTGACCAGATTTTGGATCAATTAGCGGGTAGGGAGATATATTCGTTTATGGATTGCTTTGCAGGATACAACCAAATGGCAATTGCAGAAGAGGACAAGTTGAAAACAACTTTTATTACTGTATTTGGAACTTTTGCTTACCACGTGATGGCCTTTGGTTTATGCAATGCACCTGGTTCGTGGCAACGTACAGCCGATAAGACATTCCGTGACATATCCCCTGAAGAGTTGAGGGTGTTTATTGATGACTTAGGGGCCGCCACCGTGAGAGAAAGGCAGTTGATCATTTTGAGAAAATGCTTTGAGCGCTGTAGACAATTTTGCATCGCCCTAAACCCACGGAAGTGTGCTTTTGGAGTACCTTATGGGCTATTGCTGGGTCATGTGGTCAGTTCGGTAGGAATTGCGACAGACCCCGAGAAGGTCAAAGTTATAGTTGCCATGGGTCCACCACGCACTCCGAAAGAAGTTCATAGCTTTCTGTCTTCGGTTGGTTACTACCGTAGATTCATTAACGCCTTAGCAGAAAGAACGTTGCCGCTTACAAATTTATTGTCCTTTAGCTGTTCGTTTGTATGGGGTGACCCTTGTAAGGTAGCATTCGAGGATGTGAAACAAGAGCTAGCAAGAGCGCCCGTTTTAAAAGCACCTAAAAGAGGTGAGGTGTTCTATATATTCTCAGCAGCCACCATGTATAGTATCAGCTGCTGTTTAGCCCAAATTTGGGAAGAGAAGTGGTACCACCCGATTGCTTTTGCTAGTCGGAAGCTGGGGGTATCCGAAATCAATTACACCTACATGGAGAAGCTGTGTCTAGCGATGGTCTTTGGGACCAAGAAGTTTAGGCATTACATTCTCTATGAGAAAGTCGTGCTTTATACGAAGGCGGAGGGACTTCGATTGTTGCTGAATAAGCTACAGCCGCCTGATCGTCTGGCGAAGTGGTTGATCACTTTGCAGGAATTTGATTATGAAATCAAGAGTAAGCCACCAAGGTTGCAAGGCATCGTGGAATGTCTAGTGGACTTTGGGGAGCCGAAAGAATCTGTGGCTGAAGGTAGTGACATGGAGATGATATTTAAAATAGATACGACATCTATTCCCTCCTGGTATGCTGCAATAACGCATTATTTATCAACGGGAGAGGCGGGATCCGAACTATCTAAGGCTGAGAAAAGGAAAATTAAGCAGCAAGCGTTAAAGTTTGCCTTGATCGCAGGTACATTATATCGGCAAGGGGTTGATGATATCTATCGCCGATGTGTGACGCCTGACGAGGTGCCATTCATTTTGGAAGAGTGCCATGATTCTGCTTGCGGTGGCCATTTTGCTGGACGGCTTACAGCACAAAAGGCTTTAAGAGCAGGTTATTGGTGGCCTGCCATCTTCCAGGATGCGTTTGCGTATGTTAAGCGATGCGATATTTGCCAACGACATGATAGTCGAGAGAATAGGAAACGACCACTCAACCCTATTATGGCGATACTTCCATTTGAGAAGTGGGGAATAGATTTTGTGGGTCCTATTACTCCGTCGTCGACTACGCAAAAGCGATACATCATTGTAGCAACTGACTACTTCACAAAGTGGTCAGAAGCACGTGCAACAAGGAAAGATGATGCTAAAGAAACTGCTAGTTTCCTTTTAGAGCAGATAATATGCCGGTTTGGTCCACCGAAAGAATTAGTGTCGGACCGCGGAACTCATTTCCTAAATAAGGTGATCAAAGGTTTGACAGAGTTGTGGAACATCAAGCATAACAAGACAACCCCATATAATCCGCAAGCCAATGGGCAAGTCGAAAGCACCAACAAGCAGCTTGTGGGCATCCTGTCCAAAATTGTGTCGGAAAAGAAACGGGATTGGGATAAAAAGTTATACGTGGCCGTGTGGGCCTATAATACGACCTTCAAACGAGCCACTGGCCATACCCCGTTCAAGTTAGTATATGGGGAGGAGTGTGTCTTGCCTTTAGAAATTGAGCTGCCGACTATTCGGTTTGCCATCAATCATTCTTTGAGCGATGAAGACGCTCTTTTTGAGCGCTTGACGACACTGGCACATTTAGATGAGCTTAAGCTGCAGAGCTTATTGCACCAAGAAGTGGCGAAGCGCCGAATGAAGAAGCTACACGACCTCAAAGCCAAGAAATACACCTTCAAGAAAGGACAGCTTGTTCTGTATTATGACGCACGACGTGAATTATTCCTAGGCAAGCTAGAACCCAAATGGGATGGGCCCTATAAGATCGTTAGGATAGGAAAGAATAAATCTACAGTGTTGTTAGCTGACCTTGAGGGGATAGAATTTAAAAATAAGGTTAATCTTAATAAGATTAAACCTTATTACTTCTGATTGCACTAATGCTATGACTGCCTTGCAGGTCTAGGAAAGATCGATCACACATCTGCAAGGAGATCGTGATAGAGGTTGATGGGTCGTCTGATCCCTTATTTAGAACACCCATATTTGGAACAGAGATATCATCAGGGAAAGCTCATTTGGTGGAGCAAAGGATACAAGGTGATTGAGCAAGAAGGCGGGACATTTATTTGGGAAATCAAGGTCTTCTGCCATCATTGCCTACAACTTTTGACGAGCATCCCTGTTGAATTCAATGATGATGGAGGGATGGAGCCTACAGTCCACCCGTTGAATATGCTGAATTTCGATTACCATAATTACGAGTAGAGTTCAGGATGGCAGGATATGTAAACCCTTTATGGACGTACACCTTGTACTTTGATGGGGCGTCCAGGGGTGCATGCAAAAAAGGAAGTGTAGGAGTTGTCATCCGAGACCCCCGACGACGCATTGTCATGAAGTTAGCCGCTTATCTCGGGGCGAATTTTACCAATAATATGGCAGAATACAAAGCCCTGATTATGGGTTTGAATATTGCGAAGAAGGGTGGTATCCGCCAGTTGTTGATAAAAGGGGACTCTCAGTTGGTTTTAAATCAACTCAATGGGACGTACATGGTGCGAAACCCCATCCTTTGTATGTACCATCACACTGCCATAGCCCTGCTAGATGAATTTGAGAGAGTGTCTTTTCAGCTGATTCCACGGAATTGGAATCAGTTTGCCGATTCATTGGCTAATCTTGCGTATGAAGAGGACCTCTTCTTTAATTGTGGCCCTTGTCACGATATATCTATTGATGGTGATACAGGACCTGGTCGTTTGTGGGGTATGCTTTCTGAACATGCCCTCTTTGGCAGACGATGGTTGATTTGGGTGATGCAGAGGGTAAGTGAGACTCATCTACCTTTATTATCTCAGACTCATAGACTGATTAGACGACATGTGATGCGAACACCTCTTGCGATATACGCAGGAGGGATAGGTCATAATTTAATGCACCTAGTTTAGGGCTACAAGCCCTGTTCCCCTGGGAATAGTATGCTTTGATGTCTATCATAATTGTTTCCAGGTGGATGTTCTGCATAGTATTGTTTGATTTCATTAGGCCAAGAGGGCCGATTCAGTTTTGTAGCAAAGTCATGTCTGATTTCATTAGGCCAAGAGGGCCATTTCCCTGTCTAGTGCGGGTGCGTTTAATTGGGTTTTTGTTTAGTGTTGTGCTGGACAGGTTTTCGCGGGTTGTGGAATTTTGTGGAGCCTGGAGGAGCCTTTGCTGCGATGGAAGCTTCTTGTGGCCACTCCAGGTGATATTTCTCCTTTACGAGTACCTTTCTTTCATGTTATATGTGTATGTGTACTTGTCGAGGGGATCTTTTTTTTTGGGGACCGGCAACCAAGGCATGAAGTCCCAGGTTTAGGCTACGTATGTTTGAGGGAGGTCGGAGTAGTCATTGCCTCCTGTAAAGACATTGTTAGACATTGAAAGATCTGTTTTAGAAGGAAGTCCTAGTGGCTCTGTTCTGCTAACCTGCTAGGCAGCCGTTCTAGGAGTTCTTGTTAGTAGTGAGGCAGTTAGAGAAGCCTGCTAGGCGATACTAATAATGATGCCAAGAAATCCTGAATATCCTAAAAGATGAATATAAATACGAAGGTGTGTAAAAAGGGGTTCTAACCCCTATCAATGCAAAGAAAAGAAATGAAAATATATAAGCAGTTGATCATTGCCTTGCGAAGGTCTGGTAGGTTCCTGGGGACGAGTCAGACCCGGGGCCGATACCTTGTCTTCCTAGGGGTGGCTTCTTGCTGGAAAAAATAATATCAAAACCAGGAAGGTTGGAGCGAAAATAAAAGTGAGCGTTAGAAAAGGATTCAGTGTCGCCTTGCGAGGGCTTGGTAGGTTCTTGGGTGCCGAGACAGGTCCTGAGACCGATGCCCTGTTCTCCTTGGGTCACTACGCTCAGCTCCCTCCTTTTTACATGCCCAAGTATGTTCATCCAATAAAAATCCTAAAAGAAGACATGTACTGAAAGAAACTATCCTTTACTCAGGCTATAGGAGTCCTCGCCTTGTAGGAGCTCCTAGTTGCGTTGTCTTTAGTTGGTCAGTAGTTCAGACTACCACTTAGGGCAACCTCTTTGGCAGTTCTTTTTAGTTTGGCTGTGTTGGAGCAGCTGGTTAGTGACTCACTTCGGATCTTCTATTAGATGATGCTAGGCCTACTCCTTGTGGATGTCATGCCTTGGTTCTGTCCAGGGGTAGGGGGAGCATTGTGCTGAGTTTTATGATGATAATTGTTTTGTATCAGTTTGATGCTTCTGTGGTTGTTTATGTGCAGATATGTTCGTGGATTCGACGGGCTGAGTCGCCCTATCCCGTGGTCGCCAATGAGAGCGGAATTTAGGTGACGGGAAGTGCTTAAAAATAGCTAAAAATTATGAAGATCAAGGGAAAAATATTCACTGTCAAAGGCGGCGGCTCGATCTAGGACGATTTTAAGCGCCAAAGTGCTTTAAAGGTGCCCGAGCGACACTTGGTGATTTTTCATAATTTTTCAGACAGTCGTGCGGGTTGACACAAGCTATTGGCCAATGCGGGATGCTAAGTCGGACGCCCAGGATTTTTCAGAGCTCGATTCGGAGTCCGGACGGGGGAAAGGCCATAAACCGGTCAAGATTTGAAAAGGTGGACATGAGTTTGGCCAAGTGGGCATGACCCTTGGGAGCCCAACTTAAAATGTCACATGAAAAGTTTGGGAGAGGATGGATGAAGAAAATCGTGGAGAGAGGGCGCCATCAACAGGCGCCGAAAAATGCGCCATGTTGATGGAGATGCTCCTCCCTGCCTGCAAACAACCCCCCTATCTGACATTGGCCCTTGCCTACACTCCGTATGCTGATCATATCGCCGCCCTTCGCCCGTGGAATGGTGGCCTGGTTTGGAATTTCTGATTCTAGTCTTTCTCTCTCCTCCCTCTCTCTCTTCTAAAGGCAAGATCATGTGGGAAGAAGGAGCAATGAAGAAAGAATGATGGAGGCTTGTCCGGCATGGACCGGATTGCTACACGGGCTGAGAATGGTGATTTGTGATGTTGCTGGACATGAAGGGTTGTTGTTTTCCAAATCTACAGCCATGGACACAAAACCCGAAACACGCGTTTAAGCGGTAAACTAAAAAAATTACAAAGAAAATTTAGTGTTTTATGCTTTTGATTGATGGAATGCCGTTCATATGGACTAAGATTTGATTATGCTGCTGATTCTTCTGAGTTCTTACTGTTTATAATCAGAAATTATGAAAAACATGCATTTCATGGCTCGAAATAATGTCAAGAAACCCGAAAACGCATGAAAAATGGGGAAAAACAAGGGTTTTGGGCGTATAAATGGGGAAAACCGTCGATACACATCAACTAATCTTTCAATTTTGTTGCAAATGAACTAAGGGCCACAGCCCACAAACTGGTTTCAATTTTCAGCAATTTAAAAATTACAAGAAAATGGAAAAATGGCGGGAAAATGATAAAAACACCATGGAAAATAGGGGAAAAATACATTTGGGGCTACGAAAAATACAGAAAAATAGGATTTATGTTTGTTGATGTATAGCAAGGCTGGGGCATGAAGTTATGCTTCAGTTCAGCCTTGTTTATATGTTTTAGTGCGTGTTTCCTTCCTTTCTCCATATAAAATGACAAGGAAACCCTAAAAGAAATGAATGCAATGATGCACTATCAACGGGGAAGGGTGGAGTTGTGGAAAAAATGGTTAAATGCCGCTGAGCATGAGGAATAATTTGCTGATTTTATATGCATTGCATCTAGGACGGAATAATAATGATAAAAATTAAAACCTAGTAGCACGAAGATCACTTCGGTGCTAGGTGTTGCAACGAAGCACAAAGCGGTTAGAAAGAAAAGCATGAAAGAGATGTTTTGCACTTGCACGCTGCTGGGTTTTAAAATGTTTGAGCACTAGGCATCCACCTCTTTGCATGATCATTTAGAGGAAATTAAAAGTATCAGAGTCAGCTCCTGGATATGCATAGCAATTGTTTTCAGTAGGCCTGTGACCCACCGTTGAGAGCGTGAGGTTCCTATGCTGTAGGATAGACGAGGGTTATAGGGGACAGCAAGTGAGGGAAATGGTACATTCCTGGATACGTTTATTTGGTACCTTGAGCGACGTTTGTGCGAAATGTTTAAATGTTGAGCGACGCATCGAGGGGCCAATCCCCGAGGTGTAGGAGAGTCGCAGAGGGTTGACGGCATTCAGCCGTAGGAGGAACCCCATATGTGTATGTGATTCGAGCCTTTTGGCTATGTGAAAGGGACTCCCTCTGAGGAGCAATATTGGGTTAGGATCAGTTGGACTACAACGTATTACAAACGCAATGTTTAGGAAGGCAGAGATTTTGATAGACGCTCCTGGCCGCGAGGCCGAGGGGTTGTCTTGTGCATAGTGACGAGGTCCGGCTAGTGCATGAGCCAGTGCCGGCCCGTTTTTAGGTCCATCAGGAAGCTTCTTGAAGATAGAACTAAGCTTATGAGTCTTAAAATAGATTGGCAAGATGCCAAGGATGTTGTATCTATGTTGATTAAGAGACAAATGTGGAAAACTAGATTGTAGAATGGGCATATTACTCCTATGACTTGTCATGTTTCTACTTCCATGGCTATTCCTTCATGGCTGCTCTACCTCGGCCACAACATTTAGTATCTACTCTTGTATTAAGGAAAGAGGATGCCATTGATAGGATGGTGAATAATATGGATGATTTTCTAGATTAAATTGGCTAAGTGGGAATATTCTAGGAGAGCTAGTCCTCCATAGGCTCTGCCTAGAAATAATTTTATACATAGATACATATGGTGTGATAGCCTTGGGCATGAATGTAGAGACTATGAATCATTTAAGGATGTTATGTGAAATGATTTGGTTTTTGGAAAGATGGGAAGATATGTGTAACCATGACATGTAAGCCTATTGCTATAAATTTTGGTAAGGGTGAAACAATGAAGATTCTACTCGACATCTTATGTAGCCATGTGAAAATTACACGATGCAACAAACAGAATCTAGGAAAGGAGTAGAGAACACACAAAAATGTGCGAAGGACAAAAACTACTTTAATTTCAAACAAATTGATACAAAGATTGATCTTCCACTTTTGTGCTTTGACTATGAAGCTTAGATGGCGATCTAGACAGATGATATGTAAAGATCTTAAGGCTAGTTGGAAGAACTCTAACTAGGTGAGATATAGATTAATGGTGGCTTTGGAGAGGTCTTCCTTTTATAGCTTGGAAAGATGGTCTAGTCAGCATGGATGACCATATTATGAACCTTTCCTAGTTCACGAGGAAATATTCTGGGAAATTTTTTATTAATCGTTGAGTTGAGGGCATTGTCCCCAAACCCTTATCAAGGCAGTCATTGGCCCCTTGAGGCCCCCCAATCAATGGCTTCTTCCACAACCTCAAACCCCAAACTAGGAGTCCTTGATAACTCCCACACTTTGCAACTCAATGCATTGTGGCTCGAGTTGATACCGACATAACTATATCCAACCCAAAGGCGCTAGATCCACAAAAGTCACATTTTTGCCATTTGGTCACATAGGCCTCATCTAACATATAAGTTAGGACCCGACCAATGTCCATGACCTCACACATAGATTCTCCTCATAAATTGGGGCCTTACAACTTTGAACACCATGGATCATTAGTGGTACCTTACGAGGGTGGGGCATTGAGCATATCTAACAAGCCACAAGTGATGCTTTAGCTCTTATGGTGTTGAGATCGAGAAGAAACTTGAATATAAGTAAGAGTTATGGACTTTTACTTTACAAACTACAAATAAGGGCAAAGTGTAGCAAGCACAATTACCTAGTACAAGGAAGAGCATCAGACAAAGACTAGGTGGAACTCTCTAGTTAATATATACTCAGTTTATGCCTATTTAGAAAAGACCCAAGAAATATGAGTGATTGTTGAAAAGAAGTAGAAAAGGAATGATGGCATTGCTAGCACTTACAAGAAGACTAGAGGGGGCAAGTTTGCATCATCACCTTGTAGACTCGGGCTTGAATAGACTAAAGAAGATGCACAAAAGAAGGAGAAGAATTAGGATGTTGGACCAAAGAAATAGCCAAGTTACAAGCTTACTTCAAATATTGAGTTTGCATGATAGATCTTTAAAAAGTGTTGGAGAAGAGGATCTTGAATAGCAAGGTTGAACTCACCCTTGGAGAGCTTTTGGGAATTGCAAAGAGAGAGTTCTATAAGAAAATTATAGATATCATTAAGAGAAAGAAATAGATGATTTTGATTGCAGAAGAGCCTATCATGCATGGTATCATGATTGAGGAGCTTGCTGAGTAAAGTGATGATGAAGTTCTTGTTGAGGATGTTGTAGTATGTCTGAAGAATGTACATCCAATGCACTATGCATAGAATGATGCACTGGTAATAATTCCTTGCACCCATTTTTTTAGAAGTCATTGGACACATGTGACCACTAAGACAATGGTAAAGATTGGAGAGACGATGGTAAAGGTTGGAGAGACTATGTGTTGCCTTGCTAGATCATGGCTTAGAGATAAATGCCATAGTTCACAATTTGTATGGGAGCAGGAACTGGCTTGTAGATGTAGAGCATGGATGGTGTAATGTGTCCACCTGTTCCCTTTCAAAACATGTCTTAGCAGTCCATCGGAAAGAGGGAGAGTCTAGAAATCTCCGCTCGGCACTCCCATGGAATGTTACGGGGTTTGCGATCTAGGACTTCCCGCGTCTACCACATAGTGGAAGTATTCCGGCCGTTCCCACTTAGAACCGACATGAATCAGGGCTTCCCCTAATGGTCACTTTCCTAAACGGTAGCTAGCGTCAAACCCCAGGTGAACTACTTTTCGCAAAAATGCTAGGGACGAAGCGGATTCATGTTGCACTTGGTTCAAGGAGAATGGGAAACGAGAGGGATGCAAGGCTTGATCTCTCTGCCCATAAGGCATAGTCCCATTCCATTCCCTATAACAACATAAATCAGAATTCTAGTAATCTAAACTTTAGGTCAGCGCCCTTGCTGTTCATTTCCCTTGAGAAGAGCTCCTTGCTGTCCATTTTGTTTGAGAAAAGTTCTTGACCAACCGGGACCACCCACCCGTAGGATGGACCCATGGCCACATCCACTGCACTTTCCTCAAGGTTGCTTTAGTTGTCTAATTACCTACCACATTTAGTTGGACATGCATCAATCAGCTTCCTTAATTAGCTAGTTAGACACTAGTTCCTTCACATAATCTTAGCACTTGACATAGAAAAACAATGTCAAACAAGTTCCTTTTCAACAGGTTATCTTATTTATCTTTGGAATACATCCATAATGTCCAACCCAGAGGCTAATCCATAATCCGCCTGAAGGCAATCCATAATCCATTTGAGGGCAATCCAGCAATCCACAAGGATTACTAATCCAAGATTTCGCCCGTAGACTAGTATGCAGGCCTCGAGATCCAATCTCGAGTCATGTTGGCCTCTTGTGCAAGGCCCGAAAGGCAAGGGATTTATGGCCAGAGCCTCCCTTGGCACCCAAGCTTCCTCCTGCTCCAAGTAGTGCCCAACGGAGAGACCTCTCACGGTGGGTTCGGTCCACGTTCCCGGTGCGGCTAACAACCCCCTTGGTTAGGGTCACAGGCAGACATTCGGGTGTAACTGATGCTGCCTCTCCCTTCAGGCCTTCAACTTGAAGCATTAAATATCTTTCCATCCTTTAGTTCCTTGAGCAAACAATGCAAACAGTGCTCTTAAACTGTTACAAGCACAATCAATCTAGTGGTCATTTATTTGGCCAACTGCTAAGGAGTGAATCCTTATCTCCGAATGCATCCATCATTCGATCCGGGATCAACTGCAACTTGGCAAGATCCCCAAGGGTTTATTTGTTCACCCTTTTGTCCTTGGGTTAGGGCCATACCCTGTTAACCCAACTTGACCAACACCTTAGGTTTCATAAATCAACAGTAAATCCTGGCGACCATGTCGCTCTAACTTAATTGATCCTTTGCTTCCAAAAGAAAATACATAACTTCCCTTAACTTGGCAAATTTTCCCAAGAAAGGTGATGTAACAGGATGACTACTCATACTCTTGCAAGTTAAACTTGCGCAAAAACCTGCCAACCTCATTCCAAGGAATGGAAAAACTCTCTTGTGATCAAACCACAAGGCCATGCGACATTGCAACTTGTTGCACAAGTGTCGCATCTATTCCATGGGATCATTTCACCCATTGAACGGCGTTTCCTAGTCAAGGAATTATGTTTAGAAAAGAAGCAGGGTTTAGGGTGTCTTCTTACCCAACCTAATGCTAATTGCACTAGGCCAACAACGTTCGGTCCTAGGGATTCCAAACTCAAACCGAGTTTTAACATTAAGTCGGTCGATCCTTAGGGTACAGACACTAGATCATTATTTGCATGAGCGTCCAATTGACCCAAACATTCCGTGAATGTCGGTACGACCTTTGGGTTTGAGGGATTTGACTTGGCAACAAGTGTGAAACTAGGTCGAATCCTTAACGTGCTAAACCCTAGTTAGCACTTGGGGTATTTATCGTATCGACTGAACCATGCCTATACAAATCCCTTGCGGGTTAGGTGATTTAGATAATTTGATCTACTTGTCTTGCGACAAGGACGAGCCTTTCCTAGAGATGATAAACTTGATCTAAAGGAGAAAAATAGTTGCAAAATGTCACAATAGATGTAAACATGCGATTCATTGCTTCTACGTACCACTAGATTCGCAATAACCCTATCTTTTCTTGCTAAAAGTGAAAACACATGATAATTTGCAGAATAACTTTCATAGGACCTACTAGGACTTACATCAAAGAATCATGCCTACAACCTTTTTGTCTAGGCATTTGAGTTTCATGCTTTGATAAGCCATGCAATCCTTTCTAAATGCCACTGGATGAAATGAAATTTATGCACGACGAATGTGCAACATGCAACCCTTTCCTAACTACAACGTAGTTAATGAAGTTCATGCAAAGTGAATATTGTAGGACTAGTGTTGGTTTATTCCATTTTGCAAGCACATGCCATATGCAAGTTCATAGAATCATTTTTGTGCTCTGCTATTTCTTTTCGGATAACATCCTACGGGTGTTAACGACTTTTCCTCATGAATCATTACAAGGAAGATATTGGCTAAAATGCGACATACGCTTATTCCTTCCATGTCCAGTCAAAAATGCACTTAACAATTTCATTCCTTTGCCTAAGTAATAGGCGTTTAGACTCATTACTTTGGAAATGCACCAAAATAGCAACATGCAGCTAATCTCTTAAGACAGACAACTCTGGAAATGCAAACGATCCAATTTCATGACATGAACCAATCCTTATCTATCTTTCAAAGAGATAATTTATCGAATGTACTTTTATCACTATTACTTAAACTAACGATAAGCGAGAAATGCATTATCCCTATGCTAGTGAATTAGAAACATGCATAAGTGCTTTAAAGCATTTCTTATGTGGAAAATAAATTCGTGGAACCTGGGTTTGTGGATCCGTGGTGATGTCCACGTGAATGTTAGGGGAAGAACCTCCCGCAGGCGCGCCTTGCGACTTCTTGGGAGCCATTGTTGAGGACTTGAACTCCGCGGATTACCCTCGCTTCTACGTATTCTCCGAAGAGCCTCAAGATTTGTTTTCTCCCTCGTACGTAGGAGATTCCTTCACCGAATTGCGGATCTTTAAAAAGCCAGGGGCTTGTGGACTTTGGGCTAATGGGAAGGCTTGTGGGAATGGAGCTTTACGAGAAGGCTTGTGGGAATGGGGGCTTTGCGAGAAGGCTTGTGGGAATGGGGGCTCTACAAGAAGGCTTGTGGGAATGGGGGCTTAGGGAAAGCCACCCTTAGAATCTTCCCAAGAAGCTTCTAAAGAGCTTCTAGAAGAAACGTGGAGGCCAATAATGTGTGGAAGTCGACGACAAAAGGGGGGATTTGCTGACGACTTTGGCGGCGGGAGTACGAGCAGCAGTCGGCGGATTGGGCATGGCAGGGCATCGATCTTCATGGCAGCGGCAACAACGTCTTCTTCCACTCCACGATCGTGAAGCACGAAAACATCACATGCCCCTCCCTCCAATCCAAAGCTAAGGGGGGGTTTTTATAGCTTAAGGGGGGGGGGGAGAGGGAAGCACCATGTGGCTGGTGCATGGGTCTCCCCCCATACACCAACTTCACCACATCACCTCCTTCTCCCATTCCCTTCCCTCCAGCCATGCATCGGCTGGGGGAATTAAAAAAATTTGCTTAATTTGCATAATTATCCATTTTTCCCCTTCCAAAAGGGTGTTTCTCTGCCGTTATGCAGTCTTGAACCCTCGGGCTCGATTTCACAATGCAGAGGCCTCATCTTTGTGTGTGCGGGGTACGGATTAAGCTGCCGGTAATTACGATGCGAGAGATAACCTTGCATAGGTATTATGCGGTGTGCGGGGAGTCAAGTTTAGTAATATTTTTGAGCGGGAATATTACATTCTCTCCCCCTTGGAGGAATCGAGATGTCCTCATCTCGAGAAGAACTGGGGGTATTGTTGGTTGAGAGTGCTTTCATCCATCCAAGTGGCATCCTCCTCGGGATAATATTTCCACTGGACGAGACATTCTCTCAAGGTTTTGGATCTCAATTTTCTTTCCTTCACATCCAAGATCCTATCATGCCGTAGCTCAAGGACTCCTTGGCTAGGAATTACAACTTGTTGGTCATCAAGTACATGGCTAGGATTAGGTACATACTTCTTCAGTAGGCTGATGTGGAATACATTATGAACCTTTAGGTTCTTAGGGAGTTGCAGTCTATAAGCATTGGGTCCTAGGCACTTGAGGATCTTGTATGGTCCACAATACCTTGGACTTAGCTTCTTGCAATCTCCTAAGGATAGGGAACTCTTCTTTGGGCATACGCAAATGAAGACCATGTCTCCTTCCTCGAAGGTTCTATCTTGATGTTTCAAATCCGTGTATGCCTTTTGTCTATCTTTGGTGGCTTGGATGTCCTGTCTTATTGACTTCATTTGGTCATCCATATCTTCTAGCATTTGCCTTGAAGCTTCAACCCTCAAGGTTGTATCCGAGAAGTTTAAAGGACTTTGACAGTCATGCCCATACAATGCTTGAAAAGGGGTCATTTGAATACTTTGTTGGTAAGAAGCAATGTAGGCAAACTCAACCAGTGGCAAGTATTGAATCCGCTTTTTTGGTTCACGGCAGTAGTGTGCCCTTAGCATATCCTCAACGACTTGGTTGACTCGCTCCGTTTAACCATCGGTTTGGGGATGGTAAGCTGTACTAAAATAGAGTTGAGTCCTAATGGCTTCAAAGATAGCTCTCCAAAAGTGTGATGTGAAGAGAGAATCACGATCACTAATGATTCTTCTGAGCAACCCATGCGGTTTGAATATCTCCTTGATAAATAACCTTGCAATGTCGAAGGCTTTATAGTTTGTCTTAACAGGACTAAGGTGTGCAACCTTGGTGAGCATATCAACCACAGCCATAATGGAGTTGTATCCTCCCTGAACTTGGGGTAGGCCAATAACAAAGTCCATACTAATGAATTCCCATTTCATTTGGGGAATGTCAATTGGTTGCAACTTTCCTGGCATTTTGACATGTTCGGCCTTAATACATTGACAAGACAAACACTCAGTGACATATTTGAGAGCATCACCTTTAAGCCTCTCCCAATAGTAGCTCTTCCACTACATTGAGGGTCTTGGGATAGCCAGGATGTCCTAAGAAATGGGAATCATGAGCTTCCCAACGTATCTTATGCTTGAGTGACAGGCTTGCCGGTATACATAATCTCATTCTATAGTAGACAAGTCCACTATTGATAGAGAATTCATGATACTTAGTCTGTAGCTTTGGGTCTTGATCCTTGATAGGGATCTCCCTTAGCATCTTCTGATAGGTTGAATCATGGCATGCTTCTTCTCTAGCTAGCTCAAGTATTGGGTTGTTTGGCATGGATACCTTTGTGGCTAGAGATCTAGCTGTTGATGGATTTTGCAAGATTAGAGAATTAAGGAATGCCTTGCGACTGAGTGCATCGGCAACTACATTCTCCTTTCCAGGCTGGTATTTGATTTCAAAGTCATACTCCTCCAGCACTTCAATCCATCGACGTTGCCTCATGTTGAGCTCGTTCTGGGTAAAGATCCACTTGAGACTTTTATGATTCGTCACTAGGGTAAACTTATTACCCAACAGGTAGTGTCTCCAAAGCTTGAGAGCATGGATGACAGCTAGTAGCTCTAGGTCATGGGTAGCATAATTCTTCTCATGGCTTTTCAACTTCCTTGAAGAGTATGCTGCAAGATGACCTTCTTGCATAAGCACACATACTAAGGCAAGTGTGCTAGCATCCTTTACGACTTCGAACTCCTTACTAAGGTCCGGAAGTTTCAGGATAGGTGCTGATACCAAACTTTGCTTTAGTCTGTCAAAGCTAGATTGTTCAATAGGTGACCATACAATCGATGTTTGCTTCTTTAGTAGATCTGTCAGAGGCGCTGCAATCAATGCATAGTTTTTGATAAAGACCCTGTACCATCCTGTCAATCTAAGAAAACTCTGTATTTCCTTGACAGTTATTGGTATTGGCCATTCTAGAACATCTCTGACTTTGGCTGGATCCACTGAAATTCCTTCCACTGATGAGAGCAGAGTTTTGAGCCCAAGATGTACCTAAAATTTGCCAAAAAAATCTGAAATTTAGGGGAAAAATATTTAACATCGAAGGCGGCGGCTCTAGCTAGGACGATTTTAAGCACCAAGTGAAAGACGGCTTTTAAAAGGCGCCCGAGCAACACTTGTGGATTTCGATAATTTTTTCGACTGCCGTGCAGGATGTGAGGAGCTACCAGTTAGTGCGGGATGTCAAGCCGGACGCCCAGGATTTTTCAGAGCTCGAATCGGATGCTAAACAAGGACAAGGCCAACAAACGGTCAAGATTTGAAAAGGTGGACAAGTTTGAGACCAAAAGGGTATGTGACCTTTGGGAGCCTTGGACCCCCCCAAATTTTATGCCACATGAAAGATGAAAACATGGAGAGAGAATATGCAACATTTCGTGGGATGTGGCATGAAGAAACTGCGCCCGAAAAATGCGCCCTCATTCATGGAGATGGAGTATGCAGGCTGTGAACACCCTATGCAACTGATCATGGGGCTTGACTTCTCTCCCTCTGCTGGTCTTATCGCTGCCCTTCGCTTGTGGAATGATGGACTGAATGAAGAGAACCAGATCTAGTCTTTCTCTCTCTTCTCTATGGGCTGTTCATGTGTGGCATCTTGATGAAAGAATCCTAGTGGAAGAATGAAGAAAGTGATGATGAAGATTGATGAAGATCCTGAAGAATGAAGTACAGCATTGGATTGAGAGCAATGGAGGCTCTGTTTTCTGATTATGCATACATTCAAAGCGTCTCGGGTTACGTAAAAACACGGTATGACCATTTTTATGAAGAAAATGAAGGATTTTTGATAGTTTATGATGATAATTATGTTCTTATTGGACGAAAATTTGTTTGTGGGCTGTTTGCATTATGAGTAATTGTTGTTTATGAGAAAATGTTGGTTTTACAATGATTTACATGCTTTATTTAATTCCCGTAAACCCCAAAAAGCGGTCTTTAAGTGGCAAAATGCTAGTTTTTCCGTTTTGGGTGGGGGAAAAGTGTTCCCATGGGGAAAATATGAAAGATAAATTGAATAATAGTATGCTAAAGTGAGTGGGATAAGGAAAACTAGAAAATTACCTATTTTATTAATAAATAAATCAAGAAAATGAGTGGAAAAATAGAAATACGACTTGGAAAAATAAGAAAAAAATATAAGAATTGTTTATGGATGTGTGGTAATGGTAGAGCATGAGGTTTAGCCTCATTTTGCCCTATCTCTTTGTTAAAGTTTGTGATTTACCGCATTCTATACATCAAAACATGGAAAAATGAACCTCTACACCTGTGCAACGATAGCAATACCTAAACGTAGGGGATTGGGATGTTTGAATGGTGTGATTTGCGTGCTGATTGTTGCTAATTTTCTGATGCACATCATGTCATAGAGTTCGTGTTATTTTAATTAAGAGGGTAGTAGCACGAGTGTTATCTTGGTGCTATCCTTCATCGCCGCAACGCGTTAGTAGTGCCATAGCCAGTGCCTGCCCATTTCAGGTCCCATCAGCTGACACGATAAATCCCAGATATTCAATCTGACGTTTGAAGAATGCACACTTCTTCATCTTGGCATAAAGCTTGTGTGTCCTCATTGTCTTAAGGACAATCCGAAGCTGGGGTTCATGATCTTCTTCCTGTTTGGAGTAGACTAAGGTATCATCAAAGAAGACGAGTACGAAGTCATCAAGATATGGCCTAAAGATATCCTGCATTAACCTGTTGAAGGTGGTAGGTGCATTCGTAAGCCCGAATGACATGACTAGGAACTCAAAGTGTCCATATCTTGTGTTGAATGCAGTCTTTGGGATATCTTCTTCCTTGATCCTTATCTGATAGTACCCAGACCTGAGATCAATCTTGGAGAAGATCTTCGCTCCCTGAAGACGATAAAGAAGTTCATCTATTCTAGGAATAGGGTACTTATTCTTAATGGTTGATTGATTCAATCCTCTGTAATCAATACACAGCCGAAGCGTCCCATCTTTTTTCTTCTGGAATAGCACTGGGGCTCCCCATGCTGAACTGCTAGGATGGATGTATCCCTGATCTAACAGTTTCTTGAGTTGCTCCTTCAGCTCAATTTCTTTCAGGATGGACATTCTATAAGGCCTCTTTGCAATTGGCGTAGCTCCCGCCACTAGCTTGATCTCATGATCAACTTCCCTTTGAAGCGGAAGTTCTGTCAGCTCTTTAAGAAATACGTCCACGTACTCCTTTAGCCATGAAGGTTCTTCACTAGACTCCTGCTTCAGATCTAGCTTATTAAGCTTAATCAAGTAGACAGGTAGTCCCTTTCTAACTCCCTTTATAATCCGAGATGCCTTGGCCAATTGAATTTTCGGCTTTCCAACCTCTCCTTGAGTTGTGACCAATTCCCCTTCAGAGTTTCAAAAGGAAACTTGGCCCTTTCCACAATGAATGTGGGCGTCATTAGGTTTAAGCCAATCCATTCCGAGCAAACACTCATGGATACCTCGGTTCATGACCCTGAATCTGACCGAAGTCGACTTTCCTCTTAGAAAGAGTTCCACCTTAGCAGTTTCCTGGTACAAGTGACCTCACGACCATTTGCTAATTCCCCAAGCAAGGTAGGTGCTTCTATTGTGGCTATTCCTAATCTTCTTGCACAAGCTCGTGAGATAAAGGAATGTGTATTGCCACAATCAATCAAGGTTTTGAAGCCTTTACCCAAATAATTTGATGGTGTCTGAATCACCGAAAACTAGCGATTCGGGCCTTTCTTGTGAAGGGCAGCATGGACTGTTTCCCTCTCAAAGTCTGCTTCCATGGTTGGGTCTTCTTCTTCTCACATTTCCCTATTGGCAACACATGCGGGTCTTCCTCTGCCCCGGGTGGCGGATCCTTGGCCACGGGCGGTTCCTTGGAATGGTCCTTGACGTTGTCCTCCACCAAGTTTGGGACATTGCCTTTTGAAATGACCGGGCTCATTGCAATGGAAGCAATAGAGGTTACGGCCCTTACCTTGGGTAGGAACAAAGTTATGGACATTGTTGGTCCTCGCTTTCTTCCTTTGTCCCTGGTTTTGACCTTGAACTCTCTTTTCTTGGGATGTATATACTCCTTTGTTCTGATCATTCTAAGACCAAGTCTTGTTACTTCTTGGCCTGGCCTGCACTTCCTGAATTATGGGTACAGCTCGAATGAGTGCGTCCTGAAGGTCTGTTGGGCGCATTGATTCGAGATGGGTATTCACAGGTGGGTTTAATCCAGAACAAAACTTTGACACCTGTTGTGTCATATCCATTTGTGGTGCATACTTCAGAAGAGAGACGAACTTTGAGTAGTATGCGTCAAGAGTCAGACCTAGTTGTTTTAGCTCATAGAACTCATTCATTTTTTGCGTGCAGTATGCAGGTGGTAAGTATCTTCCCTGCACAGCTTTTTTCAGCTTTTCCCAAGTAATAGACCCTTCCGCAATTCCTTGGTCTCTGCACCATTGCTTCCACCAAAGTCTGGCTTCGCCGGTGAGCTTCAACTTGATGAGCATTGCCTAGTTGGCGGGTGCAGTACCGGTCACTTCAAAGTAATCTTCCATGGACTCTATCCAAATCTCAGCATCTGCTTGGACAGTCCTTCCTTTCCCGTCAAATTTTGGCGGCTTGATCTGCTTGAGAAGAAACTTCTTCTCCTGAATCACAGTCGTACTTGGTGTAGGGTTTGGACTAGGAACCTGTACCTGGGGTTGTGCCTGGGCATTGAGATTCGTAACGTTAACAACTCGCTAAACGTTTCTTACATTACATATCATGCCCAACTCAAAGCTTTTAGCCAAGAAACCTAATCACTTAACTTTTTATCAATACTCATAGACAAGATAATCATTGATAAAAAGAAGTCTTATTTCATTCATATGGGTATAGCCCTTTCGGAGTACAATATTTCTTGGGATGGTAGAGCAAAATGATACATTAGTTCGGGGAGAATAAGGTTGTGTTACATTTAGCTACGGGAACTAGGTAATAGTATGGATTTGGGTCATGGATCTTTAGGAATCGATAAGTCATTGGAAGACTAGGGTATCCTTTCCTTTGGAACCCATTCTTCTCGTAGCATCCCAACACCTTGATCCTGTCGGCGGGGATTATTTGGGTCACTTCCTGGTACACATATGAGTTCATCTCGACCTTCCGACCTTCGACATGTAGAGTTGTGTTTACGTGAGCCTCAACAAAGATGAACAGCTTCACGATCTTCAGGTCCTCCAACCATTTGATTCTCTTTAGGTTGGTTCGAAGGTACGCAAATCGATGGGCAGCTATGTAATAGATTCATGAATCACCCGTCTATCTCCATTCCACATACATAGGCAATGGATTGTAAATGCAGTCTAGGATGTCCATCATATCGATCCTTCGCCGATAATCCGAGGCATGCATCGCGGTCATAAAGATGACTTGGAACACCATGAACCTGTTCCATGCTTCATGACTCTGCAAGACAGCATCGATAAGTAAGAAAATGTTCTTAACAGCAACATTTGCTTTACTTCTTCTTATTAAGTTTTTCTTATAAAGACAGATCCTTCGTTGGTTCGCTCTGATACCAATTGTAATGTGTCCACCTGTTCCCTTTTAGGACATGTCTTAGCAGTCCATCGGAAAGAGGGAGAGTCTAGAAAGCTCCACCTGGCACTCCCATGGAATGTTACAGGGTTTGAGATCTAGGACTTCCCACGTCTGCCACGTAGCGGAAGTATTCTGACCGTTCCCACTTAGGACCGACCTGAATCAGGGTTTCCCCTAATGGTCACTTTCCTAAACAGCAGCTAGCATCAAAACCCAGGCGAACTACTTTATGCAAAAACGCCAGGGACGAAGCGGATTCATGTTGCACTTGGTTCAAGGAGAATGGGAAAAAAGAGGGATGCAAGGCTCGACCTCTCTGCCCATAAGGCATAGTAGTCCCATTCCCTTCCCTTAAAATAGCATAAATCGGGATTCTAATAATCTAAACTCTAGGTCAGCGCCTTTGCTGTTCACTTCCCTTGAGAAGAGCTCCTTGCTGTCCATTTCGTTTGAGAAAAGTTCCCGACCAACCGGGACCACCCATCCGTAGGACGGACCCATGGCCACATCCACTGCACTTTCCTCAGGGTTGCTTTAGTTGTCTAATTACCTACCACATTTAGTTGGACATGCATCAATCAACTTCTTTAATTAGCCAGTTAGACACTGGTTCCTTCACGTAATCTTAGCACTTGACATAGAAAAACAATGTCAAAAAAGTTTCTTTTCAACAGGTTATCTTATTTATCTTTGGAATATATCCATAAAGTCCAATCCACAGGCTAATCTGCCCGAAGGCAATCCAGCAATCCACAGGGATTATTAATCCAATATTTCGCTCGTAGACTAGTATGCAAGCCTCGAGATCCAATCCCGAGTCATGTTGGCCTCTTGTGCAGGGCCCGGAAGGCAAGGGATTTACGGCCACAGCCCCCTAGCACCCAAGCGTCCTCCTGCTCCAAGTAGTGCCCAATGGAGAGACTTCTCGTGTGACGGGTTCAATCCACATTCCGGGTGCGGCTAACAACCCCCTTGGTTAGGGTCAGGCAGGCAGTCAGATGTAACTGATGCTGCCTCTCCCTTCAGGCCTTCAACTTAAAGCATTAAATATCTTTCCATCCTTTAGTTCCTTGAGCAAACAATGCAAACAGTGCTCTGAAATTATTACAAGCACAATCAATCTAGTAGTCATTTATTTGGCCAACTGCTAAGGAGTGAATCCTTATCTCCGAATGCATCCAGCAGTCGATCCGGGATCAACTGCAACTTGGCAAGATCCCCAAGGGTTTATTTGTTCACCCTTTTGTCCTTGGGTTAGGGCCATACCCTGTTAACCCAACTTAACCAACACCTTAGGTTTCATAAATCAACAGTAAATCCTGGCGACCATGTCGCTCTAACTTAATTGATCCTTTGCTTCCAAAAGAAAATACATAACTTCCCTTAACTTGGCAAATTTTCCCAAGAAAGGTGATGTAACAGGATGACTACTCATACTCTTGCAAGTTAAACTTGCACAAAAACCTGCCAACCTCATTCCAAGGAATGGAAAAACTCTCTTGTGATCAAACCACAAGGCCATGCGACATTGCAACTTGTTGCACAAGTGTCGCATCTATTCCATGGGATCATTTCACCCATTGAACGACGTTTCCTGGTCAAGGAATTATGTTTAGAAAAGAAGCAGGGTTTAGGGTGTCTTCTTACCCAACCTAATGCTAATTGCACTAGGCCAACAACGTTCGGTCCTAGGGATTCCAAACTCAAACCGAGTTTTAACATTAAGTCGGTCGATCGTTAGGGTAGAGACCCTAGATCATTATTTGCATGAGCGTCCAATTGACCCAAACATTCCGTGAATGTGGATAGGACCTTTGGGTTTGAGGGTTTCGACTTGGCAACAAGTGTGAAACTAGGTCGAATCCTTAACGTGCTAAACCCTAGTTAGCACTTGGGGTATTTATCGTATCGACTGAACCATGCCTATACGAATCCCTTGCGGGTTAGGTGGTTTAGATAATTCGATCTACTTGTCTTGCGACAAGGACGAGCCTTTCCTAGAGATGATAAACTTGATCTAAAGGAGAAAAATAGTTGCAAAATGATACATGTAAACATGTGATTCATTGCTTCTATGTACCACTAGATTCGCAATAACCCTATCTTTTCTTACTAAAAGTCAAAATGCATGATAATTTGCAGAATAAATTTCATAGGACGTACTAGGACTTACATCAAAGAATCATGCCTACAACCTTTTTGTCTAGGCATTTGAGTTTCATTCTTTGATAAGCCATGCAATCCTTTCTAAATGCCACTCGATGAAATGAAATTTATGCACGACAAATGTGCAACATGCAACCCTTTCCTAACTACAATGTAGTTAATGAAGTTCATGCAAAGTGAATATTGTAGGACTAGTGTTGGTTGATTCCATTTTGCAAGCACGTGCCACATGCAAGTCCATAGAATCATTTTCATGCTCTTCTATTTCTTTTCGGATAACATCCTACGGGTGTTAACGACTTTTCCTCATGAATCATTACAAGGAAGGTATTGCCTAAAATGCGACATACGCTTATTCCTTCCATGTCCAGTCAAAAATGCACTTAACAATTCCATTCCTTTGCCCAAAGTAATAGGCGTTTAGACTCATTACTTTGGAAATGCACCAAAATAGCAACATGCAGCTAATCTCTTAAGACGAACAACTCTGGAAATGCAAACGATCCAATTTCATGACATGCACCAATCCTTATCTATCTTTCAAAGAGATAATTTATCGAATGTACTTTTATCACTATTACTTGAACTAACAATAAGCGAGAAATGCATTATCCCTATGCTAGGTGAATTAGAAACATGCATAAGTACTTTAAAGCATTTCTTATGTGGAAAATAAATTCGTGGAACTTGGGTTTGTGGATCCGCGGTGATGTCCACGTGAATGTTAGGGGAAAAACCTCCCGCAGGTGCGCCTTGCGACTTCTTGGAAGCCATCGTTGAGGACTTAAACTCCGCAGATTACCCTCGCTTCTACGTGTTCTCCGAATAGCCTCAAGATTTGCCTTCTCCCTCGTACGTAGGAGATTCCTTCACCGAAGTGCGGATCTTTAAAAAGCCGGGGGTTTGTGGATTTTGGGCTTATGGGAAGGCTTGTGGGAATGGAGCTTTACGAGAAGGCTTGTGGGAATGGGGGCTTTACGAGAAGGCTTGTGGGAATGGGGGCTTTACGAGAGGGCTTGTGGGAATGGGGGCTCTACGAGAAGGCTTGTGGGAATGGGGGCTTTACGAGAGGGCTTGTGGGAATGGGGGCTCTACGAGAAGGCTTGTGGGAATGGGGGCTTAGGGAAAGCCACCCTTAGAAGCTTCCCAAGAAGCTTCTAAAGAGCTTCCAGAAGAAATGTGGAGGCCAATAATGTGTGGAAGTTGAGGATGAAAGGGGGGATTTGCTGGCGACTTGGCGGCGGGAGTACGAGCAGCAGTCGACGGACGGGGCGTGGCAGGGTAGCGATCTTCACGGCGGCGGCAGCAACGTCTTCTTCCACTCCACGATCGTGAAGCACGGTAGCATCACAGGCTCCTCCTCCCTCCAATCCAAAGCTAAGTGGGGGTTTTTATAGCTTAAGGGGGGGGGGGGGGGGGGAAAGAGGGAAGCCACCACGTGGCTGGTGCATGGCTCTCCCCCCATACACCAACTTCACCACATCACCTCCTTCTCCCATTCCCTTCCCTCCAGCCATGCATCGGCTGGGGGAATTATAAAAATTTGCTTAATTCGCATCATTATCCATTTTTCCCCCTTCCAAAAGGGTGTTACCCCGTGGTTATGCAGTCTTGAACCCTCAGGCTCGATTTCACAATGCGGAGGCCTCATCTTTGCATGTGCGGGTTACGGATTAAGGTGCCGGTAATTATGATGTAAGAGATAACCTTGGACAGGTATTACGCGGCATGCAAGGAGTCATGTTTAGTAATATTTTTGAGCGGAAATATTACAAATGGTGGATGAGAGTTGCCAATAACATGCTAGGAAAGCTATAATGCAGCATATCCAAATATGAGGGTGTCCATAGGGCATGTTCAAAATTGTTATCACTTTTTTTTGTGCACGATTTATATTCTTATGATGACATTTTGGGTTAGCCCTTTACCATTGAAGAATGGATGGAAATAAAGGTTATAACTGATGGATCCACATATTGGAGGATGAATAATGCATTGATGGGTTGCCTTATGTAGATACTATTACAAAGATTGAAGATATGTTGAAAATAGAGATACATAGTAGTTCCACTTTTGTGCATGTTCATTTCCTAGATATGTATCATGAGATTGCTAATTTTATGCAGTAGAGAGGGTTGGATGCTAAGTTTTTTTAGCAAAGACAGTTAGTTCCTTACGCATTTTAGAAAATTGAGAAGAGGGTTGAATTAATTTAGCCAATAGAGTTGCAAGGGGCTAAGTTACTTTAGCCAAAAGAATTTTATGCTGATTCATTTCAACATGTAGAATTTGGGGATGTTTGCATGTAGTCCAAAGAGAAGAGGATTGATTTATTTTAGCCAACAAAGTTGAGTACTGGCCATTTGTAGCAAGAGTTGGGTTTACTAGAGAAACAAAGTGAAGCTAGGGTTTAGGACCAAGTAGAAAATAGTTGACAAGAAAGTGAAACCAATTATAGAGTCGTTATCTCGTGATTGTAATGAGAAAATGAAGAGAGTTGCAAAACAACCAAATTTGAGGAGAGAATATTGGTCATAAGTTTTCAACAGTGACATTGGTAGAGTTAAAGATGGGGAAATGGGAGTTCTTACTTCCTTCAGAGAGACAATGCTTTGAAGAGGTTTTAGAGCATCATGGCAAAATATTTACATTCTATTTGCATGAGAGTGGATGTGTGGATCCAAAGATTACAACCCCAATGGTGATTTTCAATATTTCCCATATATCTTGGAATCGTTGCCTTATTCTAATGGCTAGAGCTCATCTACTGAAATTGATTGAACTACTAAATGAAAGGACTAGGATGGGAATAAGCCATCTTCTATGCCTTATTGGATTCAATGGTTCACAATACCTAAGAAGAATGTGTCTCTCAAGTTTATCTAGGATTTGCAACTAGTGAACACAGTAACTATTAGGAATGTAGGTGTATGGCCAATTGTGGATGAGTTTGTTGAGGCATTTGTAGGGAAAGATATCTATTCTCTTAGTGATATTTATTCAAGGTACAATCAATTTCAACTTGCTTTGGAGAACAAGAATCTAACTACAATGAAGAATTTGTTAAGCATTGTCAAGATGTATACTCTACACCACAAGGGGCTATGAATCTTGTAGCACATATAATGAATGTCATGAACAAGGTTCTATAAGATTATATCCCTAATCTTACAATGCCATTCCTAGAGGACGTGCCTATAAAAGGGCTATGCAAAAGAAGAGAAGGATGAGATGTTTGATGAACATGGTTGTAGATACTTTGTTGCTGTGGATTGTGAGAAGAACTTGTCTAGGCTAGACGAGATGAGCTTAACTTTATGAGGGTAGAATTCAGTTTTTGGGATGAATGAAGTACTTATTGTTGGGAATAAGTGTGGATATTATGGCATGATACCTTCTCTTGCTAAAGTAGATGCCACTAAATAAGAAGATTGTGGAGTTTTTTTCTCCAATATTAGAGGTGAGGAGGTTCCTTGGTAGATGTGTCTTCTATATGATTTGGATTCCACACTTTGCACATATTGAAAATGTATTGTGTCAGTTGCTTTGAAAGAGACAATGTTGTTTTAGGATGAGCAAAGGGAGTGAGCCCTGAAGTGATAGCATGGAGCAAAAGCAAGAGTTATGGTGGAAGGAGCAAGAGCAAGAGAGAGAGACACACAAGATGTGCAAATTCCAATAGTCATAATGTGTGATCGGCCTTCCCTTTATTCAAATATCACTAAAAGAATAAAGAATAAAGCGACATTGATGGGCGCCCGCCACTTGTAGTGTACAAGTGTGTAGGAACTAATACATGGTGCAGACATTGTCAGTTTAACTAATATATGGGTGGCTAGGCATAAGCGCTTTACCCCCAATGACCTCCCACTTGAAGAAGAATGTTTCCCTAATAAGGAGAGAATAAGAAAAAAGTGACAATGTACAAATATACATAAGTACAAAAAGATGAGAAAAGACATCATCTCATCCAACGCCCATCAACTTCCTATGGAAGGCAAAACACTCAACTAGGAGACTTTTAATGAGCAGATCTATAGGATTGGACCTCATGAGTAATTGCAAGGTTTGCCACTAGGCTGCCTAACTAGAGAGCCTCCTTGTAAGACTCAGTGTGGCTGCGACATACTCTGCCTCCATAGTAGATAGGACTGTGCATTTGGATATCAAAGAAACAACACCTCCAACAAGTGGACTTCTTGTTATCTGCATGTTCTATATAATCAGAGTTAGTGTACTGAGAGCGGAGTTTTGAGCTCGGGATGTGCCTAAAATTTTCCAAAAAATCTAGAATTTAGGGGAAAAATATTCAACATCGAAGGTGGCAGCTCCAGCTAGGACGATTTTAAGCACCAAGTGAAATACGACTTTTAAAAGGCGCCCGAGCGACACTTGTGGATTTTTGATAATTTTTTAGACTGCCGTGTGGGTTGTCAGGAGTTGCCAATCAATGCAGGATGTAAAGCCAAATGCGCAGAAATTTATAGCACTCGAATCAGAGCCCGGACAGGGAAATGGCCACAAAATGGTCAAGATATGAAAAGGTGGATACTTGGGAGGCCAAAATTGGGCATGCCTTTTGAGTTTGGACCCCACCCCCCCCCCCCGGCCCGCCCTTCAAAATTTTAAGCATATAAGATGAAAAAACGTGGAGAGAGGTGATGAAGAAAGAGGAGATGGAGGTGCCAACATCACGCCCAAATTTTGCGCCCTCTCTCCTCTCTCTCATGATTGGGGGGTTGCATACAACCCATGGAACAGATCTTGGGCCTTGATTCCCCCCTGCGGGCCGATCATATCGCCGTCCTTCGCTTGTCCAATGATGGCCTGGATGGAGAATTCTGATTCTAGTCTTTCTCTCTCCTCCCTCTCTCTCCCTTAAGTGGTTGTTCTTATGTGTAAGAGGAAAATGAAGAATGGTGAAGGAAAGCTTGTCCGGATGAGACCGGATTGCTTCCGGATCGATGAAGACATGAAGATTGCTGATTTTAAAGGTGCTGAATATTGAATGAGGGCTGACCTGCAGTCCCGTAGCAAAACCGAGATCCCGATATATGAAGCCTAAGTGGTAATTCAATTTTTATGAAGAAAAAATGAGTTTTTATGCTATTTGGATGATGAAATATTGTTTCCATGGGCTGATTATGCATTATGTTGTTGTTTGCTATGAGTTTGATCAATTTATGCTCAGAAAATCAGAAAATCATAAGTGATATGGCTGAAACTAGTGGTATAAAACCCGTAAAACACGCGTTTAAGGGGCAAAATGGGATTTTTTGCAAAATAAAGGGAAAATATGAGACATAACATCAACAAAACCTGAAATTTTTCTATCAAGGAACCTAAGGGCCACAACCCACAATCAATCTTAGTTTCTAGTCATTTTTTATTGAAGAAAATAGAGGAAAAATACCAAAAATTGGTAAAAATTGGGTTTTAAATGGGAGAAAATTAGGAAACGATAAAAAGAAAATTCCAAAAAATTACATAAGTGTTTGTGCAATGTATAATGAAGGTAGAGCACAAGGTTAGCCTCGGTTTACCCTCATTTCTATTTTTTTGTCCGTGTTTATCGCTTTCTCTACAAAGAAATACACATAAAATGACTCTTTCACCTATCAATGAATGCAAAACATTAAACGGTAGGGTGAGAGGGGAGTTTGAGCGTCAAAGTACAATCTTAAATCTGATTTATATGTTGTATCATGCCTATAGGCCGTTGTTTTAAAATAAAGGAAGAGGCAGCATGAGCGTAAGTCTCGGTGTCTCTCCTCGTTTCAATATATAAACGTTAGCATGGAAATCATGAAAAGATTGGTTTCGCACGATGCACAATGCTGATTTTCTTTTGTTTGTGCACTAAACCATTCACATTATGCACTATGCATGGTTCATGGTATCGAAGAAAAATCTATTGGACTGCATAGCAATTGTTTTCTTAGGACTTTGACCCATGATTGAGAGTGTGAGGTTATCCCTTGCCGTAGGATAGAGGCGCAGTTTCCTAAGGGACTGCTAAGTGAGGACACATGGTATATCTCCTGGATTCGAGAATATGAAAGAGAGGAGTTTGTGTTCGTTTGTGTTATATGTTTAGTAGTGTATCAAGGGGCCAATCCCTGCGATGTAGGAGAGTTGCAATGGGGCCGCGGTGTTTCTACCGAGAGGTTGCCTCCATATGTGTGTAATCATGGCATTGCCAATGTGTAAGGGTTCTCCCTTTGAGGAGTTTAAGGGAAATGTTGGACTATAAACTATAAACGCATGAATTAAGCTTTAGGGCAGTTTGTCCTTCAGCATTAGATTGACGCTCCTGGTCCGCGAGGCCGTGAGGGTGTTTGTATGTCATGAGCATGAGGTCCGGCTAGTGCCATAGCCAGTGCCGGCCCATTTTAGGTCCCATCATGTACTTCACAACTCTAGTATCTTGGGTGCCATAATAGATACACATAGCTATTGTGCCCTTCAGGTACCTCAAGATAGCATTGATGACATCCCAATGTTGTTGGCTAGGTGTAGCCACACTATATGGCTAGGTGTAGCCATATAGTGTGCCACAAGTCTCACTATGAATGCTATGTTAGGGTGAGTGGTAATCACAGCATATATCAAACTGCCCACTACGAATGCATACGAGATCCATCTCGGCCTTTTTGTCCTCAAACTATGGATAGTCGGCTTGACTAATCTTCACGTGAGAAGGTAAAGGATAGCCAATAGACTTAACATCATGTAGATGAAATTGCTTAAGGACCTTCTAGATATACTCCTTCTAGGATAGCTAAAAAAGCCCCTTAGAGAGATCACATGGTATCCAAGGGTACTTTTCAACTCCTACACCCACTTGCATGGTAATGCACACTTTTGACTAGGCAAATGAAACAAATTTCATGTATGATTTTTTTGTAGTGAGTCATACTTTGACTACATGGCCCTCTCCCAAGATTGACTATCACCTTTGCGTACGGTCTTATCATAAGTAAGAGACTCACCACCATCTGTCACCATACCATAATCCATAGAGGGCCCAAACCGTGCAGTCTGTCATCTATCTCTAGTATACTACCTCACAACAAGTTGTGGGGACTTTGCATTATGTGGAACATCAAGGACCTGGGCTACTACAACATCAGCTACCGCTGCTACAAGTTGTCTAGCTAGTTGTATAGTAGTAGGAGGTTCCTGAAATATCACCCTGTGTATCTCAACGACATGTTCAAGTTTCTTACACATTCTATCCTCTTGGAAAACAACATCATGGTTGCAGATAACCTTTCAAACTTGTAAATCCCATAAGCAATATCCCATCTCACTTATATCTCCATAACCAAGAAAGATGTGTTTCTTATACTTAGGATCCAACTTATTGTACTTGTCCTTGGGAAGAGGGCATAAAGCCTCACAACCAAAGACACACAAATGAGCATATGAGGGAGGCTTTCCAAACCATACCTCCTCTACAACCTAATAGTCAAAAGTAGTACATGGGGATCAATTAATCAAATGTATGACAATAGTAACTGTCTCAATCCAAAAATACTATGGTAAGCCTATCTAGATAAGCATACTGCCAACTTGATCATGAATTGCCCTATTCATGTGCTTAGCCATACCATTCTTGGGTGTGATGTGTGGGGCAGTCAACTGACTAATACCTCTTTCATCACAAAACTTCTCAAAGGATTTAGAGACATACTCACCTCCATTATCTGACTTTAGGTATTTCAAGCTATATCCAGATTGGTTCTCAACCAAAGCAAGCCAATGCTAAAATGTAACCAAGACTTCCGAATTTTGCTTAATAGTATATGCCCAAACCTTATGCAGAAAGTCATTGATGAAGGCAACAAAATACATCATGCCACTAAGGACTTGTAGGGCATGGGACCACATACATCCGAATGAAGAAGAGCCAAAGGCTCACCCATGTATGTCGTACCAGATGTTTTATGCATATTACGTGTCTGTCTACTATATAAACAATGATCACAAGACTCTAAGCACTTATAATCAAGGGGTGGAAGATACTACAAATAGGTAAGCATTTTCACTCCTTTCAAGGACATATACCCAAGGCAATGGTGCCAAAGAGATACATGTGGAACTCCACCCCTTGCCAAAACATGGTCAACAAACCCAGATACAAGCAAGGGGGGTAGAGAGTATTAGACTTAGCACTACATGCAATGACAAGATTTCCATGGTTCATCTTCCATGAGAAATTGCCAAAAGAAACTACATAAAAGATGCATCATCCAAACTGGTAGCAGAGATAAGACTCTTTGTGAGGGTTGGACATGATGTACATCATGAAGAGTAAACGTGCAACGTGAACCAAAATTTTAGCTAGACATTGAGAAGTCATTACCCAAACAAATAGATTCCGTCAAATTGCGATAGGAGTGGAATCACTCCTTATGAGATGTCACATGAAAGGAAGCCTCTAAAACTATTAGCCAACACTAAGTATACCCTGACAAAGCATCAATTAGTTATGAAGTATCAAGAGAAGAAGTTGCAAATATAAAATCATTATCAGAATCAATTTGCACAACATTAATCTCTTCAAATCTTAACATTTGACTTGCTTGGAACAATAGTGCGATCGTCATTTTTGTCATATACTTTACCCTTGTCCTTTTTTTTTGCACTTATCCTTGAGCATATTATAGCATTGTGGCCAAATATGTCCTACTTTTCCATAGTAATGACAAGTCAATGAGGATTTATGGGCAGAGCACTTACTGTAGGACTATCCATGTAATTGAGAATAAGATTCTGAGAGTCTGCCCCATTGCGGTCATGACCACTCCTACCATTATTGCCTCTAATTGCTATCAAAGCATGAGAGGTTTGGGAAAAAGCATCGACATTCTTTCTATTAACCTCTTCATTCAAGAGTACACCCTCTACATCCTGTAACTTCAGCACATCAGTAGGCATATTTACACACATAGTAGTACAAAATGTATCCCATGATTTAGGCAGTGTAGCCCAAGAGGAACAAAGGGAAAAGATTACCCTTGAATTCAATCCCTTATGAAGACAAATGACTAAGAATAGAATGAAACTCATTTAAATGGATTGACATGGAAGTGCCCTCCTTCATGTAAAGGTCCATGAGTTGCTTCAGCCAATACATTTGTGAAACAGGGCTCTGCTTGTCATATACATTGTGAATCTTATCCCATAAGTCCTATGCAGACTACCCATCAGAGAGACAACATTATAGGACACCTAGTTAGAGAGGGAAAAATGATGGTGGACTTACATAGTTCATCCAGTTTATCATAATCTTTTGCATCAATAGGTTTGGGCTTGATATTGTCATGTTTCAAAGGCTTAACTTGCATTTTTTGCACTAAAATTTGCCAAATTTGGGCCTTCCAATTGCTATGGTTGGTGCCATCCAACTTGTCAATATTAAAGATAGCACTATCATTGGAACCAGGAGCTATACTAAGACCAAGAAAATTCACAAAAGGGAAAAACAGAATGATGTAATAATTTGCAAATTAGCCTCAAAACCTCTTCCATATCAAGCTGAAAACAAGAGGTACTGACTAAATAATGAGCTATCCACAAACTCAATGCAAAATGGAGATGACTACTCACATAAATAGTGCAATAAAGTGCAATTAAAGCATGCTGAAAATGAAGTAAATCAATAAAAAGAAATCAATGCCAAAGAGAGGCAATCACGAATACAAGACAAACTGCAACTACCAGGAAATAGGTAATTGGCAATGAGTGAATATGAAACTAGCACTGAGAACTATCAAAGGATCAATGTGTTAGATTGAGATACATCTCATAGGTATAACTATCATGTATAGAGGGGTAATAGAAGAGACCCAACCAAAGGCACAATGGACTAAGCAATGTAATGAAAGCTCAATACATAGCCAACCAAGATGAATACATCACTTACAACATTGTGACAGAGATAAGTGACTACCCAAAAACAATGCTAAACCAGCCCACTAAGCATCAACTACATATAGAAGGAATAATGAGAGAATATACATGTCATTAAGTCCCACGGCCTTACTATAAGACTCTCAAGCTCCACTACATAACCAAATGCTTAATGTAACATCCAAGTGTTAATTAGAGGCTCCCACTAGAAGAAAAGTTGAATACTAGATGAGCAAACAAAGCTCAAAACATCATGTGGAAGGTATCTATACATCCAAGATCTAAGTAGCGTATATCTAGGAGCATCCGACCCAAGTAACTTGCAAAGCTCTTACTGTAGCATCAAATGACCATACATAATAGTGAATGATAACCAATGTCAAGAGTCAAAGCTCCAATCTTAGCTCGAGAGCATGTAAAGAGTATAACCAAGCATGTAAGATCAAGGGTATACCCTAGTGTAGCATCCAATGTGCTCATCTTGGGACCTTCAAATGATTCCTAAAATCACAAGATCAATGTCAGGGAAGAGTTCACAATGTTGCCAAGTGCAGTGAGTAGTGCCAGGAGCTAAAGGATGTGCTTGAGAGTGTCAAGAAGTGGGCATCATCAATAGGCACAATTCACATTGTTGTTGTTGTTGTTCCTATTATTGCTCTTGTTGATGGGAACGGGGTTGGGGAAGCACCTTAGGGGACTTAAAAAAGTCTACCCATGCTTGGAAGAAGCTAATACAAGTTGGAGGAAGCAGGAGATCAAAGCTCACCTTGAATGAAAGAGTCATGGTTTCCATTAAAACTATTAGCTAAATGTATTATCCACAAACTAAAGAAATGCCAGGTGAGGCTTGAGCTCTTAGGGAAGAGAGCTCTGATACCAGTTATTGAAGGGAGTGAGCCCTAAAGTGCAAGTACAAGCAGCAGAAGCAAGAGCTACCATAGAAGGAGCAAGAGCAAGAGAGAGATATATATAAGCTGTGGGAACTCCAACAAGCACAATGTGTGGCTGGCCTTCCCTTTATTCAAATGCCATTGAATGAATAAACAATAAAGTGACACTGATGGGCACTTGCCACTTGTAGTGTATAGGTGTGCAGGCAATTAATACACATTATAGGTATTGTCAGTGTAACTAATACATGGGTGGCTAAGCATAAGCAGCTAGTGATGGGCACTTGCCACTTGTAGTGTATAGGTGTGTAGGCAATTAATACACATTACAGGTATTGTTAGTGTAACTAATACATGGGTGGCTAAGCATAAGCGGCTTTACCCCCAAATAATGAGAAGCATGCTAGAGCTATGAGAAAGCTAAAGAGGTGATTGTAATCTACTCCAACTCTTAGGAAGGTAGACTATACATGTGAGAGGCTTATTGTGATTACAATGGACTGTAGTCCCATTGGGATTGCCTAGGCCATTAGACAAGATGATGAGGAGGGTCATAGGTATACTATAAATTTTGGAGTGAAATTCTTAAATGAGAGATAGAGAAGGTATCCTTCATATTAAAAGAGATCTTTGGGAAGTTGTGACTACTCTTAAAGATGACAAATAATATTTTATTGGTGCTTCTATTGTGGTTGAGACAAACCTTTTGCCTTTATTATGGATGATCACTAGCTGCTCTACACCTAACCTTGCTATGCTTAGGTGGATGGCATATATAAAGTCCATGAATCCAAAATTTAGGCATATTAGAGGGAACTAAAATTCAATTACCAATATGTTATTGAGGGGGCTGGATTTGAGGATGAGAAAACACTTATTATAGATAATGATATGGTTGAGATTTCAGCCACTATTGATCACATATGTCATGTTTCTTTGATTAAAGCATTCTTAGAGGATCTTTACACAAGAAAATGGCTATAGATAGCTCTAAACCTAACCTTGATATGCTTAGGTGGATGGCATATATAAAGTCCATGAATCCAAAATTTAGGCATATTAGAGGGAAATAAAATTCAATTACCAATATGTTATTGAGGGCCAGATTTGAGGATGAGAAAACACTTATTATAGATAATGATATGGTTGAGATTTCAGCCACTATTGATCACATATGTCATGTTTCTTTGATTAAAGCATTCTTAGAGGATCTTTACACAAGAAAATGGCTATAGATAGGTCAGTACTTGAGTAACTAACTAAGAGAGCTAAATGGTCTAATCTAGATTTTAAAAAGATTAAGTGAAATGCATATATGTATTTCTTTAGAGATGGGTTGCTATGGAAGCATCCTAAAAAGAGAGGTGGGGTACCATTGAGAGAAGTTTGTGATAGGACTACATAGTTGCAGGTCATGAAAGAGCTTCATGAGAGCCTATGGGCTCGACACAAAGGTGTATGGGCTACATATGAGAAGATCAATGAACTTTACTAGTGGTAAGGGATGTACAAGGATATATCTCACTTTGTTGAATCATGAGGGGTTGCTAGTTGTATTTTTCAATATCATGGAGATGAGTTGCATTTGACATACCCACTATGTGTGCATTATAAGTGCGTGATTGATCTAGTCACTATGCCAATTGGTATTTGGTAGATGAGATACATTATTCTAGCTAGAGAAGACCTAACCAGAGGGTAGAGCATTGAGGACAAAGGCTACTAGTGTCATATGCAAGTTTTTGCTCAAGGAGACCTTTTGCAGACTATATTGGGAAGATAACAGGTAAGACTATATTGGGAAGATAATTGTAGATTGAAGTGAGATGGATGTGGATGGAGCTAGGGAATTCTTCTATAGGCATGGTATCAAGTTGGACTTGACTTCTGCATATAATCTGAAGGGTAATGGAAAGAGTGAAAGGAGTCATCATCCTAGAGTGAAGGCATTAGCCAATGCTTGTGTTGGAAAGACCACGTATTGTGGCTAAGGATGTTGCCTTAGGCCTTACAGACAAACCGCACTACACATAGTGTTACCATATGATTTATGCTTGTAGAGTTGATATTTGGGCAAAAGCTAGTGATGCCCATAGGGACTTGTGCACTTACTTGGAGTGTCTTTCCTTGGCAAGAGGACATGTCCAGGGAGAAGCTCTTAGCTCTTCGCATTTGACAACTTGAGAGAAGACTAAAGGATGTACAAAGAGTAGTGTAGAGGCTTAAGGAAGCTAGGTTATAGAATAAGGATATGTTTGATAGCAAACATAGGATAGGGCCTAAAGCAGTGGAAGAGGATGGCTGGATATTGGTCTATGACAATAGCATGGAAAATCAACATAGTACTATTAGGAAGATAGCGAGAAGATTATTTGGGCCTTATGTGGTGAATATGTCTATGATAATGCTGCTTATGTACTCATAGAGCTTGATGGGATAGACTTGCAAGTATCCATTGTGAGTAAAAGGATTAAAGTGTTCAAGAAAAGAGATGAAGATGCCTATGCAATTGAGATAATTGATCCTCTTCTCGCTTTTTGTGAATTGACTCTAGATGCCTACACTGATTATGGAGATAGGGAAAAATCTACACAGGCTATCATCCAAATTTCGAAGGCAACATGAAGGAAGGAGAGCCTGCAACATTGAGTGGGAGCTAGCTAGTAGACATGCATGGCTTAATGGTGGATGGCAGCCATTACCTTGGTGGAGCAATCAGGGTGGCAATGTAGAGAGGATCAGTGTTCGTATTTGAAGCAATCAGATGGGTATGGTTGTCTATGTATTTTGGGGACATGGCCACATGTAGCATGGGGGTGTTGATCATGGGGACTGGTCATCTTGTTGAGGATCTTGTCTCTCGTGATCATGGGATTAAGGATTGTGATATTAAGTTGGTGGTAATCAAATACTGTAACTATTTTTTAGAGGTCCTACCTTCACAGGAGCTAGTGGCAGTTGATTGTTTGATAATCGTGAGAGTAAGTCATGCAATAGTTAATAGAGGTTCATGAGGGGTTTGATTGGTCATATGTGGCTATTGAGAATGGTAGCTTTTGGGAAGGTGGTGAATATCCTAATTATTGGCTTGTGCACCAAGTGATATGGTTTAAGGGCGGACTTTATCCCATGGTGGCATGTGGACTAATTGTGAGGAGCAAGAGCTCAAGACCTGTAGTGGCCGAGAGAGGAAAGACAAGTCAATGGACACAAGCTTTTTTTTTAATAAGTTAAGTATGAGTTTGGAGTATGATGTTGGCTATTGAATGGCACTTTTCTTGCACTTGGATTATTTCTCATGTTTTATAGGGTTTATGCTGTAGCAAATGATTCTTTGATTTAGAGAGTGGACAAAGCTAAAGTCTTGACCACATATTACCTAAAGCAAAGGACTTGGGTAAAGGGTTCGTACTCAGAGGGAATAGCTGCAATGTATCGGGTTCTTCCTTTATAATACATAAAGATTAATCTTGGTGTCAATTGCATTCTTTCTTTTATCCTTTTTTATCTTATTTCCCCTCCTGTGGATCGTGGATTTTGACTCAGAACCCCATGACATTGCTCAAACTTCAATCCGCTATCAAGAACTATTCATGATTCAAAAGTAGAAAGAGGGGGCCAAGGTGTAGCTTATATTAATTTTAACCCAAGTAAGATAAATTATGAGCTTAAGTTATATGTGCCTTATGGCATGCCTCAATCAAAGTCTCCTAAAGAGTCATCCACATCCCTAGCTTCATCATTTTCTTCTTTCAAACTCATCCTAAAGAGTTGTCAATTTAGTTAATTGCTAGGATAGAACTTTCTTGTTTCTTGACCTAATGTTGAACAATCTTTGTAGAGGCAAACTAGATATTGATTAATGAATTTGTATGACTTATTAGTGGCATAATACAATAGTTCGAGCATGTTGTATGGCCATCATGTACCATTATTAGATATATTGGACAATTATTATAATTAGAAATGTAAGACATTCTTCTTAGCAATCAAATAGCATTGATAAGCAATTTCCCTTCAAACTTAGACTTTCCTTTGCTATATTTTCTTTGTGCATAAATAATTGCTTGAAGTCGATTGTTTGTGTTTCCTAGCATGATATTCCTAAACCAACACAAAAGTAGATTGAAGAAAGCCTTCTTATCTTAAATTTGAGCTTCTCATGTAGATAACATGTCTAAAGCTCTCATCTTGAGCACCTATCTAAAGCTTTAAACATGCTACTATTGAGATTGATGTCTGATGCCCTTTTTCATCTTTAGATTCAAGTTGATTCAATAGTTTTCTTCACAAGCTCATTATAATTTCATTCTTTAGGTGCACGTGCATTTGTGGGCCCTTCTCATGTATAGCTTTTGAGTATCATAAGGTAGGAAACATTTTTTTCGACAATTCTATAGGTTGATTTTAAGAACTGTAAGCTTAAAAGAAGAAAAGCTCATGCAAACCTTTTTAGAAAGTTCCACTTCGTGAGGATGTGGCTACTTTATGATCAGTTAAAAAGCTAGAATAGCTTTGCTATGTTAATTGGTGATTCAATGTTTCCTATGCTAGACAGCTGTCTAAAAAAGAAAAGAGTCTCAAATCTTCACCTTGCAGATATTTTTTTTTAATGGGGTCATTTATGTCACTTACCAAAACTATAGCAATGTTGACACTCATGTAACTCGAATTATTCCAACACTTTAGGGTGCCTTACATTGCTTTCAAGGCTTTTTAAGGCGTCATTAGTCATGCTTAAAAAATGATAGTCATTTCATTTAGATGCTTATGGAGGCAAGGATCTAGTTGATGTGAGCTGCAGGCTGAGAAGAGGGGTTTAGGCATGCCTGAAGGGGATACACACCTTTCTGTCACACCCCACACAAAAAGAGAGACTCCCCCTCTTTGCTACGCATGCATATGATAAACATTAAAATATGAGGAGTGGGTGTTAGCCATGAAAGTGTGAAGGACATGTCATCTTTAAACACAAAGTAGGCCCATGGAGAGGGTTGATTAATGAATGCATTGCTTGTACGAATGTACATATAATAGGGCTTGATGTAGCCTAGCCACTCCAATGCGAAGGATTCGACCTATGAACGTGGGATGGGAGGGGGGGGGGGGGGGGACAAATGGGGTTGCTCCACCTTTTTCTTTTAAGGGCGGGGCGATTCGGGAATCTGAAACGTGAAGGCTCACTCTCAAGAGAGCTCTCCCTCTCTTTTCTATTTGTCACTCGCGCATGCGCGAGAGCCCTTTTCCCTGGATGTGGACTCTAGAGAGAGGCACATAGATATTGCGAAAGAAGATACGACCCACCCCCATGTTAACCAAATCTCTCTTTGGTTAAAGGAAAAGCCATCCTTCCAACAAAGTACGTGAAAGAAAGGTCGTACTTTTGTTACATAAATTGTTGATTCGACAATGTAGATCTCTCTCTCTCTCTCTCTCCCCCCAAACAAAAAAGGATTAGCTTTGGAAGTGTTTCCATTACCATGAAAGGGGGTCCACACACACACACACAAACTCTCTCTCTTTAGAATTAGAGAATAGAAAGATATGCATTACCAAAGGGGGTCCATACACATATGTGTGTGTGTGTGTGTGCATGCACGCGTGTGTAGATCCCCCCTCCCCCTGGTCGCGGGCACAATGCTAGAGTTGGAAAGGATAAAACTTTGCATGATCCTTCAAAGGGGAACAATTCCCATATCTTTTTGGGCAAGATAATAGTTTGCATTACCCTTTAAGGGGGGACAATTCTTCACAAGAAGGGTAACAAGAGATTTGACCATATCTTTGTGAGCAAGAGAGTACACAATGTGCCTTTTGATATCTTTATATGTAAAGACTGTTCCTATGGATACAAAGAAAGCAAACACTTATCTTAGCCCAAACGTGAAACGGAAGGTTAAACCATTAAATCATCAAAGCTAGTTTCAATCCTATATGGCACATATATGACGATCTCGAGTCTATATTTGAATTCAGAACTACTATATTGATTTGTGCTCACTAAAAATAAAAGTCTAAGAGTTCATATTTGCATTCAAAAGTGTTTAAGGGTCCTTCTTGCCACACCTATGTGGTTCGATTTACTTGCACCTACTACTTTGAAGTGGGTGATGAGATTATTGGGGGGGCAAGCCACAAAAGCCAAGAGTGAAGTTCTTTTCTTTCTAAATGTGTCACATTATCAATGCACTAGCTGTGTGTGATTTATGGTCACCAATCAATGGTATTAACATTTGTAGAAACATAGAATAAGAGGCATGGAAACTTGAGGGCTTGCTTATGTCAGCAATAATTGACCTACAATCATCAAATGAGGAGATGATTCAAAGGTCATCCAAGATATTCAGTAACTATTCTATTTGTGAGTTGTTTGTGATAGTCATCAAGGATTTCTTCTGGTTCAATAATGAAGGCATTCTCAAATGAAGAGAATATTTGGAGGTCATCCATTATATGAGATGGATTTGGTATATATGTGCTTAGTAGGCTAGCATGCAATACATTGTGAATTTTAACTTGTGGCAACAAAAGTAATTGATATGCTTGATCATGTATCTTTCCAACACCCATAATACCTAGGTGATAGCTCCTTACAAGTTCCCATGCTTAGATCACTTTTCTTTGTTTTATCCTTAGAAAAACCATATCCCCCTTCCTAGATATTTTGTTTGATCTATGAGCATTTGCATAAGCATAAGCCTTTTGGTTATCTTGAGCTACTTTGATTTCTTGGTGGATCTATCTTGTATACGCTACCACATCATCCAACATTTATTTGGTGGCTTCAACTTGGATAGTTATCCAAGTAAAAGTTGTCCAGCACTCTTGTCCATAGAGTGCTTTGATTATTCCAATTGACCTTTTATGTGAAGCATTATCCAATTAAGAAGTGTCAAACACTCTTGGCCATAGAAATCTTTGAATAGGCTCATTCAAATTGACATTTTATGTGAAGTGTTATATGCAAACTCAACAAGTAAGAGGTGTCAAGAACTCTTTGCCGTAGAGTGCTTTGAATAGGCTCATTCCAATTGACCTTTCATGTGACTTGGTATCCAAGCAAGATGTGTCAAAGTGCACTTGTCCATACAGTGCTTTGAAAAGGCTCATTTCAATTGATGTTTTATGTGAAGGATTATATGAAAACTAAACAAAGCTTAAGTAAAGACTCCACTTTTCTAGCTCTATGACACAATAGGCTCTTAATAAGATATCTTCACTCTTTTTGTTTGACCATCCATTTGAGGATGATATGTAGTACTCATGTTCAATTGGGTTCCAATTACCTTGAAGAAGGCTTAGTAGAACTTAGAAGTGAATTTAGCATCTTTGTGAATCGATATTCTTTGTGGTATCCCATGAATTTGAAAGATCTCTTTGACAAAGTATTGTCACGAGGCATTTATTTAGATAGTATGAGGTGCATTTATCAACGCATATAAAGCATATTCATTAGCCCATGTGAGGCATATTTATCAACCCAGATATCTTTGACAAAGTATTGTTAAGAGGCATTTATTTAGATAGTATGAGGTGCATTTATCAAACCATATAAAGCATATTCATTGGCCCACATGAGGCATATTTATCAGCACTGTAAGGCATATTTATTGGAATGTGAGGCATCTATTACCTAGAGGATTATTCTCTACGTACTAGGACATATTATTGGTTAGGTGCCTTTCGAGTATCCATTGATTTTCATAGTGACTTTATTTTTATTCGACTTGGTTGATGTGTCGACATAGATGAACATATGCTTGCGATGCTAGGTTGAGCATATAAACCGAATCTATATTATTCAAATTTATTTATTGATGTCACTAGATCTATTTATTTGTTGGAGGCACGTCAATGGATGTATTTATTTTTATGGCATTTCCTACCTTTTTTTAAATTGATTATTATTTGTAAGCATAATATCTTTAACATTCAAACACTTATTGAAGTTTGAAGTTAGATAATTTATTACAAGTGTTAGATTATTTATTTGATACAAAAATGTTCAAAAAACTTAGTGCAAATATGCAAGCAAAAAACTTGCACTACTTTTGTAAAAGTGTTTTTTTTTTTGTTGTGCAAAAATCTCAATCATTTTGCATGCATTGAGGAGAGCCCTCTTAGCAATGCATGGGGGTGATTGTAATGAATCTTTTGTTATGCAATGTGTCTTGCTTTTTCTATGCATCATGCTTTCTTGTGGATTTCTCTCAAATTTTCTTGAATTCTTCCAAGATGGGGCTATATGGTCCAAAAATGGGAATAAGAGAAGCTCCCTTACAGAAGGCATCCACGACTATATTATGTTTCCTCAGTTTATACATTATTTGGAAATCATACTCATGTAAAGTTCCATCCATCTTGTTTGGTCTCATGTAGATGTTAATTATGTCAACAACCATTTGAGGCTTTGATAATTTGTGCTTAGTTGAAAAGGCTTTCCCAAAAAAGTAGTGTTGCCAAAGCTTCAACACATGAGCCATAGCTAGTAATTTCAATTTAGAAATAGGATAGCTTTTCTCATGATATTAGAGTGTCTTTGACTCGAAGGAAATATGTTTTCTCTATTGAGAAAGTGTACCTTTGATTGCTTAATCACTAGCATTAGTGGTGACCATGAAGGGTTTCTTTGTTGAGCATATCATTAGTATGCTCAAAGGGTATTGATAACAATGCTTTTTTTGTAATGTGAAGTATATTAATAGTGAATATTTACATCAACCACGCATGGTGGGGATGTGTCGCAGTCAACCAAAAAGCACAGCTAATATCTCTTGAGAGCATTATACATGGATTTTAGGGTAGAGCTAGATTTCTAAGGCCTTGTAGGACCATTAATAAGTCCTTCCTAACCAACAATAAGTCTAAACTCTTCCATCTAGGGGCATTTCCAAAAACCCTATCATTCCTATGGGACTAGATGTCTTGGATTCCAACTACCCTTTCAACATTCCAAAGCATAAGCAATCCCTCATTCATAGTCTACCAACACCAAAAAGTAGTGCCTTGGATGAGGCCATGGCATGGGAGCCTGCTCTATCAATCCAATGTTGGAGTTCTTGCCAAACTCCTTTGACTTCAACACAGTCCCATACTAAATGCTTGATTGTTTCTTTCTCCCTTGCATAGAGGCCACATAGGTTTGAGATATTTCTAGACATGCTAAGTCTCTCCCTTGTTGGGAATTTGTTCATTAGTCTTCTCCATAGCATGAGATTGAGGCGTTTTGAGGAAATAAGGTGCCAAATCTATCTGATTCTCCTCTTCTAGGTCCTCATCTTGGTTCTCGACTAGCTTGTTTTCTAGTAGGTGCCCAGATTTAAGATGTTTGCCATCACCCCTTGCAAAATGTTTAGCTTTTTTGCATTCCACTAGCTTTTTTCCTACTCCCATTTGGAGGCATGTGAGCATGTTAACTTTGGCTTCATAGTAGGAGGATGGACATATTGATAACTATTCTTAGTTGTCTATCATACTCATTAGTCTTTGAATATACCATAGTTGTTTGAAAACAACTATTGAGGTAAAGGCCAATGGCCTATGGTAGAGTAGGTATTTTGTATATCTCTACACAATGTACCATTTATATATAAGTGGGGATAATATATAATAACAATATCTATTGTACACATGCAAAAATTTCTATATTCTCTCTCTCTCTCTCTCTCTCTCTCTCTCTCTCTCTCTCTCTCTCTCGCTTAGTTGGAAAAGCTAGCTTGTAGTAATACCCAAGCTTCAATGCATAAGCAACAACTAGTAACTGAAGTCATAAGTAGGACAAGTTTTCTCATGAGGTTAGAGCTTTCTTGACTCAAAAGTGATTAGTCCTCAAATAGTCTTCCTTCTTTAGGATGTATGACTCCAATTGCTTGATCACTAGCATCGATGGCAACCATAAATGGTCTAGAGAAGTTTGGTAACTTCAATACCACTACTAAAGCAATTACTACATTGAGATTTTTAAAGGTTTTTTGGTAATAATTTGTCCAATTAAAGGGTGTATCATTATTTAAGAAAGTTTTCAATGGATTAGCGATTCTAAATAATAAAAAATAAGAGACTTAGGACATTTTCAATGTTGTTTAGCAAGGCAACGATCCCTTCTTCCCAAATGATAAAGCCCAAGTATTCTAGACTATTCATGAAGAAAATACACTTGTTTCTTTTGGCATATAGCTAGTGTGCATGAAGGGTATCAAGAACTATCCTTATATGACTATCATGCTCCTCATTTCTCTTGGTATACCAAAAGATAAAAAACAAATTATTGGGGTAAAGGCAAATGGCAGATGGTTGAGAAAGTACACCATACATATGTATACATTGTACCATTCATATATAAATGGAGATAATAGAAAATAAGGGTATCCAATGCCATTAAAGGCTAAAGTCACCGCATGGTTGCAGAAGAAATTATTCATACACATTTGATATAAGTAATAATTTAGCCTACTTAAAATGAGGGCCTACTTAAATAGGGAGCCATACTGTTGCAAAAAAGAGAGGCGCTTCTTGTTTGTTTGAGAAGAAGTTGATATAAGTATGAAATTAGCCTACTTAAGTAGGGGGTCATTTTGTATGCAAAAACAATAGGTGCAAACTTGTTTTTTGGAGAAGCACATTTGTAGCTTATGCATTGAAGTAGGGGGACTAGCTTATATTTGTGAACAAAGAGAAGAGGAGTTGTTGATTGACCTTCGTATCAGTTAATAAGGCTTATGAGATGCCATGAAAATGTTAAGAAGGAGAAGCAAATATATTGTCAAATTGATTGAACTCTGTGAGTCTATACTCTAGACTTGCACAAAATTTTAGGGAGTGTTGGAGATCCCCGACATAGAGTTACGATGAAGTTAGTTGGTTGTCTCGGGGTAGGATTCACTAACAATATGGTGGAGTATAAAGCCTTGATTATGGGACTGCATATTGCCAAACAAGGTGGTATTCGTCGGTTGTTACCTAGTTGATCCTGAATCAACTAGATGGGACATACACAGTGCGAAATCCCATTCTTTGTATGTATCATCGAACTGTGATGACCCTACTTGAGAAGTTTGAGAGAGTGTCTTTTCAGCTGATTTCACGTTACTGGAATCAGTTTGCAGATTCACTAGCAAATCTTGCTTATGAAGAAGACCTTTTCTTTAACTCTGGTCCTAGTCTAGATATCGTTATCAACGATGAAACAGGACCCGGTCGCTTGTGGGGAATGTTATCAGAGCATGTAATATACGGCAGACGATGGTTGATATGGGTGATGCAAAGAGTAGCCAAGACCAATCTATCGTTATTATCTTGGACCCATAGGTTGATTAGACAACATGTTATGCGTACGCCTCTTGCTATATATGCAGGAGGGATGGGTCATAACCTTGTGCATTTAGTTTAGGGCTGTGAGTCCTATTTTTCCTCCTTGGAAAGGGGCATGTTATTGTATATCTGTACTATTTCAGGGAGGGATGTGTAGGTGCTATTCTGTTTTATTTCATTAGGCCAAGCAGGCCAGTGTTGCGAGGTTTTGAATGGTTTATTTCATAAGGTCAAGAGGGTCGATCAGTTTTTGTAATGAAGTGTTTTATTTCATTAGGCCAAGAGGGCCAGTCGTTTGTTTAGTGCAGGTACGGTTAATGGTTTCTTGTTTTAGTTTTGTGCTAGACAGGTTTGGCAGAAGAGCTTGGAAGGAGCCTTTTGTTGCACGGGAGCTTCTCGTGGCCCTATCCAGGTGATATCCCTCCTTTTCGAGTACCGTGTTTTATGTTCTATGTGTCCATGTACTTGTTGGGGGATTTCCTTTTCTTGTTGGGGACCGGCAACCAAGGCATGAAATCCCAGGTTTAGGTTAGGTATGGTTGAGGGAGGTCTGAGTAGTCGTTGCCTCCTGTAAGGACATTGTCAAGCATCAAAAGACCTGTTTTGGGCAGTAGTCCTAATTACCCTGTTCTGTTAGCCTACTAGGCAACCGATCTAGGAGTTCTTGTTAGTTGTGAGGCAGTTAGAGAAGCCTGCCAGAAGAAAAATAATGATGATATAAGATAAAAGAGACCCTGAATATCTTAAAAGACAATAAATATATACAGAGGTGTGTAAAAAGGGGTTCTAACCCCTATCAAAATAGAAAAGAAAAGAAAGAAAAATTTATATGCAATTGATCATTGCCTAGCGAAGGCCTCTAGTAGGTTCCTGGGGACGAGTCAGACCCGGGATTGATGCCTTGTCTTCCTAAGGGTGGCGTCTTGCTGGAAAAGAAGAAAGTAAGGAAGGTTGGAGCGAAAATAAAAGTGAGTGTCAGAAAAGGATTAAGTGTCGCCTCGCGAGGGCTTGGTAGGTTCTTGGGTACCGAGACAGGACCTGAGGCCGATGCCCTATTCTCCTTGGGTCACTACACTCAGCTCCCTCCTTTTTACACACCCGAGTATGAAACATAAAACCCTAAAAGAAGAAATGTGCTAAAAGAAAATACTTCTTGATCAGGCTATAGGAGTCCTCATCTAGTAGGAGCTCCTGGTTGTGTTGTCCTTAGTTAGGTAGGTAGTTCAGACCACCACCTAGGGCAACCTCTTTGATAGTTCTTTTTAGTTTGGACGTGTTGGAGCAGTTGGTTAGTGACTAGCTTCGGACCTTCTATCAGATTATGCTAGGCCTACTCTTTGTGGATGTCATGCCTTGGTTTTGTCAGGGGTAGGGTGAGCATTGTGCTATGTTTTAATATGTATCTATTTTGTATCAACTTGATGCTTCCTTTGGTTGTTTTGTGCAGATCTACTGTGGGATTCGACGGGCTGAGTCGCCCTATCCCGTGGTCACCAATGAGAGCGGAGTTTTCAGCCCGGGATGTGCCTAAAATTTACCAAAAAATATGGAATTTAGGGGAAAAATATTTAACATCGAAGGTAGCGGCTCCAGCTAGGACGATTTTGAGCGTCAAGTGCTTTAAAGGCGCCCGAGTGACACTTGTTGATTTTTGATAATTTTTCAGACTGTCGTGTGGGTTTTCAGGAGTTGCCAGCCAATGCGGGATGTCAAGCCGGACGCCCATGATTTTTTAGAGCTCGATATGGAGCCCGGATGGGGAAATGGCCAAGAAACCACTCAAGATGCGAAGGGGTGGACAAAACTTGGGAGGACAAATGGGCATGACCTTTGGGGCCCAAATTTTATGCCACATGAAATGTGGATGAAAAAATCATGATCAAGAAGAAGGAAACGTGATGCCATGAAGGTGCCGAAATTTGCGCCCAATCTTGGGAGATCATGAGGCTAGCCTCAATGCAACCCGCCTGACCGACATTGGCCCTTGATTCCCCTTTGTTTGCTGATCATTTCGCCGCCCTTCGCTTGCGCAATGATGGCCTGGATGAAGAAATCTGATTTTAGTTTTTCTCTCTCCTCCCTCTCTCTCCCCTAAGGGGTTGTTCTTGTGTGCAAGTGAAAAATGAAGAATGATGGAGGAAAGCTTGTCCAGATGAGACCGGATTGCTTCAAGGTCAATGAAGATATGAAGATTGCTCATCTTGAAGATGCTGGACATTGAATGAGGGCTGGCACACAGTCCCATAGCAAAATTGAGATCTCGAGACACAAAGCCTAAGTGGTAATTCAATTTTTATGAAGGAAAAATGAGTTTTTATGCTATTTGGTTGATGAAATATTGTTCCCATGGGCTGATTATACATTATGATGTTGTTTGTTATGAGTTTGATTAGTTTATGCTCAGAAAATTAGAAAATCATAAGTGATATGGCTGAAATTAATGTCATAAAACCCGTAAAACACGCGTTTAAGGGGTAAAATGGGGATTTTTTACAAAATAAAGGGGAAATATGAAATTTAACATCAATAAAACCTAAAATTTTGCTGTCAAGAAACCTAAGGGCCACAGCCCATAATCAATTTCAATTTCTAGTCATTTTTTATTGAAGAAAATAGAGGAAAAATACAAAAAAATAGTGAAAAATGGGTTTTAAATGGGAGAAAATTAGCAAACAATAAAAAGAAAATTACAAAAAATTACATAAGTATTTGTGCAATGTATAATGAAGGTAGAGCATGAGGTTGGCCTCGGTTTACCCTTATTTCTATGTTTTTGTCCGTGTTTATTGCTTTCTTTATAAAGAAATACACATAAAACGACTCTTACACCTATCAACGAATGCAAAACATTAAACGATAGGGTGAGAGGGGAATTTGAGCGTCAAAGTATGATTTTAAATATGATTTATGTGTTGCATCATGCCTATAGGATGTTGTTTTAAAATAAAGGAAAAGGCAGCATGAGTGTAAGGCTCGATGTCTCTCCTCGTTTCAATACATAAACGTTAGCATGGAAATCATGGAAATATTGGTTTCGCATGATGCACAATGCTTATTTTCTTTTGTTTGTGCACTAAACCATTCACATTATGCACTATGTATGGTTCATGGTATCAAAGGAAAATCTCCTGGACTGCATAGCAATTGTTTTCTTAGGACTTTGACCCATGATTGAGAGTGTGAGGTTATCCCTTGCCGTAGGATAGAGGGTCGGTTTTCTAAGGGACTGTTAAGTGAGGAAGCATGGTATATCTCTTGGAAATACGAGAAATATAAGAGAGAGGAGTTTGTGTTATATGTTGAGCAGCGCATCAAGGGGGCCAATCCCTACGATGTAGGAGAGCTGCATTGGGGCCGCGGTGTTTCTACCGAGAGGTTGCCTCCATATGTGTGTGATCGTGGCATTGCTAATGTGTAAGGGTTCTCCCGCTGAGGAGTGTAAGGGAAACATTGGACTATAAACTATAAATGCATGAATTAAGCTTCAGGACAGTTTGTCCTCTAGCATTAGATTGATGCTCCTAGTCCGCGAGGCCATGAGGGTGTTTGTGTGTCATGAGCATGAGGTTCGGCTAGTGCTATAGCCAGTGCCGGCCCATTTTAGGTCCCATCACCCCGTGCAGAAATTGGGGCTTACAAGACCGGTTTTTAGAAACCGGGGAAGGCACATTGAAACAAGGCTTATGGAAGCCTTTAGTGGAAGCTTCCAAAGAAGCTTCTAGGTTTCTGAAATAGACTAAATGACGTGGAGAGAGAGTGTTGATGAGGGAGATGATGAGGATGGAAGTGAAGGTGACAGTGATGATGATTATGATGAAGATGGTGGAGGGCGATGGCGGCAACAGTGTGGCATCAGCAAGATGGCAGCGGCAGCTATGGTGGCTCCTCATTGGAGTAGGGCGGCACACGATTCCCTCCTCTGCCTCTCAAGCTTAAGAGGGGGGAGTCATATATAGGTAGAAGGGGGAGGGATAGCCACACATGTGGCTAGTTGCGTGCCTCCTCCTCCCTCCGTGCTCTCCTACTCCACACCCACTCCTCATACTCCCTCTCCCCGCCATGCAACGGCTGAAGGGGAGAGGATTAATAGTAAAAAAAATTGCAAAATTTTATCCATTATCCATTTTTCTTTTTGCGTGAAGGGTGTTGCGGGGTGGAGTTTATTGAAGCACGCGGGGTAAGCACTTAGCCAAGGGTTTTTCCGTTGCGGGAGATTATTTTAAACCACTTTTGTGTGAGATTTAGGATCTTCAATATTTCGTTGCGAAAATATTACATTCTCTCCCCCTTAGAGGAATCGAGATGTCCTTATCTCTAGAGGAATTGGGGGTATTGTTGGTTGAGAGTATTTCATCCATCCAAGTGGCATCCTCTTCGGGGTAGTCTTTCCACTGGATGAGGTATTCTCTCAAGGTCCTGGATCTTAAATGCCTCTCCCTAACATCTAAGATCCTGTTAGGCCATAGCTCAAGGACTCCTTGGCTAGGCATTACAACTTGTTGATCATCAAGCATGTGACTAGGGTTAGGGACATACTTTTTCAATAGACTAATATGGAATACATTATGAACTTTTAGGTTTTCAGGGAGTTGCAGTCTATAAGCATTAGGCCCTAGGCACTTGAGAATCTTGTAGGGTCCACAATACTTTGGACTTAGCTTTTTGCATTCACCCAAGGATAGGGAACTCTTCTTTGGGCGTACGCGAATGAAGACCATATCACCTTCAACGAAGGATCTATCTTGCTGTTTCAAGTCCACGTAAGCCTTTTGTCTTTCCTTGGCGGCATGGATGTCCTGTCTTATTGACTTGATTTGGTCATCCATGTCTTCCAGCATCTGCTTTGAAGCTTCTACCCTCAAGGTTGGATTTGAAAAGCTTAAAGGACTACGACAATCGTGCCCATACAATGCTTAGAAAGGGGTCATCTGAATGCTTTGTTGGTAGGAAGCATTGTAGGCAAACTCAACCAGTGGCAAATATTGAATCCACTTTTTGGGTTTGCTACAGTAGTGTGCCCTAAGCATATCCTCAATGACTTGGTTGACTCGTTCTGTTTGACCATCAGTTTGGGGATGGTAAGCTGTACTGAAACAGAGTTGAGTCTCAATGGCCTCGAAGATAGCCCTCCAGAAGTGTGATGTGAAGAGAGAGTCACGATCACTAATGATTCTTCTGGGTAACCCATGTAGTTTGAATATTTTCTTGATGAATAGCCTTGCAATATCTGAGGCTTTATAGTTTGTCTTAATAACAGGGATAAGATGTGCAGCCTTGGTAAGCATATCCACCACGACCATAATGGAGTTGTATCCTCCTTGAACTTGGGGCAGGCCAACAACAAAGTCCATACTAATGAATTCCAATTTCATTTGGGGAATATCAAGTGGTTGCAATTTCCCTGGCATTTTGACATGTTCGGCCTTAATGCGTTGACAAGACAAATATTCAGTGACATATTTGAGAATGTCACCTTTGAGCCTATCCCAATGATAGCTCTTTCTGACCGCATTGAGGGTCTTGGCATAGCTAGGATGTCCTGAGAAAGGGGAATCATGGGCTTCCCAAAGTATCTTCTACTTGAGTGATTGGCTTGCCGGTATACATAATCTTGTTCTATAGTAGACAAGTTCATCATTGATAGAGAATTCTTGATACTTTGCTTGTAGCTTCGGGTCTTGATCCTTGATAGGGATCTCTCTTAGCAGTTTCTGCTAGGTTGGGTCATGGCATGCCTCTTCTCTAGCTAGCTCAAGAATTGGGTTGTTTGGCATGGATACCTTTGTGGCTAGAGATCTTGCAGTTGATGGATCTTGCAAAATCAGAGAATTCAGGAATGCCTTGCTAAGTGCATCAGCAACTACATTCTCCTTTCCAGGCCGGTATTTGATTTCAAAATCATATTCTTCCAGCACTTCAATCCATCGACGTTGCCTCATATTGAGCTCATTCTAGGTGAAAATCCATTTAAGACTCTTATGGTCCGTCACTAAGGTAAATTTATTACCCAGCAAGTAGTGTCTCTAAAGTTTAAGAGCATAGATGACAACTAACAGCTCCAGATCATGGGTAGCATAGTTCCTTTCATGGCTCTTCAGTTTCCTTGAAGAGTATGCTACAGGATGACCTTCTTGCATGAGCACACATCCTAAGGAAAGTGCGCTAGCATCAATTATCACTTCAAACTTCTTACTAAGATCTGGAAGTTTTAGGATGGATGCTGACACCAAGCTTTGCTTTAGTTTGTCAAAGTTGGACTGTTCAGCAGGTGACCATACAGTTGATACTTGCTTCTTTAGTAGATCAGTCAAAGGTGCTGCAATCAAAGCATAGTTTTTGATAAAGACCTTGTACCATCCTATCAATCCAAGAAAGCTATGTATTTCTTTGATAGTTGTTGGTGTTGCACACTCCAGAACGTCTTTGACCTTGGCCGGATCTACTGAAATTCCTTCTGCTGATACAATGAATCCCAAATATTCAATCTGTCGCTTGAAAAATGCACACTTCTTCTTCTTGGCATAAAGCTTGTGTGCTCTCATTGTTTCAAGAACAATGCGAAGCTGGGGTTCATGATCTTTTTCCTACTTAGAGTAGACTAGGGTATCGTCAAAGAAGACGAGTACGAAGTCATCAAGATAGGGCCTAAAGATATCCTGCATTAGCCTGTTGAAGGTAGCAGGAGCATTTCAGCCCAAAGGACATAACTAGGAATTCAAAGTGTCCATACCTTGTGCTGAATGCCATCTTTGGGATATCTTCTTCCTTGATCCTTATCTGATAATATCCAGACCTGAGATCAATCTTAGAGAAGATCTTTGCACCTTGAAGATGGTCAAGAAGTTCATCTATTCTTGGAATGGGGCATTTGTTCTTAATGGTTGATTGATTCAACCCTCTATAGTCAATGCATAGCCGAAGCATCCCATCTTTCTTCTTCTAGAACAGCACTAGAGCTCCCCATGGCGAACTGCTAGGACATATGTAGCCTTGGTCTAACAGCTGCTTGAGTTGCTCCTTCAACTCAATTGCTTCCAGGATGGACATCCTATATGGTCTCTTTGTGATTGGTGCAACTCTTGGCGCTAGCTTGATTTTGTGATCGACTTCCCTTTGAGGAGGAAGTTCAGTCAGCTCTTCAGGAAATACGTCTGCGTACTCCTTTAACCATGAAGGTTCTTCCCTAGAATCCTGATTCTGATCTAGCTTATTTAGCTTAATCAGATAGACAGGTAGCCCCTTTCAAACTCCTTTTATTATCTGTGTTGCTTTTGCCAGTTGAATTTTCAGCTTCCCAGCCTCTCCTTGAGTTGTGACTAGTTCCCCTTCAGAATTTCAAAAGGAAACTTGGCCCTTTCCACAGTGAATGTGGGCATCATTGGGTATTAGCCAATCCATACCGGGCAAACATTCGTGGATACCTAGGTTCATTACCCTGAATCTGACCGAAGTCGACTTTCCACCCAGTTGGAATCTCACCTTAGCAGTTTGCCTGGTACAAGAGACCTCACGACCATTTGCTAATTCCACAAGTAAGGTAGGTGCATCTTTTGTGGCTATTCCTAATCTCTTTGCACAGACTGATGAAATGAAGAAATGTGTATTGCCACTATCAATCAAGGTTTTGAAGCTTTTACCTTAGTAATCCGAAGGGGTTTGAATCACCGAGAATTGGCGATTGAGGCCTTTCTTGTAAAGAGCGGCATGAACTATTGCCCTCTCAAAGTCAGCTTCCAGGGTTGGGTCTTCTTCATCACACAGCTCCTTGTTGGTTCGCTCTGATACCAACTGTAATGTGTCCCCCTGTCTACTTGTAGGACACGTCTTAGCAGCCCATCGAGAAGAGAGTCTAGAAAGTGCCGCCCGGCACTCCCATGGAATGTCATAGGGTTTGCGATCTAGGTCTTCCCGAGTCTGCCACGAAGAAGCGGAAGCATTCTGGCCATTCCCACTTAGGATCGACCTGAATCAGGGTTTTCCTAATGGTCAAGTTCCTAGAAGTAACTAGCGTCGAGCCCCAGACGAACTACTTTACGCAGAAACATCAGGGTCGAAGCGGATTCATGCTGCACTTGGTTCAAAGAGAATGGGAAATGAGAGGGATACGAAGCTCAACCTCTTTGCCCATAAGACCTAGGTCCATTCCATTCCTCTAAAACAGCATAAATCTGGACTCTAGCTCTAAAGATTCTAGGTCATCGTTTACTTTGCTGTCAATTCCTTTGAGAAAAGTTCCCGGCTAACCGGGACCACCCTTCCGTAGGACGGACCCATGGTCACATCCACCACACTTTTCTCAGGTTGCTTTAGTTATCTAATTACCTACCACATTTAGTTTGACAAGCAAAAACAGCTTCCTTAATTAACCAATTGATCACTGGTTCCTTCACGTAACTTAGCCACTGACATAGAAAAACAATGTCAAGAAAGTTCATTTTCAACATTTGATCTTTATTTATCAGTCTTTGGAATACATCATATAATCCAGCTCGAAGGCTAATCCATAATCCACCCGAAGGCAATTCATAATCCGCCCGAAGGCAATTCCAGCAATCCTCAGGGTTTGCTATTCCAAGTTTTCACCCATTGACTAGTATGCGGGCCTCAAAATCCAATCTCGAGTCACGTCGGCCTCTTGTGCAGGACCTGGAGGCAAGGGATTTACGGCCAGATCCCCCCTGGCACCCAAGCATCCTCGTACTCCAAGTAGCACCCACAGAGAGACTTCTCGCGGCGGGTTTGGTCCATGTACCCGACGCGGCTAACAACCCCCTTAGATAGGGTCAGGCAGACAGTCGGGGATTACAAATGCAGCCTCTCCCTCCAGGATTTCAACCTGAAGCATTAATTATTTTCCAGCATTAGTTCCTTGAGCAAAGAACAAACAATGTTCCTAAGTGTACAAACACAAGCACTCCAGTGGTCGTTTATACGACCAAATTCTAAGGTCTGAATCCTTCTCTCCGAATACATCCAGCATTCGATCCGGGATCAACCGTGACTTGTCAAGATCCCAAGGATTTCGTAAGCTGAGTTTCTTGTTTACCCTTTATTCTTGGGTTAGGGCTTATACCCCATTAACCCAAAATTGTCAATACCTTAGGTTTCCTTATATTAGGGTCAATACATCCTGGACAACCTCGTTGTCCTCACTTCATTGGTCAATTACTTGCTAGGCAATTTATAAATACTCTAACTTGGAAAATCAACCCCAAGGAAGGGTGATGTAGCAGGATGACGACTCATCCTCTAGAAAATTAAACTTGTATTTAGAACTTGCCAAACTTGTTCTACGGAGTGGCAATACTATTTTTGTGATTTATGCACAAAACCATGCGACGTTGCAACTTGTTGCACGAGATAGGTGTCGCATCTAACTTGTGGGATTATTTCTCCCATCACACGATATTCCTTGGTCAAGAATACCTTTGACCAAGATATAGGGTTTGGGAGTCCTATTTGACCCAATCCAACCCTAGCCCTACTAGGCCGATAACGCTTTGGCCCTAGGGGTCCTAAATTAATACGGAGGTTTAGTATTTGGTCAATTGAACCTTAGGGTGAGAACCCTAGATCATTCTTGCATGGGCGTTTAGCTAACCCTAACATTCCGTGAATGTGGGTAGGATCTTTGGGATCGGAAATATTAGGTTGGCAACCCAAGTGTGATACTAGGCAGAATTTTAATGTAACTTAATCCTACTTAGCACTTTGAGGTGATCGTCATACGTAAACTAATCGTATCTTTATAATTTTCATGTGAGCTACTCAACTAAAAGCGGATCACTTAGTTGATTCATCCAACCCGCGAGTAAAGACGATCTCACTTTAAAGATGCAATTACATTCTTTTATAATTAGTAAGTACTTTCCCCTGAAAGATGCAAGTAACTAGGAGATAGGCGAGATGTATCATTCCATGCGAGTATGCAACTTCAAACCATAGACCTTCTGTTTCATGCAACTTAGAGATCATTCTTTTCCTTGCCCTAAACTATAATGATTGACATTCAAAACTAACTCGTATAAGCCCTACGTTGATGCAACGAAGTCAAAGCTTTAATACTTTTAATGAGATGCATTCAAACTCTGATAAGGGAACTCTATGCATGAGCGAGTTCTATGAGTCTATCATTGACTTAATCCTTCTTTTAGCACTTAAGCCGACCTAGGATGTAATTATCATCGCATGCAAAATTCAAGGTACATAAATCCTTTCCATGCATTGCAACTATTCGGACATCATTTAATGTTCGTCTATGATTACCTTAATCGGAAGACACAACCAAGAATTAATTATGTAAGTGCGTTACGAGTTACATATCCTATCCTTTGTGAGGTGCAACAAGAATATGCATTTGCACAACTGTGTCTTTAATCTATGCATCATGCATTTAGAATTTGCAGTTACCCATGACCATGGAAATGCAAGCAATTTCAATTACTCGACATGTAACTAATTTTTGCAAATCGAACGGGCAAATAAATTTCCCAACATGTTTTAACTTGCCTACGTGAATTAAAGACATGCTTAAATGCATCCTTTTCATGCAGGAAATTCATCGAAACCTAGGCGTTAAGATTCGAGGTGTTGTCCACTCGCGTGCTCGGGGTGGAAGCTCCCGTGTGTGCGCCTCGTGACTTTTGCTTTTGAGCCATATCGATGACGTAGTGGACTTGGACTCTGCAAATTGTCCTTGCCCTTTTTCCCGATCTCCGAAACTGCCTATTAGGCCGATAATTTCTTTCCCTGCATAGAAACTGGGGCTTACAAGAGAAATGTTGTCCACCACACCACTTACAACTGAATCTTGAGGGTCCACCCTCTTCAGGGCATCGACTCCCTATCAAATTCTGCTGCTTCTTCAAGAAATTAATGTCGACAGCTATTTGTCGATATTGTTCAAAAATTATGTCGGTATAATGCTTCATCATATCCTTAACTTCGCCAAGGACATTAGATGCACTCGACTCATAGCCTCGATCGTCGACCCATCGTTTCATTGGCCTAACAATCTGATTTGGCACTGGTTCTTGACCCACAGGAACAACATTAGAATTCGAAACTTGGCCTCCAACATTTGGTGGAGCCAACTGACTTGCCATAGGCATAGTCACACTGGGAGGAGCTGGCAGCAAAGGTACATTTTGAACCATACTTCCTCTCCCATTAGGGTTAGTCATAGGCATCGCTTGACTTCCATTTGTCAATGGTAGGTTGCCTCCAGGCACTAAACCCACATTAACATTCATTCGAGAGGAGTAGGCCGTTTGTAATCGTGCTTCTACTCCTTCTGCCCATGTAATAGCGGTGTCTAAATCTGCCAAAGCCACACTGCTCAATTGCACTTGAATATTAAAATCCAATCCATGCAAGAAGTATTGCAATTGCCAGCGGAATAGGAATGTAAGTTTGTAACTTACGAAACAATTCCTTAAGCTTCTTGGCATAAGCTTTCACATTCTCATGAGGGTCTTGGTGTGTTACATTCAAGACACGCAACCAATATTGGCCACCTCTTTCAGGGGCATATTCACCTTGAAAAGTTGCATAGAATTGATCAATTGTGGTTATGGTTCCAGACTCTATGCTGTGATACCATACCGCAGCCCTTCCTTTTAACGTCATATTAAAGAACATCATGAGATGTCCCTCATCTTAGATGCGGTAATTGAACATTAATCTTTGGAATTCACAAATGTGAAATTCTACATCCTCTTCCGCTAACCCATTAAAAATGGGCAAGGAAACTCCTAAAGCTGGTAAATCCGGTGTCCCTGCAGGAATTGCAATAGGTTGTGCCATGGTGACAATCGAATTAGCAATGAGAGTTTGAACTGTCGGAATGACACCCCCACTTGAAGTGGGTAGACTTGGTGGAGGAGAGGAAGTACTTACACTTCCTCCTGCACCTAACGGACTATGTGGAGCAGTTAGGTGACTAAGACCACTGCCTCTTATACGTACTGGGCTACTCCTTTGAGGAGAATAATGACTTACTATCTCTAACCGCTTTCTAGCCCTCTCAGCACCTTTTGCTTTTTGTATTTCGGTTTGACGGTCCTTGTCAGAGGACATAAACCAACTTTCTTTTGGTCCCTAGAAACCCTAGATTCGAGAACCACCACTTATAGGCAGCTCCCGGCAGACGCACCATTGATGGGACATAAAATGGGCCGACACTGGCTATAGCACTAGCCGGACCTCATGCTCATGACACACAAACACCCTCACAGCCTCGCGGACCAGGAGCATCAATCTAATGCTAGAGGGCAAACTGTTCTGAAGCTTAATTCATGCATTTATAGTTTATAGTCCAACGTTTCCCTCACACTCCTCAGTGGGAGAACCCTTACACATTGACAATGCCACGATCACATACATATGGAGGCAACCTCTCAGTAGAAACACCGCGGCCCCACTGCAGCTCTCCTACATCACAGGGATTGGCCCCCTTGATGCACTGCTCAACATATAACACAAACGAACACAAACTCCTCTCTCTTATATTTCTCGTATTTCCAAGAGATATACCATGCTTCCTCACTTAACAGTCCCTTAGGAAACCGACCCTCTATCCTACGGCAAGGGATAACCTCACACTCTCAATCGTGGGTCAAAGTCCTAAGAAAACAATTGCTATGTAGTCCAGGAGATTTTCCTTTGATACCATGAACCATGCGTAGTGCATAATGTGAATGGTTTAGTGCACAAACAAAAGAAAATCAGCATTGTGCATCGTGCAAAACTAATCTTTCCATGATTTCTATGCTAACGTTATGTATTGAAACGAGGAGAGACATCGAGCCTTACGCTCATGCTGCCTTTTCTTTTATTTTAAAACAATATCCTATAGGCATGATGCAACACATAAATCAGATTTAAAATCATACTTTGATGCTCAAAATCCCCTCTCACCCTACCGTTTAATGTTTTGCATTCGTTGATAGGTATAAGAGTCGTTTTATGTGTATTTCTTTATAAAGAAAGCAATAAACACGGACAAAAACATAGAAATAAGGGTAAACCGAGGCCAACCTCGTGCTCTACCTTCATTATACATTGCACAAATACTTATGTAATTTTTTGGAATTTTCTTTTTATCGTTTCCTAAATTTCTCCCATTTAAAATCCATTTTTCACCATTTTTGGGTATTTTTTCTCTATTTTCTTCAATAAAAAATGACTAAAAATTGAAATTGATTATGGGCTGTGGCCCTTAGGATTCTTGACAGCAAAATTTTAGGTTTTATTGATGTTAAATTTCATATTTCCCCTTTATTTTGTAAAAAACTCCCATTTTACCCCTTAAACGCGTGTTTTACGGGTTTTATGACATTAATTTCAGCCATATCACTTATGATTTTCTGATTTTCTGGGCATAAACTAATCAAACTCATAACAAACAACATCATAATGCATAATCAGCCCATGGAAACAATATTTCATCAACCAAATAGCATAAAAACTCATTTTTCCTTCATAAAAATTGAATTACCGCTTAGGCTTTGTGTCTCCGGATCTCGATTTTGCTACGGGACTGCATGTCAGCCCTCATTCAATGTCCAGCATCTTCAAGATCAGCAATCTTCATGTCTTCATTGACCCGGAAGCAATCCGGTCTCATCCGGACAAGCTTTCCTCCATCATTCTTCATTTTCCTCTTGCACACAAGAACAACCCCTTAGGGGAGAGAGAGGGAGGAGAGAGAAAGAATAAAATCAGAGTTCTTCATCCAGGCCATCATTGTGCGAGCAAAGGGTGGCGAAATGATCAGCAAACAGAGGGGAATCAAGGGCCAATATCGGTCGGGGGGTTGCATTGAGGTTGGCATCATGATCTCCCAAGATTGGGCGCAAATTTCGGCGCCTTCCTAGCATCACGTTTCCTTCTTCTTGATCACGATTTTTTCATCTACATTTCATGTGGCATAAAATTTGGGCCCCAAAGGTCATGCCCATTTGTCCTCCCAAGTTTTGTCCACCCCTTCGCATCTTGACCGGTTTCTTGGCCATTTCCCCGTTCGGGCTCCAAATCGAGCTCTAAAAAATCCTGGGCATCCGGCTTGACATCCCGCATTGGCTGGAAACTCCTGACAACCTGCACGGTAGTCTGAAAAATTATCAAAGATCAACAAGTGTCGCTCGGGCGCCTTTAAAGCACTTGACGCTTAAAATCGTCCTAGCTGGAGCGGCTGCCTTCGATGTTAAATATTTTTCCCCTAAATTCCGGATTTTTTGGCAAATTTTAGGCACATCCCGGGCTCAAAACTCCGCTCTCACGGGAAAGAAATTATTGGCCTAATAGGCAGTTTCGGAGATCAGGAAAAAGGGCAAGGAGAATTCGCGGAGTCCAATTTCACTACGTCATTGATGGCTCCAAAACAAAAGTCGCGAGGTGCACACACGGGAGCTTCCACCCCGAGTACGTGAGTGGACAACACCCCGAATCTTAATGCCCAGGTTTCGATGAATTTCCTACATAAAAAGGATGCATTTAAGCATGTCTTTAATTCACTAGGCAAGTTTAAACATGTTGGGAGATTTATTTGCCCGTTCGATCTGCAAAAATTAGTTGCATGTCGAGTAATTTAAATTGCTTGCATTTCCATGGTCATGGGTAACTGCAAATTCTAAATGCATGATGCATAGATTAAAGACACAGTTGTGCAAATGCATATTCTTGTTGCACCTCACAAAGGATAGGATATATAACTCGTAACACACTTACGTAATTAATTCTTGGTTGTGTCTTGCAATTAAGGTAATCATAGATGGACATTAAATGATGTCCAAATAGTTGCAATGCATGGAAAGGATTTATGTACCTTGCATATTGCATGCGATGATAATTACATTCTAGGTCGAGTTAAGTTCTAAAAGAAGGATTAAGTCAATGATAGACTCATAGCATTTGCTCATGCATAGAGTTCCTTTATCAGAGTTTGAATGCATCTCATTAAAAGTATTAAAGCTTTGACTTCGTTGCATCAATGTAGGGCTTATACGAGTTAGTTCTGAATGTCAATCATTATAGTTTAGGGCAAGGAAAATAATGATCTCTAAGTTGCATGAAACAGAAGGTCTATGGTTTGAAGTTGCATACTCGCATGGAATGATGCATCTCGCCTATCTCCCAATTACTTGCATCTTTCAGGGGAAAGTACTTACTAATTATAGAAGAATGTAATTGCATCTTTAAAGTGAGATCATCTTTACTTGCGGGTTGGATGGATCAACTAAGTGATCCGCTTTTAGTTGTGTAGCTCGCATGAAAATTATAAAGATACGATTAGTTTACGTATGACGATCACCTCAAAGTGCTAAGTAGGGTTAAGTTACGTTAAAATTCTGCTTGGTATCGCACTTGGGTTGCCAACCTAATATTTTCGATCTCAAAGATCCTACCCACATTCACAGAATGTTAGGATTAGCTAAACGCCCATGCAAGAATGATCTAGGGTTCTCACCCTAAGGATCAATTGACCAAATACTAAACCTTCGTATTAATTTAGGACCCCTAGGGCCAAAGCGTTATTGGCCTAGTAGGGCTAGGGTTGGATTGGGTCAAATAGGACTCCCAAACCCTATATCTTGGTCAAAGGTATTCTTGACCAAGGAATATCGTGTGATGGAAGAAATAATCCCACAAGTTAGATGCGACACCTATCTCGTGCAACAAGTTGCAACGTTGCATGGTTTTGTGCCTAAATCACAAAAATAGTATTGCCACTCCGTAGAACAAGTTTGGCAAGTTCTAAATACAAGTTTAAATTTCTAGAGGATGAATAGTCATCCTGCTACATCACCCTTCCTTGGGACTGATTTGCCAAGTTAGGGTATTTATAAATTGCCTAGCAAAAAATTGACCAATCAAGTGAGGACAACGGGGTTGTCCAGGATGTATTGACCTTAATATAAGGAAACCTAAGGTATTGACAATAAAGGGTAAACAAGCAACTCAGCTTATGAAACCCTTGGGATCTTGCCAAGTCGCGGTTGATCCCGGATCGAATGCTGGATGTATTCGGAGAGAAGGATTCACACCTTAGCAGTTGGTCGTATAAACGACCAATGGAGTGCTTGTGTTTGTACACTTAGGAACACTGTTTGTTCTTCTTTGCTTAAGGAACAAATGTCGGAAAATAATTAATGCTTCAGGTTGAAAGCCTGGAGGGAGAGGCAGCATCAGTTATCTCCGATTGTGTGCCTGACCCTATCCAAGGGGGTTGTTAGCCACGTCGGGTACGTGGACCGAACCTGCCACAAGAGGTCTCTCCGTGGGTCTTGCACAAGAGGCCGACATGACTCGAGATTGGATCTCGAGGCCCGCATACTAGTTAACGGGCGAAAACTTGGAATAGCGATCCGTGAGGATTGCTGGAATTGCCTTTGGGCGGATTATGAATTGCCTTCGGGTGGATTATGGATTGGCCTTCAGGCTGGATTATATGATGTATTCCAAAGACTGATAAATAAAGATCAAATGTTGAAAAGAAACTTGCTTAACATTGTTTTTCTATGTCAGTGGCTAAGTTACGTGAAGGAACCAGTGATCAATTGGTTAATTAAGAAGATGTTTTTGCTTGTCAAACTAAATGTGGTAGGTAATTAGATAACTAAAGCAACTTGAAGAAAGTGTGGTGGATGTGACCATGGGTCCGTCCTACAGAAGGGTGGTCTCGGTTAGTCAGGAACTTTTCTCAAAGGAATTGACAGCCAAGTAAACGATGACCTAGAATCTTTAGAGCTAGAGCCCCAATTTATGTTGTTTTAGGGGAACGGAATGGGACTAGGCCTTATGGGCAGAGAGGTCGAGCTTCAGATCTATCTTGTTTGCCATTCTCATTGAACCAAGTGCAGCATGAATCGGCTTCGACCCTAATTTTCTATGTAAAGTAGTTCGCTTCTAGGAACTTGACCATTAGGAAAACCCTGATTCAGGTCAGTCCTAAGTGGGAACGACTGAAATGCTTCCGCTTCGTGGCAAACTCGGGAAGACCTAGATCGCAAACCCCGTGACATTCCATGGGAGTGCTGGGCGACGCTTTCTAGACTCTCTTCCCAATGGGCTGCTAAGATGTGTCCTACAAGTAGACAAGGGGACACGTTACACTCTTCGAGGTCCATTTGTTTCCCAGCCGGATTCGCACATTAATGACCACTTCCACCACCTTGACTAGTAGTACTCTATGCAAGCTGGCAGGGAATCGGAAATTGAGGTTAAAGGGCTTTCTTCTAGTCTCTTGTTGCTCCCAGATCACGAGTTTGGCATTAAAGCTCGCTGGGATGTCATCCTAGCTTGGTGGCATGGGCGCGGTTGGCACCACTGCTGGCTTGGCATTCAATCTATGCTTTTCTTGCTCCACCATCCATTGCCTCTTCCTTTTAAGCTCTACTTTTCTTTTAGCAAAGGTGTCTACCTACTACTACTATTCTTCTAGGCATGGGGAAGGCGACTGTGGGACAAGTTCTTTGCGTGAGGTCCCATGTCAAAGCTCGTGCTAGCCTCTTCTCTTTGTTTGTCTTCGTGAGCTACTTCAACTTATCAATTTCTTGGTTCGTAGTAAGGACTTTTCTCTTGTTATAAGATGTGATAAGGCATTGTTGGCATGCTTGTTCAATGGAAAGCTTGGTGACCATGAGTTCCTTGACTGCCTGGGCAACTTTGGCAAACACAAATTCCCATTCCTCCTATGGCAAGGTAGCATTTGTACTTCCGTTGCTAAAGGCTTATCTCCAAAAGACCTAGGTCTAGCCAATCGTAGCTCTTAGTTGGCAAGGTAAATGTGGCATCCAAGTGTCTGAGGCAAGCAATCAAGTCATCACCTGTATTCTCAGCTAAGTCAGCGTGGCTAAGGTTAGAATGGATCATCGTTGGTAAGAGGGTCTAATACCGGCAAGTGGCTTTGGTTTGGTTGAGCTTGACAATTTAACAGCTCATGGGTGCAGCTTTGATTGCGGTTCATACTACGGGTGTGGCCTTGGTGTACTAGGCATAGTCGATGCAGTGGCACATTACTAGATGCTTGGGTGGCGGTTGGAGTACTAGTAGGGCAAAGTTGAGGCGGTTTATGAGTAGGGAGCTGTGGTTTGGGTTGATGGACTTGTTGAGTCTCTATAGGTTTTGATTTTGGAAGGGTAATGGGCCCTATGGTCAAAGGCTTTTGTGACACCGATGCTTGATTCGTCATGATGCTTCATGTGGATGACCTTGTGGGTGGCAGTTGTGTAGTGTCCTTGGCCATCTTGACTTTAGGTACCTAGATCCATGTATTACCCATGTAATAGCCTTGCTCTTGCAATAAGGTCTTGGGGACTCATCTCACCTTGACCATTCATCAATGCCTATAGGTGCTTCGAGGCCTCCTAGGTTTCAAGGGAAGGTTTCTAGCCTTGTATGTGCATGGTTGGGCACTCTTATGCAATGGTATGGGATGTTTTGGAACCCATTTGAGTTGGTGTTCCATGGTTTTAGCTTTGTGATTGGCTTTTCGTCGATGCTAAGGTTTGGCGAGTGATGACGAATTACAACCCCCCTCCATAGGCTCGATGTTGAGTTTCTCTACCAGTGGCTTTGCAGATTGTGATGGGGTTGCATAGCCCTTGCTAAAAGCTGTGACAATTTGTGCATTGCCAAAGGCCAGGTGGATATGTTGTGACTGGTAGTCGACATTAAAGTGAGCTTTCTTCTTAAAGGTTTGTCCTAATAGCGATTCTGAGCCTACATCTTTTGTTTTTGGCAATACATAAAAGATCATGGGCAAGCTTCTAGACTTGATAGAGACTGCAACTTTGCACTTTCTGAGAAGTGCATGTGATTGACTGCCAAATGGGTTGAGTTTGGTGTTCATGGGGCTGTAACCTTGTTTTGTCAATTTGAGTCCAATGATCGTGAGTTAGGATATTAAAGTTAGTTCCTTCATTGATTAATGCATCAATGATACGTGTCTGTTGAGCTATTATGGTCATGCAAAGGTAAGTTGGGGCTATTTCCTCCTCATCCTATGCTTCACTCTCTATAATGATGGCTATATATACGTTGAAAGGGGCTTCTAGCATGGGGGGTTCCTGAAGTGGATGCATGGGGGGTAGTAAATTTTTATGTGGCTACTATTAAATAAGCCTATGCCCTCACTTTCCAGGATTTTGAGTTTCATGTTGTCAGTTTGGCTTATAGTGCGAACTCTAAAAGGTCCTAACTCCCTAAACATCATTTCTTGCTTATATCCCTGGACCGAGTACAAAAGTACTAAGTCTTATTGGTCAAAATCCCACTACCTGACATGTTTTTAAAACCAGCTCTTGTGTTGTGCCTTTTTGCAGATCAGTGCATGGAGTGGCTAGAAGCTGAGTTTTTGATAAGCGTTCTAGCTCAACTAGACGTTCCCTCCATGCTTACTTCCCCTCCCATCTCTCTTGAATGGCAATTCTCAAGCTAGCTATGAAGAATTCTACAGGTAGAATTTCCTCTGTTCCATAGGTCAACCTGAAGGGAGTCTATCCCCCATAGCTGTTTTATAGCCTGTCAGATAGGCCCATAAGGCTACCATTAGCTTGTTATCCTAGTCGTTGCATGAAGCAGAGACTATCTTGATGAGGACATTTACCATAATCTTATTTTTTGATTCCGCTTGGCCATTCGCTTGTTGAGGGTAATGGGGTGAGGATTTTTTAGGGATAATTAGGAAGGTGGACAGGAGATGAGCAATCTCCTCGTTGATGAAGTGTGTGCCTTGATCATTGACAAGTTCGATGGGGTAGCCAAATCAAGAGATTACCTACTCCCATAAAAACTTAGCATTGGTTTGTGTGTCATTCTTTCAGGTGGTTCGAGCTTCTTGTTATAAAATCCAAGATACGTGCTCGACTTTCTTATATAATTAAAATATATATGGCAAATATTATGTTGTCACAGAGGGAGAATAGATGAGAGAAAATAAAGATGTAGAGAGAGAGGTAGAAAAATTAGCAACACACTAGGGATTGGAAGATGGGCCTGTCCCCCCCCTTGTGGAGTTATATTATTGACAAGGAGCAAGATCCTCCGTTACACATAAGCCAGTTCTTACTTGTAGATCTTGGAAACAAGATCATGGTTCCTTGCATGGTATACAACCGGCTAGCACTTGCACAACTTGGAAGTTGGCACCTTTTGATCCTTCTTGAGTCTCCTTCTTTCCTACACAATATGTGTAGGCTCTCCTCTTGGGCACTTGATTTCAATAGAGCTTCCGCAACACTTGCACCTTCTCTTCTCCTCTTGGAACTTGATTTCAGTAGAGCTTCTGCAGCACTTGCACCTTCTCTTCTCCTCTTGGAACTTGATTTCAGCAGGGCTTCTGCATCACTTGATTTTAGCACTTGCACCTTCTCTTCTCCTCTTGGATACATGCAAAGTGATGCTTCCTTCACCCTTGCCTTACACCCAAAGAGAGCCTCCTCTTTTATAGGCTTTCAAGAGCTTCTCTTCTTGGAGAGAGATTTGAGTTATTCTTCATGCAAGATGTGGTTGTTCCACTCTACATCACTAATTTCGAGATATCTCTTTGTGCGTTATTTGGATGAAAAAACATCAAACACGAAAGTTATAGATCTTGTTGTTTCTGATAACCCACATGGACCGTTTTTAGAGATCGTTTTTCTATTGCGAGATATTGTAAAAATGGATTTTCCAAAAAACATCTTTTTAAACTGTACTCTTAACTTGTGGTCCATGCAACCACCTTGAGTCATAGATAAGGAGAGTTCATTAGATTGCCTTGGGCCTCAACTTTAATATTGAATTCCACATAAAAGCTTGTGTCATTTTAGACCCTAGAAAGAGAAAATCACTTCTCTCCTCACTTCTAGAGGATCATGTCTCTCATCTTTCTTAATGAGAGAATTCCCTCTCTCGACTTTCTTAATGAAAGAAAAGATCTTAAACCTTGACTTGTAGGGGAGAGGATGACCCCAAATGAATACAATGCTCATTACACACAAGTAAACATTCCCAGGCGTCCCTAGATGCACACATAAATACATATACACAATGCTAATGCACTTTCTCTTCTTAGAACTCAATCCATCTTCATTTATGTGTAACTCCTTGGTTCTTATGTACACTCTTACACTTGGCAGACACTTCTTTCCCCCTTCATAACTTGTATTGTCTGTACCAGATATCCCCATCATAGTGCTCTGGTCACCCCATTAAGTGATGCACTAGGAATATTGGTCTCTAAATGGTCTCATGGCCATGCTAGATCATCATCAACACTTAAAGAAAAGCGAGTCATTAATTTATTGACATGAATTTATTAAATAGAGAATGCGTAGTAAGCAATCAATTTAGTGACATAACACTTGCACAATTTGGAAGTTGGCACCTTTTGATCCTTCTTGAGTCTCCTTCTCTCCTACACAATATGTGTAGGGCTCTCCTCTTGGCGCTTGATTTCAGCAAAGCTTCCGCAGCACTTGCACCTTCTCTTCTCCTCTTGGAACTTGAGTAATCATGGGAGTAGCCGGTTGCTGAGGGAGATGACTCCTTCCTTATCCGCCTCACTCGAGGTGAGGTCTTTTTACTCTTCTTGACCTGAGAATCCTTCTTCCTTCTAGGAAGCTTCTCAGCAATTGGATGCTTTACATCTTCACCATCAATTGGTGCAATGGTGTTTCCTCCAGTATCACCATCTTTTGGAGGATTTGGTCCTTCATAAGTAGCTTCTTCCCTTGCCCTTAAGCTGTCAATCAATTGACATGCTTCGGGAATCTCCAGCAAGCTATGATACTCTATCAATTGAGCATGTAATTGCTCACTTGTAGGTGCTTCATCAGTTGCCATATTTATCTCTTCTTGCAAGGATCGCCTTTACTTTGAGAAAAGCAAAGAGACCGGCTCTAATACCACTGTTATAAAATCTGAGATACATGCTCGACTTTGTTATATACTTAAAATATATATGTCGAATATTATGTTGGCACCACACAGAGGGAGAATAGATGAGAGAAAAGAAAGATGTAGAGAGAAAGAGGTAGAATATGGCAATACACTAGGGATTGGAAGATGGGCTAGTCCCCCCCTTATGGAGTTATATTATTGACAAGGAGCAAGCTTCTCTGTTACACATAAGCCAGTTCTTACTTGTAGATCTTGGAAACAAGATCACGGTTCCTTGCACGATATACAACCGGCTAACACTTGCACAACTTGGAAGTTGGCACCTTTTGATCCTTCTTGAGTCTCCTTCTCTCCTACACAATATGTGTAGGGCTCTCCTCTTGGCGCTTGATTTCAACAGAGCTTCCGCAGCACTTGCACCTTCTCTTCTCCTCTTGGAACTTGATTTCAGTAGAGCTTCCGCAGCACTTGCACCTTCTCTTCTCCTCTTGAAACTTGATTTTAGCAGGGCTTCCACAACACTTGATTTGAGCAAGGCTTCTGTAGCACTTGCACCTTCTCTTATCCTCTTGGATACATGCAAAGTGATGCTTCCTTCACCCCTGCCTTACACCCAAAGAGAGCCTCCTCTTTTATAGGCTTTCAAGAGCTTCTCTTCTTGGAGACAGAGTTGAGTTGTTCTTCATGCAAGATGTGGTTGTTCCACTTTGTAGTACTAATTTCGAGATATCTCTTTGTGTGTTGTTTGGATGAAAAAACGTCCAACATGAAAGTTGTAGATCTCGTTGATTTTGATAACCCACACGATGCATTTTTAGAGATCGGTTTTCTATTATGAGATATTGTAAAAATGGATTTTCTAAAAAATAACTTTTTAAACTGTACTCTTAACTTGTGGTCTATGCAACCACCTTGAGTCATAGATAATGAGAGTTCATTAGATTGCCTTGGACCTCAACTTTAAGATTGAATTCCACACAAAAGCTTGTGTCATTTTAGACCTTAGAAAGAGAAAATCACTTCTCTCCTCACTTCGCATCAAGTCTCTCATCTTTCTTAATGAGAGAATTCCCTCTCTTGTCTTTCTTAATGAAAGAAAAGACCTTCAACCTTGACTTGTAGGGGAGAGGATGACCCCAAATGAATGCAATGCTCATTACACACAAGTAAACATTCCCAGGAGTCCCTAGATGCACACATAAATACAAATACACAATGCTAATGCACTTCCTCTTCTTAAAACTCAATCCATCTTCATTTATGTGTAACTTCTTGGTTCTTGTGTACACTCTTACACTTGGCAAACACTTATTTCCCCCTTTATAACTTGTAATGCATGTACCAGATATCCCCGTCACAGTGCTCTGATCACCCCATTAAGTGATGCACTAGGAATACTGGTCTCTAAATGGTCTCATGGCCATGCTAGATAATCATCTCCAGCACTTAAAGAAAAGTGAGTCATTAATTTATTGACATAAATTTATTAAATAGAGAATGCGTGATAAGAAATCAATTTAGTGACATAACACTTGCACAACTTAGAAGTTGGCACCTTTTGATCCTTCTTGAGTCTCATTCTCTCCTACAGAATATGTGTAGGGCTCTCCTCTTGGCACTTGATTTCAACAGAGCTTCTGTAGCACTTGCACCTTCTCTTCTCCTCTTGGAACTTGAGTAATCATGGGAGTAGCTAGTTGCTGAGGAAGATGACACCTTGCAAACTGGCACCTTGGACCATTGGCACTCGTCACAGTGTTTTACGAACTGTGCAATACATCTTGAAAAATCATGGCCCACCATTGTTGAGATTGTAGCACCTTGCGGGCTGTCGTATCTCCATTGAAGTGTCTTCCTACAATTCCTCCATGTGCCTCAACTAGTACGTCGTGCATTTTGTGTTGCTCACACATGCATCTCCACAGCAACTCGCCTTGCCCTAATAATCGATAGAGTTAGCCTGCTATTAATTGATAGGGTTAGATTTTGAGAACGAGCTGCCTTAGTTAGTGGGCCTTTTCTATGGGTCGGTTAGGTAGTCCATGCTCCAGTACTTGGACTATGTCATCTACCCAGTATGGTGTCAAGTTAGCTCTAAAAAAATCTCTTTTGCTAGATAAGGTAAATAGATGTGCATCGGGTAATTCATCTCCAATACCCAGTCCAACGGCTTCTCCTGTGGGTATGCGAGACATATGATTAGCTATATAGTGTTTCTTTCCCTTGCATATGACGACGAAGAAGTCAAATTCAAGAAGCAGAAGTAACCATCCAGTTATGCGTCCTATGGCGGAGGGTTTGTTCACTAGATACAATGAGGTTTGATGGTCAACAAAGAAAATAAAGGGCCTAACCAGAAGATAATGCCAAAATTTCTTTACGACAAACACCATGGCTAACCCCTATTGTTTGGTCATGGAATAATTCATTTCTGTATCCGTGAGTTGTCTACTAGCAAAACTCATTGGATCATCTAGATTGTGGTCACTAGGCTGGGACAAGACAACTCCAACTGAAATTTCAAAGCATTGATATGAACATGAAAAGTTGCGCTCTAGTCCGGGGCCCTTAAGATTGTGCAAGATTCAGTGAGTGCTAGCACTAGCAAGCAAAAGTAGGACAAGCCCTAACACAAAGAGGAAAAGAGTACTAGAAGGCAATCTCTATTGAGCGAGCTTCTTTACGAAGTTACTGCTAGACAACTCATCAGTAGAGTAGAGCATCATTGCAATGGAAACCTCGTTGCTTGTAGGATTAGGATTCAATTAGGGCTCTAAGAACCAGTCAGAATCCCTGTCGTGGCTAAACAACTACACAAGTACCAGCCAAACAATAACCCATATATCTTCATAGAGCAATTCAAGCAAGTTTGCGAGGCCAACAACCTCACTGATCTTACTCTATGATTGCAAGATTTCGATCTATGCTTAGGAGATAAGGGTAGGACCTGATACATGAGTCTAGACACTGCTAAGCAAACTAACTTCATCAACCTCAAGAGTATCTTCATCAAGAGATTCTCTAAGCGTGGGTACTCCAATAACCTTCTAGTGCGGCTGATTGAATGTCAAGCGGAAAGATAAGTAGGACATTAGAGACTACGTCACCCACATGTCGAGTCTCCTCAAGAGAATCCCAACTAGTGATGAGTGACCTACCAAAAGAGTGGTCTCAAGAGTCTTCATCAATGGGATACAAAGCAAGGAAATCTATAAGGCCTTTGTGAGGCAATTGAAGCTTGCAGTAAGATGTGCTAGCTAGGTCTGTGACGAGGCAATCAGAGTGGATGACTAGCTCAAAGAGAGAAGCTCCAAGAGCTCAACACACAAGGATATTAATGCTAGAAACTCTGAGAGAGTTTCAATGTCAAGCAAAAAATCATGCCTAAGTACTTAGGATAAAGGAAGGGGCACAAACCCAAGTCATGAGCTAGGGGAGATGAAGATGGAGCTCACCAAATTACAAGAAATGAAGAGATGGGCAATATGCCCTCACATCCAATGCATATATTGTGCTGAAAACCACATGCTAACCGAGTGTCAAGAGCCAAGGTCCCGACCTTATGCCAATTGTACTAGGTTCGGTCACGATACCCTGCATTGCAAGCTATAGAGGGGACCCCCATACTCACAACCATACAGATAGCCTTACCTAGCAAATAGACCACAAAAAGTTTTCAAAAGGGGAGCCCCATTGGCTCTCCTAGAACCTAATGATGCCAAACCAGCCATTCCTAGGATGGAGATGAAACCCAGAGGCATACCTAGACCACTTGGACCCTAGGTAACCCATCCATTGAGTGATGCTCCAGTCTACTATGTGGAGGAACTCAATGATGAAGAGCCTTATGCACACCCCTACATGTCGTATGATGAAGAGAGCAATGCAATCCTTATGGATTACTAACATGTACTGCTGATGGCATTAAAAAGGAGTAGAGCTAGAGGCCCAAGAGGGTAGACCCTCTCAAGAGACGTGGATCTAGAGCATGGTAGAAGCTATTGCGGATGGAAGATGAAGACCAAACTCATGATGATATAGACAAGTAGAGACCAACTGTTACACAAGTGAATCAGGTTCCAAGATGGTAGGTTGGACTCATAAACACAATCTTGTGTATTGGACTAACAAGTACAAGACTGAAACTAACTGATAAAGAAAAGCATCATCATGTATTCATTCATTATGAAAAGTGGTAGTCAAATACAATTCTTTATAGTTGTTGGATGTGTAGCAGTTTTCCCTTTCTGTGCATATGGGATTCAGTTTGCCTGCATGTCCTAAGCCCATAACTGCCTCATACAAAGAGGCCACAATAGGTGCGATTGAAAATATCTCAACAGACCCAAGAAACGATTTCTTTTTGGAATTGTGATCAGCCTCCTGGACACATCTCCTCACATTGCCCCGAATGGGAGCATGCTAATCGGGAAAATAACAATCTTAGATTCCCAAAGTGTGGAATCACTCACCTGTTTGCTAAATGCCCTAGATGAAGGCCACCCTCTAGTGCGAAAAATGAGCCATCTGTACCATTGGGGTTGTTTCGAGTTGAGGCATTTAAAAGAGAGGACACACCCATCTCACTGCATGTCATGACGCGTGTGTAGACAAAGCAGACCCACATATCACTGCCTAGACCTAGCAACTTAGAAACAACCTCAATTGGAAAGAAGAGCCATAAGTGAAGAAGAAAGAAAGCTGATGGTAAGGTCATGCTAATAATTGAGAGTGCCACGACATTGCCTACCAGAAAAAAGGTGACGGACGCAGAAGCAAAAACGTCGGCTCCAAAGATGGCCAAGAAGGAGAGTACAAAGGTCAGGGAGTATCCCAACTTGAAGCGGCAACTCGAGGCCATAGAAAATGTAAAAAGTGGATAAAAGAAGCTTAGGAGCACTTGAAGGATGTTGAGTTCATATTAGAAGGTGAGATCGATGATCTCTCAAGTGTAAGCACATGAGCCTTGCCTCCGTGACCAAAGTTAAGGGATGTAGCCATACCACAAGTAGTGCCACTTAAAGAGAGCCTACATGCTGTGGGCTAGCAAAGTAATTAGGGCAATTGGCCAAGAGACATAGAGTTAGAGAGAGGCAAGGAACTAATGACCTCCTCACCATGCTAGCGACCACCATGGTGACTCTAAGCGTAGGAGATTTTCTTAGGCAAAATCTGACACTATGGCAAAAATTGAAGCAATGGGTTGAAGGACCAATGGAGCAAGGGGTAACTGATCTACACAATCATGATGTAGCAACTTAGATACCTAGCCTGATGGTGCACTCGGTGCCCAAGTCCTTGCATGTCGATGCTTTTTGGGAAGGCACAAAAATAGATGCATTCTTACCAAACCTAGCTCTAGGAGACACTACGAGAAAGGGAATTGTGGATATGGGAGCAGGAGTTAGTATGCTGAGCCATGCAGTTCTCTAGGACTGAGGTAACCTGCATGTTGAGAATGTTAGATTCAATGTCACCCTAGCCAATGGAATGAAAGTACAACCATTTGTAGTATTAAAGAATTGGCTAGTAAAGATCGTAGGAATCCAAATCTCTATTGACTTTATAGACTACGACATCCTGTTGGGCCGACCCAATATGCACAATGCACGGTTCAAGGAAGACTAAGGTAATGGTCTAATCTTCTTAGGAAATTGAAAAAGGGTAGTAAAAGTAGAGATGGATATGTGGAAGACCACACCAATTGACATGGATGCCATCTCCACCCTAATGAAGGGTGAGTCACAAATTAGAAAATCGTACGGGCCACTGATAGAAAATCGTATGGGCCACTGACCAAATATCCCCTACCCCAAAGATGAGCGGGATTGGATGCATGTGCTCACCACAATCAATCTACCATTCACAGAGTCAGGAGTGTGAGCATGCCACTACTAGGACAACTAGTAAGCCCAAAAACACACCCTTAGTGCCAATTTTCATGATGGCAAAAAGCTGGAACAGACAATCCAACCCCATCAAACTCCACGTCCCACATAATAAGCGAGAACTCCTGGAGATCTTAGAATATCTGACAAGCAAGCTAGCTTGCAATCTAGCCGCTAACCTTAAACCTCTCTAAGATCTCTTAGATGAACCTAAGTGGCGATGGACTAAAGTGAACGACTTAAACTTAACGTACAATTGGGCCCTAGTCATCAATGAAAAGGAAAAACCCTATCAAGACCTAGGAGATGACAAGCAGTCATTAGAGGAGGATGGTTCTAGCAAAGAATACAAGGATTGTTGTTCCTTCAATGATGGAAATGAAGGAGAGATTGACATGATAGAATATGACATCGAGGGAAGGGTGATAGGGCAAATTCAAGCTGACTCTCCAAACCGCGTAGGAAGAATGGCTTTAGAATCGAGAGAGGAGTCATGTGCATTGATTGTGACCGAGCTTGAGTAGAGCACATAGGGACAATGGACTATGAATAAGTAGGCCTTGCCCAACCAACTGCTTCACCAATGCTTAGGAAAAATTCACCATCCAAACTATGACCACAAGGCGAGATTCCCTCTTCTAGCAAAGATAAAGAATCTGATTCAGAGTCAGAGGTAAGTTCAGATAATGATCTTGAGGTGCCACAACCACCTAAGACTAGACGACAAACGAAAGGGGACTTGCCAGTCCATTTGAGGCACCGAAGGTTGAAGGAAGAATGACACAAGCAACCTAGGGATATGCAAGCTGAAGAGCAAAGGAAGTCCAAGACCTGTCAAAGAGATTTACTGAGTATAAGAAAGGTGATAAGGTAGTGATCTTGCTAGGAGCCAAATGACAAGGGCAAGCAAGTGAACCAATAGAAGGACTAGCCAAATTCAAGGAGGTTAATCTAGATAAGGAGGGGGAGACATCCCAACCTGTCTTTATTGTTGGATGACTTGGCCAAGAAAGATGAGGCAAGTCTCGTTGCTCTCTTGCGAGAGTACATGGACATCTTTTCTTGGTCCCTCGATGAGCTGAGAGGGGTAGATCTGAGTGTCATGACTCATAATATCCCCATGACCGCCGACGCAACGTTGTGTATCCTACAAATCCCAAGCATCCTCACGTTGTAATGGAAGAAATTGGCAAGCTACTAAGGGTAGGATTAATTTACAAGATTGAGCACAAGGATAGGGTCTCACCCATAGTGATCATGCTGAAGAAGAATGAAAAGATTAGAGTGTGCATCAACTACAAAAAGGTAAATGCTGCTACCAAGAGGGAGAATTATCCATTGCCATACATTGAACACATGCTCGAGAGAGTAGCAGACAAAGAGGCCTATAGTTTTTTGGATGGCTTCTTAGGATACAATCAAGTGCAAGTGCACCATGATGTGACAGACAAGATCTCCTTCACCACTGAGTGGGGTGTCTTTGCCTGCATAGTCATGCCTTTCGGGTTAACTAATGCACCTGCTACTTTTTAGAGGCTCATGTGCACAATATTCAAGGACATGCTTAGGAAAGAGTTAGAGGTCTTTGTTGATTACGTACATGTTCACACCAATTGGAAGGAATACTTCGACAAACTTCGAGTAATCTTTGAATGATGAAGACTATATCATCTCTCCTTGAACCCCTTAAAGTGCCAGTTCTGGGTAAAGCATAGATGCATTCTAGGGCATGTTGTGCCCAAGAACGGCATTGCCATGTCGACTTATCAAAGGTCATGATTATTGTTGATCTTCCACCCCCAATTGATTACAAGGGAGTTCAGTGCTTCTTCCTTGGTCATACAGGGTACTAAGGTCATGGTTATTGTCTATCTTCCACCCCCAACTGATTACAAGGGAGTTCAGTGCTTCCTTGGTCATACATGGTTTGTGCTAAACTATGCATTGATTGCTAGATCCCTATATAAGATCTTGATAATATTCAAATGGACTCAGGAACGCCATCATGCATATGAGGAATTGAAAAAAGCTTCTAGCTTGTTGTTTCCGATTGTAGGCCACTATGTCTTATAAAGCTTCCCGTGCTAGTATCCTCTCCTCTTTGAGGTCTGCTATGATATCCTTGGATGTCCTACCATGGTGGTCTATCCAGGTCTGTAGATTGTAATTGGAAAATAGCCGATGTATTTCTATGAGGAAATAACCCTTGTTGGATTTAGCATCAATCTATTCGATCACCCTTGTGCGATTCTAATACCTCCAAGCACTCTTATTTTCCATTTTTCTTCTTGTTTGTGCCCTGTTTGGGCTTATTTAACAACAAAAACCCTAAAGTTTTTTCCTTTGATTTCTTGGTCCTAACCTACTCTAAATGCAATAGATATCAAAAGAAAAATACTCAAATGGTTCCTCCTACTTGCTTAATCATAAAAAAACCAAAATACTTTGCATAGATTAAAAACCCAAAACCTCCTACTTATCTCAAGCTCTAGTTTGGGAATGAAACCCTTCGTCATTCGATTTGAGGTGCGCAAGTACTCAAGATTGAATCAATTGGTCCTCACAACGGAACCAAAATGTAGAAGTGAGCTCATAATCAACCATCAAGACCCACGGACTGCTTATTGTTCATGGGTTTCAAGAGAATACCTATGGCTATCTCTCACCTAGCCAATGCACCTTCGATCCTACTGGGGTGGTGTAGTGAGCTTACCTTGATGCCCAAATGAGTTGCCTCCTCTGTGAAGCACACCGGTAGCTCCACGATTCGTGATGCAGCTCAAGCAACCTCAAGCCTCCACCTTCAAGCTCCATCCTCCATAGCCGCGTGTGAGATAAGATAAGAGAAGAGAACTAGAGAGGAGATGATGGAGAGCTTCTTCTCCTTGATTCCTCACCCTCACACTCACTCCCTCACACTCTCACACTCCCTCTCTCAAGCACACACAAGTAATCAAGAAGGAGAGAAGAAGATGAGTCCACTTTGCCAAACACCAAAGAATGAGCTTCTCATTCACTTTTCAACTTTATATACAAAGCCCTAAATCCCTTTTGGGTAGACATCCCCTTATCCCCTTAGGCCCCTTTTTCCATTGTCCTCCTATCTTCCTAGCTTCCTTGCTATTGCCCATCTACCTTTACAGTTTGCACAGGAGGGACCCAGGTAGGACCCCATTAATTTCCCCTCCAAGCTTGAAAGTAGGGGGGAGGGTGTGGGCTAATTGCACAAAGATTTCCACACTTAATATAGCCCTTTCTATCATGAAATATTTCTTTTGCAGTGACATGACAATGTATTTCCTTTAAAGTTTAACATATAATTCATGTGTTAGAAATGTTCTAGTCTTTTAAGCTTACTCAATATGAAAAACCTTATATAAAAAAAATGACTTGTGAAATAATATTTTTGATAAATCGTATAAGTGTAAAAAGGGGGGGGTGAATGTCCCTTGCATGAGTAGTAGCTAGGGGTTTTTCCAAGATTCTTCACTTGCAAAAATAACATAAAGTTATTTGCTTTCATATTGCATGTGACATTATTCTTTACAATGAAATCCCTTGTTTTTTGAGCTACTTCAAATAACTTTTTCTAGACTATGCATGATTTAAATATGTTATCTTAGTGAATTGGCTCAACTAATCTATGCTCACATTGTAAGGAGGAAAACTAGACTTTTTGAAGGCCTAAATGATAGTTTTTATGCGATTTTTGTCCAACTTTTTTTTCAATTTCTTTCCTAATCAATATGGCCCCCAAACTAAGTGTTTAAGAAATTTTTGCCAATGAAAAATTGGACTAGTTGGCATGGTATTTTATATTGGTGGTTGGCCCTTATAGTTGGTATTTGACTTGTGGTATTCTTGGTCTTTTTATTGGTGCCTTTGGCTTCATTTGTTTGTTTCTTGGTTTACATTCATAGGAGTTGTGATGGCTTCATCATCATCTTCTTAGAATTCACTTTTCAACATTGAGAATAAAGATTGCACTAACTTCCCTTACTGGAAGGACCAGATTTACAATGTCTTGCTATAGAAGAAGCATATTAATCCAATTAAATGCAAAGTTTTGAATCTGAGAGATATGGATAAGGATAACTAAGAGGACTTGGATGCACTTGCATGCTCTACCATCATATTCACACTCTCTAAGTGTGAATGTAATTTCATGTGAAGGACATAAATTGTGTTGCTTATGGTGTATGGAAAATGATTTGTGAACTCTATGATAACTAGATTGTTGAACCTTAGATGTCTTGGCCCAAAACGTTCATTGATCTTCACATGGAAGACACCTATGTCCAATTAATTTAAAGGAAGATGAGGCATCTATGGCCAATAAGTTGAATGAGTCTAGCACTCTTTTTAGCTAGTTTTCAACTTAGTTTTGATGACTCTATCAAAGCCATGTTTTTTCTTGTTACTTTATGTTAAATTTGGGATACATTTAGGACAACTATAAGCAATTTGGTAACTAGAAGTGGTTTGACTATTGCAAATGTTGAGAGCAACTTGCTCACACTACTTTTGTAAAAAAGGACTATTTTTGGGCAAAATGCTCAATCATTTCACATGCATTAAGGAGAGCCCTCTCAATGCATGGGGGAGATTGTACACAATCTTCTGTTGTGCACTCTCTTTGGCTTTTTCTATGCTTCATGCTTTCTTGTGTATTTCTTCTCAAATTTTCATATTGAAGTTTTAAGCTATGGTGAGGGGTCCCAATATAAGATCTTTGCAATATCCATAGCACTGTAGACTATTTTGACTAGTAGTAAGTGTGCAGCTTTTGTAAGCAATCCACTACCACCATGACGGAGTTAGACCCATTCCTTTTCTTTAGTAACCTTGTAAATAAATTCAATACATATACATTCCCATTTCATACTAGCAATATCTAAAATTTTCCTAGTATCTAGCATTCTCAACTTTGATTTGTTGTTGATAAGTCATACATTTAATGATATAATTGAGACCATCTCTCTTTTTCCCTAGCCAAAATAATATTTTCATTAAAGTAACAAGGGTTTTTTAAAATTAACAATGACTTGCTATGGGAATCTCATTTTCTTATTTAAAGATTTTCATTCTCAATTTTATTGTTGCCAATAGGATGTCTACCTTTATAATAAAGGCACCCTTCTTCCATTCAATATGACTAGCTTAGATTAATGTGATCCCTTTATTCCTAAATAGTCTTTGGGATGAGTTCAAATGATCTATCCTCAACTATGCTTTTTGTTGACTTCTTCCAAGATGGGGGGCTATATGGTCAAAAAGTGGAAATAAGAGAAGCTTCCATATAGAAGGCATCGACAATTATATTATGTTTCCTAGGTTCATAGATTATTTGGAAATCATGCTCATGTGAAGTTTCCATCCATCTTATTTGTCTCATGTAGAATGGATTGCATGAACACCATTTGAGGCTTTGATGATCTATGCTTAGTTGGAAAGGCTTGCCTAAAAAGAGAGTGTCACCAAAGCTTCAAGGCATGAGCTATAGCTAGTAATTCCAACTCATAAATATGATAATTTTTCACATGATATTAGAGCTTTGTTGAGTGAAAGGTAATTGATTTTATTTATTGAGAAAGTGTAGCTTTGATTGCTTGATCACTAGCATCAATGGTGGATGGCGAAGGGTTTAGAGAAGTTGGTAACTTCATTGCCACTATTGAAGTAATTGTATTTTGAGCTCTTCAAAAGTTTTTTGGACAATCATTTTTCAAATCTAAGGATTTATCCTTGTTTAAGAGGATAGCCAAGGGATTGGAAATTCTAACATAATCATAGATAAGAGTACGATATTGTTTTGTTAGACCTACAAGTCCTTGTACTTCTTTGATATTCTTAGGAATTGGCCCACTTAAAATAGCTTCAAACTTGTTGATCTGTCCTTCTCAAATAGTAAATCACAAGTATTCTAGTCTATTAGTGAAGAAAATACGCTTTGTTCTTTTGGCATATCATTGATATGTTTCAAGGATATTGAGAACTATCCCTACATGACTATCATAATTCACATTACTTTTCAAATATACCATAATTCTTTGATAAAAATTACTAGGGTAAAGGCCAATACCTTAAGGTAGAGTAGGTATCTCATATATATGTATACACTATACTATTTATATATAACTAGAGATAATAGAAAATCAGGATATCTAGTACACCCACAAAAACTTCTATATGATGTATGTATGTGCATGTGCGCATGTGTGCATGTGTGTCTATCTCTATCTCTATCTTAGTTGGAAACACTTGCATGCAGTAATGCACAAGCATCAATGCATGAGCCATAGCTAGTAATTAGGATAATTTTTCTCATGAGGTTAGATCTTTCTTGACTCAAAAGTAATTGGTCCTCAAACTGCGCTTCCTTCTTGAGGAAGTATGACTCCAATTTCTTGATCACTAGCATTATTGGTGACCATAAAGGATTTGGAGACGTTTGGTCACTTCAATGCCACTATTAAAGAAACTACTACTTTGAAATTTTGAAAAGTTGTTTGGCAGTCATTTGTCCAATTAAAGGGTGTATCATTGTGTACTAAAAGTTATCAAGGGATTGGCAATTCTAACTAATCACAAATAAGAGTGTGATACCATCTTGTTAGACCTTGAAATCCTTGTCTTCTTTGACAATCATAACAATTTGCTAGCTTACTACCTCTTTAACCTTGTTTAGTAAGGTAGCGATCTCTTCTTCTCAAACATCAAAACAACCTAAGTATACTAGATATTCATGAAGAAAATACACTTTGTCCTTTTGGAATATAGCCACTGTGATTGAAGCATATTGAGAATTATCCTTAGATGACTATCATGCTCCTCATTAGTCTTAAAATATACCAAAACATCAACAACAAATTAGTGTGGTAAATGCCAAAGACCTATGGCAAACCAAGTATCCTGTACATATGTGAGACATAAGTGTACATTGTACCACTTGTATATAAATGAAGATAATAGAAAATAAGGGTATCCAATACCAAAAAAACCTTCTATGTGCTCTCTCTCTCTCTCTCTCTCTCTCTCTCTCTCTCTCTCTCTCTCTCTCTCTCTCACTCACACACTCTCACTCACTCACACACACACACACACACACACACACAACCTTCTATGTGCTCTCTCTCTCTCTCTCTCTCTCTCTCTCTCTCTCTCTCTCTCTCTCTCTCTCTCTCTCTCTCTCTCTCTCTCTCTCTCTCTCTCTCTCTCTCTCTCTCTCTCTCTCTCTCTCTCTCTCTCTCTCTCTCTCTCTCTCTCTCTCTCTCTCAATCCCTTGCATGTGGATCCTTGTGCTATTGATATTAGAGGTTCATCCTTGAGGTGCTTGGATTGGAATGTGGAGTGCAAAGAGTCAAGGTCAATCGCAAGATTGGTTCCTGCTACCCAACTTTAAAAGATGTAAAAACTGAGAAATAATCCCCCCAATTTTAATAAAGCAAATGCTTGGATTGATTGATCCATTGAAGCTCAATTTGGGAGCTCCCATAGCCCAAAATTAGCAATCCTTCAAAAACCATTAAAGGCTAAAATCGTTGGATGGTTGGAGAAGAAATCCTTTATATGAATTTGATAGAAGTAATAAACCAGCCTCCTTAAATAGAGGTCCTACTTAAACAAGGGGTCATCTTGTTGCAAAAACCTTGTTTGTTTGAGGAGCACATTTGCAGCTTTTGCATTAAAGTAGGGAGGTAGCTTACACATGTGAACAACGAGAAGAGGAGTTGTTGATCACTTGCTTGTTGGTTCATAAGGCTTATGAGATGCCAAAAAATTTTTGAGGACAAGTGAATGTTGTCAAATTGATTGAACTCCATGAGTCTATACTCCAAACTTGCATAAAATTCAAGTCTAGCCAGTGAAACTAGGAAACCTATTGAATATAAAAGCTCCTTCATTAAAGCTTTTGATTAAGATTATAAAAAATTAGCTAAAGAAAACCCCTTTTAGTACTATGAGTTACCTAAATTGGTTTACTTAATATCCTTTTCAATTGCCTTTTCTTGAATTGGTTAATGTGGATATTTGCTCACATCAAATAAATTGGGTAATTGGAAGCCAGTTTCACATTGGATAAGTTGAGAACTATTTATATGTAAGTTGAATTCACACTATTGTGTTGTCCAAACTAGATAAATTGAACCACTTGGACAAAAAATGTTGTATTTACATTATATGTGATTGAATTGGCTATTTTTGAGGTACTTCAAAGAAGTGCTTCCACACTGTGCAAAATCCAAATAGGTTATCTTAGTGAATTGGTTCAATTGGTTTGTGCTCACATTGTAAGGAGGAAAACTACAAATTTTGAAGGCCTAAAGGATTGTCTTTATGCAAATTTTTCCTAGATTTTTTTTCAATGTATTTCCCAATTAAAATGGCCTCCAAGCTAAGTGTTTGGAAAATTTTTGGTAGTGAAAATTCTCAAGGGTTCACTATATGTAAACCCTCTATATCATGAGCATTTAAAGGATATTAAAAAATACCCTTACCTTACATGTCGTAAGGTAATAAAATGACCCTTTTCCTTTAACAAACATATGGATTTTTTTCAAATTGTAATTAAAAATAAATTCTATAAATATAGTCATGTAGTTTTTACTAAATAAAATAATAATTGTGTTGATCGCATGTGGTACACTTAGATGTTTTGAGGTGTCCCCCCAAGGAAAATCAGATTACTTGGCATGGTATTTTCCATTGTTGGCCATTATAGTTGGCGTTTGAGTTGTAGTATTGTTATTCTTTTTGTTGGTGCATTTGGCATTATTTGTTTTTTTCTTGGTTTGCATTCATAACAGGTGTAATGGGTTGATTGTCTTCTTCTTAGAATTCATTTTTCAGCATTGAGAAGTAAGATTGCAATAACTTCTCCTATAGAAGGAGTAGATTTACCATGTTTTGCTATAGAAGAAGTATGTTAAGCCTATGAAATGCAAATATTTGAAGCCTAGAGACATGGATAAGGATGATTAAGAGGACTTGGATATACTTGCATTCTCTACCATCATGTTCACACTCTCTAAATGTGAGCGTACTTTAATGTGAAGGACACAAATGGTGGTTCTTATGGTGCATGGAAAAAGATTTGTGAACTCTATGATTGCCAAAGTGTAGCACCTTAGATGTATTGGCAAAAAAGATGGAAGACATCTATGTCCAATTAGTTGAATGGAAGAGGAGACATCTATTTCCAGTAAGTTGAATTAGTCCAACACCCTTTTAAGCCATCTTTCAACTCAAAATATTGCTTTTGAAAACTCTATCAAAGCCATAGTTTTGCTTCTTACTTTGTTGAAGTTGGGATACCTTTAGGACAACTATAAGAAATTCAATACCTAGAAGTGGTTTGATTAATGCAGATATTGAGATCAACTTGGCTATTTAGGAGATCAAAATGAAGACCACTATAGGATACCAAAAATTATAGTGGACTTATGATAAGCGGGAGGTCTAATGTGAGGGAGAAGTCTCATAGAGACAAGTCTAGGAGCAAGTGTCACACATGTAAGGATATAATGTGTTTCCATTGTGGTCAAAAGGATCACATCAAGAAAGATTTCTTAAGATGGAAGAACAAAGGTAAAAGCATTCAAAAGACTAATAATGAAGACAAAAACAAAGAGAAATCTATGGCAAAGATAGAGGATGTGAACCTTGTTTGTAGTAATAGTGATGATGGCGACGTGTTTTATGTTTCTACACTTGGTGATGCTTTTCTACTTGCCACTACCAATGGCATGTATTAGGATTGGATCATTGACTTAAGTGCATCCTTTTATGGTAGTCCACATATGGAGTGGTTCATATTGTATGATGTATGTAGGAAAACATTTTTTATTGGTAATGACTATATATGTGGCATTTATCAAGGGAAATATGGACATAAATGGGCCCTTTATCTTAATGAGTTAATGACTTTTCTAATTACATGAGGTTCGAGGTGGACCAATAGGAGAGTGGATGGTGTCCACATTTTATCCACTTCCTTTTCCCTTGGGACTACCACTTAGAGGATTGTCCTCTAATATCCCATTTTCCCTGCTTCCCCTTCCCCCCTAAAATTTTACCACTCCCATGTTAGGTAGGTGCCACTTGTTAAAAGAAGCATTTTTTGGTGTCTTTCTACATGAAATGCTTCCAATTTGGTCATTCTCTTACCTCCACTCCACCAATATTCTTATCTAATCCCTTATTCTATGCTCACATAGCCTAGCCACATAGTGATCAATATCTTCTACATAACCCCTAGCTTCTTCCTTTCTTCCATCTCCCTTTCTACCACTATTTTAAAGTATTGTTACTTGCATGGCTCTCCTTCGAAGTAGAATTCTTCTCAAATCCATTCTAATGGCCTCTAGATGTGAGCAAAAGAAAACTTGTGATTCCATCTCTACTATCCATGTACTAAATACAAAGGATGAGCATGGCAAATGGGAATGATCAATGTTTGAGAAGGATTCATGGGTTTACATGCAACCTTAAGCAATTGGGTCTCATCGAGTTCTTGTGTAGAGTATTACAAAATCATTAGAAGGGTAGACTACTTGGGTTTTGAGAGGCTTGAGATGATGGTCTCATTGCATTGGTTTAGCATGTATATGATGGTGTGAGAGACTTGAAACTACTGCTTGGGACTACTCGAAAAGCCTTTACCACACATTGTTTCATATTCTTAATTTCCTGTTTGCTGTTGAGGTTTTCATTATTCTCTCTTATCAAACATTTTCCCTTCAAATATTTTTGAGGTCATCCTTTGAGAAGCTTAACTAGGACATACAAAGCTCTACATGTAGATGTGGTTGAGATAATGATGATTCGAAAGTCATTGCAATATCTTCTAGTTCACAATATTTTCTTCTATAAATTCATGTATATAATGCCTACATCAATTAATTTGTAAGGTTCCCTTGGATTACTTCCTTGTCCATCTCTCCATTCTTTGGAATGGCCCATTTTGGATGAGTAATCACTTTAGACATTCAAGTTGAAGATTGTAGATGCCATTCATAGTTTGCTGAAATTTGGGAGAGCTTCAAGATCAATGGGCCTTTCATGGATTGTGCCAATTCATATTTTTTCTTATATCCTCAAAACCACTAATATACATCATTGTCCCTCCATGTTGATCTGGAAGAATATAAGTGAGATTTCTTTGATTCCAACTTTGAAGAAGGATGGGATGAGGTGGGCAAGGTGCACAAATGTGACATCTTTTTCTGTAGAGTTGTGTTCCTAGTGTTACATTTCATAACTTGATTGCACCTTCATCATTATGTGTGCACTTGTGTTATCAATACTTCATGAAGAAGGTGGGCCAACAGACTCCATTGGAGTCCACAAAAGACATGGGAAAATTCTTTGATATTCAAATTCATATGCTAGGTGGAACACTTGAGCTAGTCATAGCGAGAGATTTTTGGAGCTTGCTTAATCTCTGTAGAAGCATCTCATACTAATGAGAAGTGTAAGTACGGAGAGCTTTAGTTTCAAATTGGTGATAGGAAGGTGAGCTTGCTTAATATTATTGTTTTTATTTATGTTGGAACAATTATATTTTGAAACTTAATTAAATATTTTTTCTTTTTTAGATGGGCAAAATAATAGAGAAGAACTACATGGCATCAAGTTCTTAGCAACAAGTCAAAATTCATCTGGCATTAGATGACGTATTAAAAATTCATGAAGAATACATTAATGATTTTTTATTTTTTAAAATTCTTATATGCATTTTTTATTAGTTAAATTTTATTATTTGAACTATTTTGTAATTTGATCTATATGCTTTTCAAAATTCTATTTTTACACAATTTTTATGGATCTTTAAATTTTGTAAAAAGTATATCACCTATATAAACTAATAACTAGCCCTTTTTTTCACTTTTTGACTCCCCAAGCACCCCTTGCACTTGCCTCCTATCCCCTCTCTTAATGGATTGTGATTTTGTAGAATTTATGCAATTTCTCCAAGGCATAGAGCTTGCAGGGAAATTAGACATATACCACATCTTTTTTCCCAATGTTTAATATATTACAATACCATCTTGTGGCATGCCCAAGATTGCAATATCCTATCCAATGCATGAATACCTATCTTTGAGAGTATGATGTCGCCTTTAAGGATTCCAATGAGGATTGGGTGCTGTGCAATCTCCTCGAGTACATCAACAAATAAAATGACATTCTTTCCCAAACAAGTAGGCCATTTTTGTGAAAATCTCATCCTCGCCTACTTTAAGAAGCTTATCCCTATGGTAGTTAGGATATAGGAATTAGAATCAATTAGGTTGGCACTGAATTTCTCTCTTTGGACTAACATCTTTTTGTTTATACTCAATAAAGATGAGGGCCTCCCTCCAATTATAGTTAGTGTTGAAAAGCAAACCGTGGGAGGGTTGTTGAAAGATGCCCATGACCCACATCCTTTACCATTGAATAAGGAAAATGAAGAAGCTAAGGTTGTAGAAGAGGAAAATATCTAGACCTTATTATCAATATAGCTATAGTCACCATTGAGGCTAGCATAGGGAGTGGCTCGGGTGAATTCTTGGGCATCTCATCTATGATTGATGCAGATTGCTGCATTGATAGCATGGCTAAAGTCTTCATCAATGACATTGGAATTTGCATTTCTCCACAATGTGAATACATTTTTTGGAGAGAGGGAGAATGAGACATTTTCAATTTTGGCAATCACTAATGAAGTTTCCCTAGTGTCAAAGGATTTGCCCATGGAGTATAACAACCCATTGTTTGAAGACATGGAAGACACAATTGTGGCTCTTATAGATGCCATCCACTCAATGGATCACAATGTAGTCTGCAAGAGTTAAAAGCAATGCAAACTATCTTGGTGGTAGGCCAAATACCCTTGCAACATGAAGAGTAGCAAGCCCTTCCAATTGATGGAATCTAAAATTTGACCAAACCCGGAGAGGTTGCTATTGTCAATGCCACTACAAGATGTAGGCCTTATATCGACGTTAAAAGCGATGAAAATGTTAATAAAGAAATTTGCCCCCGTCGTCACAAGAAGTGTCGTTATTGGCGATGCCATAGAATAGTCCGTATTAGCATCGTTATTAGCGTCACTATTTGCATCGGTATCAGCGTCACAAATGCGACACTGATATCGATGCAAATAATGACGTTGATAATGACACTTTGCGATGCTAATAATGATGCATGCAGTAAATTTGCGATGCTAATAGCGACGGTAACATGGAAAAAAAAGCAATATGTGCTTTATTTGGGCCATACAAAATAGTTTCTGCAATGTTACAATGCTCGTGTAAATAAAGGCAAAGTGTACTTAAATCATAACACTAATACATGAAATAAATACATGATCATGTAATGAAAGCGATTGGTACAATCATGGCAAGATATCACTACTACATAGAAAATGTCTACACAGATCATGTGACCAAAAAAGAAGGGTGTGTGAGCTCCAGGGATCCAAGGGCCAGCTATAGATCATCGTTGTAATGAAAGAGACCTAACTATCCTAACTAAGGGGAAGGGGAGAGAGAAGAACTACAAGAGAAGAGGGAGAGGAGAGAGAAAGGCAAGAAGAAGAGAGAGAAAGAGGGAAAAAGGAAGAAGAAGAAGAGGAAGGAGAAGAAGCCATGGAAGCTTGAGAAGGTGAAAAGAGAGTTTCTTGATAATTTTTGTGATGCCTCAAAATACCCTCTTACACCTTATATACCGTCAGTGTGACTGGTATGTTCCCGTGATCCCCATTCATTACAAACCATCCCGTCTCATAAAGTTTTTGTCACAAAAACAAGGGATGTGGTCATGTCCTGTAAGGGTGTGTTGTAGGAAATCAGCCAATAACTTTGTGTGAGATACTCCAAATGGGACAATTGAGGTGTCCTTATGGAGCCCATGAGATGTACTTTCAGCCCATGTGGGTGGGGAGGGGCTGCAATTAGGTCAGGACCAAAATTGTTACAAAATAGAGGGCTGTCCAAGAATTACTAGTGTGCTGTCCCAGATAGTATGGCTGGAGAAAAACAGCCATAACTTCCTCTAGGGAACTCCGATCGGGGCAAGTAAGGTATTGACACAGAGCCCTTGAGGTGTACTTTCAGTCCATGTATGGGGGATGGGGCTGAAAATGGACTAGGACCAAAACTGGTGCAAAACAGGTGGCTGTCCACATGTAGATTGCAACCCAAAACATGTGTCATGGTTAAGTTCCAGCCAATACGGCCTCCTTGAGGTGTGAAAATTCATCCAAGATAGATGCTAGGCGCCAAGAGGCTTCCTCTATTGGTAGGCCTTGCCATTTGATCAGGTATGTTGCCCAATGACCGCTTCAGGAATATATTGGATAAGGCCCTCCTCATCTATGGGTGGTAGCTCCTCTACATGATCTTTGGGAGTGCCAATGAAAGGTTTCAATTGGCTCACATTGAAGACATCATGGATCTTAGTAGTGGGAGGAAGTTGGAGATGGTAAGGCAAGTCCCCGACCTTCTTAATGATTTTGTAGGGCCCATAGTAACGGCGTGCCAACTTGTTGCAAGAACCATCCTTTAGTGTAGCATAAGGGACTTGGGGACCTTGAGGAGTACCAATTCACCCTCTTGAAAGTTAAGGGGTCTTCTTTTTGCATCAACATGGAGCTTCACGTGCTCTTGAGCCCTTTTAAGGTTTACCTTGCTTTGTTGAAGTAAAGCTTGCATGGGGTCCAACTCTTCTTTTCCAAGGGGGTTGAGCTTTTCATTGAAGATCACGGTAGGAAGGGGCACCCGATAACCATACAATGCTTTGAAGGGAGAGACTCCAATGCTCGAATGAGTGGAGTTGTTGTAAGAAAATTCAGCCAAGTGCAGCCATACATCCCAAGAATTCTGCACCATGACAAAAATGTCGCAAATAGGTTTCAAGCCACTTATTGATTCGCTCGGTCTGCCCATCCATTTGGGGATGATAGGTTGTAGACGGAGCCAATTTGGTCCCCATGGAGCTGAAAATTGCCTGCCAAAACTGACTCATAAATTTGGTGTCACGGTCATGTACTATGACGTGGGGTAAGCCATGCAACTTAAAAACATGCTCCATAAACTGAATGGCAACTTGAGATGCTGCAAACTGAGATTTTGTAGGGATGAAATGGGCTGCTTTAGTGAGTCGGTCAACTACCACATAGATGCTATCCCAACCTTTCTTGGTTGTAGGTAAACCAGTGATGAAATCCATGGTAATGTGGGTCCATTTTCCTTCGGGGATAGGTAAGAGCCGCAACAATCCACCCGGTTTAAGAGTGCTATCTTTATTTTGTTGACAAGGCACACATCTAGACAGAAAGTCTTTAACATCCCACCATAGGCCTTTCCAATGGAAGCTTTTTGAGTCTCGGTCATATGTTTTGAAGACCCCTAAGTAACCAGCAATCGGTGAAGAATGCATCTCTTCAAGGATCCTTTGGGTGAAAGGAGAGGTATGGGGAATCACAATATAGCCATGGATCCAAATGAGGCCATTGTGGAGCTGATATTGGGAGTTGTCATCCATGACACCTTGTTGTAATTTCTGAAAAAGAAGGCTGAATTTAGCATCAAGCAAGTATGCCTCTTGGAGCTCTTCAATCCAATCATGGTGGAGTTTAGTGATGGATAAAACCTTGCATGCCCACATGCGAGAGAGTGCATCAGCCCCACTACATTGTCCTTGCCACGGGTGTGGGTAATCTCAAAGTCATAGTTTTGTAGGGTAGCCACCCATCTACGTTGTTTGGGAGTGAGGTTGGGCTGAGTCAAGAAGTATTTGAGCACACGGTGGTCACTTTTCACCTTAAATCTATTGCCATACAAGTAGTGATGCCACTTTTTGATAGCATGAATGACTGCCAACATCTCTTGATCATAGACATGCAAATCTCTCTCTTTATCATCCAATTTCCGGCTCTCAAATGCTATTACCTCGTGTTCTTGCAGCAAGATTGCACCAATACCCCGTCCACTAGCATCACACTAGATGGTAAAATCCTTTGAAAAGTCGGGGCACACGAGGATGGGGGCTGAAGTAAGCAAGTCTTTCAGCTTGCTGAAAACTGCAGTTAGCCAATTCATCCCATAGGAAAGCCTCTTTTTTCAGCCTGTCTATTAACGGGGCTGCAATTGTGTCCCAAGTACTCAACCTCTGTTTGCATGAAGTCACACTTGCTTTCTTTGGAAAATAGCCAGTGCTCTATTAGTACATCAAGAATTTGCCTAATATGCTTCAGATGCTCATGCAGTGACTTACTGTAAATGAGTATATCATCAAAGAATACCAACACAAACTGGAAAAGCCATGGCTACAATATTTTGTTCATTAAGCTCTGAAACGTGGCGGGTGCATTAGTGAGCCCAAATGGCATGACAAGGAAATGGTACAAGCCACGGTCAGTCCGAAAGGCTGTTTTGACTTCATCACCCACCTTCATTCTGATTTGGTAGTAACCGGATTGCAAATCAATCTTGGTGGAGTAGCATGCTCCCTTGAGTTCATCAAGCAAGTCATCAATTCGAGGGATGGGGTATCTATTTTTGACGGTGTTCTTATTGAGATCACGGTAGTCAATGCACAACCGGAAGGATCCATCCTTTTTCTTAACCAATAGAATTGGGGAGGCATAAGGGGAAGAGCTAGGCTCTATGAATCCCATTTCAGTGAGCTCCTTGACTTGCTTTGCTACTTCTTCTTAGAGAGTCGATATGGAGGTTTATTGATGGGCTTGGCATGGGGCTCCAAGTCAATCGGGTGATCCACGGATCTCTGAGGGGGAAGGGTAGTAAGGGGCTGAAATAGGTCCTCATATTCAGCCAAAAGCGCTTTTAGTGCTGCATTTTGCTTCCCCAAGATGTGTTGGTCATCATTATCCTTATGCAAATGCAAATTGCAGATCTTGTCTTGCTGTTATAAGCTGAAAATCTGCAATTTCTTTGATTTCCTCCAAGTGTACAAGCTGCCCATGCATTACAAACTCCATATACAGCTGAGAGAAGTCCATGGAGATTTTTTCCAAGTGTTGAAGCCAATCACATCCCAAAACAACATCCACGGGGCCCATATTAAGGGTAATTAAGTCCACCTTTGCTGTGTAATTTTCGGCCAGCATAAGAGACACTTGTGTGCATACATGGGAGCTCACTTCCTCATTTCCATTGGCCACTTGAACCCGAAGAGGTTGCTGTAATTCAGTGGGAACACATGTCAAATAGCCAAGAGTATTTATTCACAAAACTATGCGTTCTGCCACTATCTATGAGAATGTATATACTCTTGCCATCAATGTTACCATTTACTCGTAGGGTGTTCGGGCTCCTAGAGCCGGTCCATGCATCCATGGAGATTGAGCAAGCTGATATAGTGGTGAATGAGAGGTGCCAAGGGTCATTCCCAATCATGTCATCAATGGGGTAGCCACCGGGGTCAAAAGGGAACCCGTTCGATGAGTCATAAAACTGATCGGTATCAAGTCCTCTTCATATTCAGCATTTTCAGCAAGTGTCATCATGGGAGAGTTGTCATGCAAGTCCTCTTCTAACTTATCACTATCTTCTAGCGCATACATGCTATTAAACTTGACAATGGCGTTCTTAAAGGGGCATTTGGATGCATGATCAATCGTGTACTTATCCCCACATTTAAAGCACAAGCCTTTAGCTTTTCGATCCTTGACAACTTTAGGAGGAATGAATTTTTGACCATTAGGACTAAAGCCATTCCATGTCTTATTTTCAGCATACTTTGGGTCACTTTTGGAGGGTGGTGCTGTCCCAAAACTGCCATATTTCCTTTCAGCAATTAAAGTGGGGTAAGTAGGGATTTTGGGGCTGCCATTCCCTACATTGTTGGTGCGATAATTACTAGCATATGGGGGTTACCTGATAGGGTATCTTTGCTATCCTGCAATGGGCCGCATGCCCTCATTGCGACGGTATTTCCGACCATATCGTTCAGCCAATTCTATGGCTGCAAATAGGGTGGTTGGCTTTTGAGCCATTACATCAACTGAGAGATGCGCATCTAGCCCATAAATGTATTTATGTAATTTGGCCTCATCACTGGACTGCCTCAACATACATGGATAGGTTCATAAATTGGTTGGTGTACTCCCTCACGGTGAGATTTCGTTGATTGCCTCAACATACATGGATAGGTTCATAAATTGGTTGGTGTACTCCCTCATGGTGAAATTTGGCCATAAATGTATTTATGCAATTTGGCCTCATCACTGACTGCCTCAACATACATGGATAGGTTCATAAATTGGTTGGTGTACTCCCTCAAGGTGAGATGCACATCTAGCCCATAAATGTATTTATGCAATTTGGCCTCATCACTGATTGCCTCAACATACATGGATAGGTTCATAAATTGGTTGGTGTACTCCCTTACGGTGAGATTTCGCTAATCAAACTGATACCATTGCCTAGCCAAGCATTCTTTTTCCACCGGGGAGACAAAAACTTAGATCATATGCATCTTGAACTCTTCCCAATCACGAAATTGCTGATTTTCTCTTTGAACGAATCTCCACCATGTGTGGGAAAAACCTTCTAAGTGAAGGGAGGCAAAAATAATCTTCGCCTCATTGGTACGTGGGTAGATGAGAAAATTGGCTTTCAATTTAGAGGTCCATTCCTCTAGTTCAGCTGGGTATGAGGACTGCCCATTGAATTTAGTAAACATAATCTTGTCATGTAGCTCATTTGGGCCTTGTTGCCCATGAATGCCATGTGCTACATGCTGCCCTTGCATTACATGAGGACCAAATTGCCCATTAGGACCTTGCTGTCCAAAATGTCCATGCTGCCCATTACCATATGCATGCTGCACATTGCCATATGCATGATATCCATTGCCATATGCATGCTGCCCATTGCCATGTGCATGCTGCTCATGTACTCTATGCATTCCATGCTGCCCAAGATTTGCATTGGAGCCATTCCCCTGAGTGTGCAAATAGCTTCCATTATGGGGGAGTTGGGGTGCCAAGGATGGGCTTGAAGGATTCGTAACAAGGGAGGGAAGGAGGGGTTCATCATGTCGGGTGGAAGGCTCACCCATCTCATAAGTGCTATGGGGAATGCCATGGGTACCACCGAGACCTTGTGGGCTACGCCCGGTCTCCAAGGGGGGAGGGCGATTAGCCTCACGAGGAGGGACATACTCATTGGGTGGTTCGAGGGGAGACAATGGCAGGGATGAGGGCGCCCATGCACTCTCTGAGTAATTCCATCTTGGCCATCATCTCGGAATGACAGTGATCCTGGCGGGTTTCCATCTCCTTGTGGCATTGCTCCATCTCTCGATGTCGTTCAGCATGATGGGTCTCATGTTGGGATAAGGTTTAGTTGAGCATAGATAAGCGGTCTATCTCGGGGGCACCCTCTTCAAACATGTCTTCACAATCCTCCTGGGCTGAGCTAGGATCGTTCATTGAGGCATAAGAGTCCCTTATTTCACGTTGAAAGTCCTCCTGGGCCTTTGCTTTAACCTTGTGGCCTGCCATCCCAAGTACAGTCCACTAGACCCCTTGTTACAGAAATGATGATATCTTGAGCTAGAAAGCTCCAATCACCAAAATTTTTTATTCAAATGAAAGCCCTCAATCCCCTCTACAAGGGTATGTAAAAATATCTCTAATAGTAAATGAACAGGGCTTTGGTGTAATCACTTTTTGTGGGCTGACTGTGTAGGACTGTTGCCTATCCCACAGTACCTCTGGGCACAAAACTGAGTGTATTTCCCAAACCGTAGGGTGGAATGGGGAGATTTTTAGTTCAGATCAAAGGGGAGAATGCCCTCTTCGAATCAAGATATAGGGCCCATACTCAATTACACAAGAAGGCTTTGCTGTAATCAACTTTTGCGGGCTGACTGTGTAGGACTGTTGCTTGTCCCATAGTACCTCTGAGCACAAAACTGAGCATATCTCCCAAATTGTAGGGCAAAATGGGGAGGTTTTTAGTTCAGATCAAAGGGGAGGATGCCCTCTTCAAATTGAGCTATAGAGCCCATACTCAATCACACAAGAAGGCTTTGCTGTAATCAAATTTTGCGGGCTGATTGTGTAGGACTGACTTTGCAATACTCTGCAAAGACTCCCTCAAGGAGCATACCTTATCCCAATGGTGAGGGTCTTATCCCAGACATCCAGGGCATCAACGGTGGTCCTTAATGCCACATGGAGCCATACATCCTTTGCATCCATAGTTCTATTGCTGAGACCATTTGCATGATTGCATACCCTACCCTTCTTGCATGCATGCACCATACATTTCCAAGTGATTCATGACATTACCAATGCATGTAGGGGGGTGTAGACTCAAATGATCAGAGCTTGGGCTATTCCATCAAATATACCTGCACTTGCAATAATTCTTTGGGCTCCGGATCATTGAGAGGTGAACAAAGTTCCCCTCGGGCTGGGTTGTGCACCCCTTCAGGGTCTTTGATGGCAAGGGGGGTTACCCCTCTTTTGTCTTGCCACCTTGCCTGGCATCGGGATTTTCCTCACTTGAAATATACATGGCAGGAATTTATTATTAAGCAACCAGCATGATATGCATTTACAAATTGAAGATTGGGCTTTTCATGATATGCATGATCAATAAGGAAATGGGATTGGGAAGGGGATTACCTCTGCAATTCAATGACTCACTGATTGCATGGCTTACCCTTCTTACAATTTTTATCAATAGGAATCAAACAAGAGCACGATTAAGGATTAGAGTAAAATCTTGATCAATGGGAAAGAGATTGAAGATTATCTAGCTATGCATGCATTCCCAGGGTGTGGACTGAGGTGGGAATCCCATTGGCAATCATTGACCCAAGCATTTCTTCCATCTCTCTCATCAAGTGGCTGAGCTCAACAATTGGATGTAAAAGAGAGAGGAAGAACTGATTGACATACCTTGTTCAAGCCTGGGGAAGAGTTAATGGCTGCCTCCTTCAAGAGCTCTGTGGTTGCCCCTCTTCTTGCTGCCCAAGGTTATATGGGGGTCTTCAATGTTGTATATCTTCACTTGTTGAAGCTTGTGGCTACTCCCAAGGCTCCTGGGAAGAGTAAATTGAAGGGGATTCAGAGTGTTATGAGGTGGGTCGAAGGTTCAATGGCTGCCATGGCTGCTGCCCACATTAGGGTTTGAGGAGCTGCCAAGAACTGATGGGGGGAGGGGGGTCAATACCCATGTTCAATCTTGTCCAGGGTGTGCTAAAACTCAGGAGTGAGGCAAGGGAGGATTGGGGCTGAGCTGGAGTAGAGGGAGAAGGCCAGAAAGATCAGCGCAAAATGCTTTGTGATTTTCGGGCTCCAGACAAGGTAGGCCAGGCTTTATGCTGCTCTAGATGTTTCTCAAGTTGAAGGGGAAGCACTGGGACCAAACATTCTTGCTGAGGAAGAGGGGGAAGCAAGATTTCTGAGGTTCTTGGGCTAGAGGTTCCATGGCAGCTTGGAGGAACGAGGAGAGAGAAGGTCTTCTTGAAAAGTAACTGAGATTTTGGTCTTCTCTAACTGTGCTACACTCCTTTTTGCCCAAAACCTCAAGAAACTTACATGAAAATTAGTGACGACCTGTCAAATTTGTATGCCCGCCTCCAGATGTGTCCATGGTTCTTGGGAAAGCTCCAAGAAAGGTTGCCATAGTCTTCAAGAGGGCTGACAGCCTGCCTGAGTACTCCTGTGTACCTATGAGAGAGATGTAACTGGAGTTTTCTAACTGTGGAAAACTGTGAGAGCCCTAAATCTATGGGAAAAGAGAAGGATCAAGGACAAAGCTCTGATACCACTTGTAATGAAAGAGACCTAATTGTCCTAACTAAGGGGAAGGGGAGAGAGGACTGTAGGAGAAGAGGGAGAGGAGAGAGAAAGGCAAGAAGAAGAGAGAGAAAGAGGGAAAAAGGAAGAAGAAGGAGAGGAAGGAGAAGAAGCCATGGAAGCTTGAGAAGGTGAAAAGAGAGTTTCTTGATAATTTCTGTGATACCTCAAAATATCCTCTTACACCTTATATACCATCAGTGTGACTGGTATGTTCTCATGCCATGTTCCTGTGATCCCCGTTCATTACAATCACCATCCAAACCTCGTCCCACCACAAAGGAGCATCAAATGGACTCTGCAAAAAAAGAAACAACTACACATTAGTCCACTATACAATAATGCATTCTAATTAAACATGGTAACTATGGACAAGAAATATGAGTGACTTACAGGGCCGTTGCGTCCATATAATCAATCGATCAATGCAGTGAGACCGTGCCTCTTTGCATATCGAGTCTCAAGGCCGATCGGATCGCGATTTGTAATGGAGTGCTGCAAAGGAAACAAAATATAACTGTTACAAACACGATTGTCAGTACAAAGGATATTGCAAAAAAATAAGCAAGTAAAACAAAAGAAAAACTTACAAAGTATGTCATGTGGCTGCCACTCCCAAGATGATGGACCACTCTGGCCTTTAGTCGTGCCCTCACTACCTCGTGCTGCTATCTCCAATGTCATGGAGAATCTATAGCCTCCTCCCTGAGTCGGCGCCAATCGTCCGCATCTAGCCATTCTGGCTTTGCAGCCCCACTCTTGAGTGCCTTGCATGCATTTGATTGTCTGTGTGACATATATGCATGCATGCACTCCATCATTCAGCCTGTAGAAGACCTATCTGATGCGGCTGATACCGGAAACTCCTCATGCAAGGATGCTACTATGTAGTCCTTGCTCCCCTCTGGTACATTTTTCCAATGATCCAAGACATTGTGCCAAAAAACAGGTGTGACAAATCCCAAAGGTGACGCAACTCTGGCAGAACGACGAGATGGATACACCGCATCCGTACCTCCATAGCAACCACCTGAGCCACGCTCTCTGGAACCGCCATGAGAGCGAGGAGTAGCTACCTGTATCTCAAGCTGACTGTAGGCTCACTGCATCTGGATCTCTGCAGCATCCCCTTGAAGCACTCCCTCCATCTGGCCCAAGTCTGGAGCGTTGACCTTGTTTGCTCGAAACTGAAGCACTAGATCGCGCAGAAGTAGATCTAATAGAGTCGCCTGACGGTGTTCGAGACAGCTCCTGGTCTACCATGTCTCTGAATCTCACCATCTAATTTGGAGACATATGCATGAAGATCTCCTGCAGCTCCTCATCGCTCATCCCTCGACTCATCTTGATGATCTAAGTATCCACAAAGGTCACTTGCACAGACAAAAAATGATGTTAACATAATCAATTTAAATCATACAAAGCACAGTAATATAAATCTTAAAAAAATGATCTTACTTAAAATGCATATCTTATGTACCCTTATAAGCAATTCGTCAATGAATTGAGTAGGTGGATATTCCAATTATGAAGTATCCTATGGTCCCATATCAATCTCCTGACACAACTCGGCATACAGTGGAAGGTCGATAGACATGTCACCATAAAAGGATGAGTCCACCTCGTTCTCAAAGAATTCTTGGACTCCTATATTTCCATCGTTGTTACCCGATGCTGGCTCCTCTACATGCTCCAAGCTTTCGGTGGCCTCCACCCCTTGCAATATCGACTCCTCTATTTGCATATTGTCCTCATCTATGCTCGAAACATCGCTTTGATCATATACTCTCGCACTTTGGGGAGTTGAAGGTATAGCATACCACCATCGAGGTTTTCAGGGGTTTGGATAGAAGATTACCTGTTCACAAACACGTATAAGAGAGATTTAGCTATTGTGACATGTATCATGTTGTAATACAATTAAAAAACAAATGAGTTCATGCACCTGTTCACAATGAGCCGGCAACACAAAGGTGTCGCAT